>NC_044993.1:10025466-10334966 GCF_008728515.1 Papio anubis
GAATTTTAATTAAAGGGAAGGTGACTGCCATTATGGGGAAGAAGTAGTGTTTGGGGATTTACATGTAGGTCCAGAACTAAAGTGTCGGGGCCTGATTGGCTCTCGCCACTGCTGCTTGGACAACGGCAGGAAGCTCAATTCCTCTGGGTTCAATTTCCCCTGGTCTTTAAACCAGGGGAAATAAAGCAGTTATAAGTGCTTGAAGTTCCATTGGATAAACAAGCCCTACAGTTGAAGGCTTTTTATCTGATTCAGCTCAGGATTGCCTGACAGAGCTGGGCCACACATCCACTCTTTTGAGCCCCATTGTCTTCATGTATAACACTTACATGCCGCGATTTTCAGTTTGGCTTTCTTTGCAGCAAAGCAGACCAAGTATGCAAAAAGACGTGGAACCACTTCTGGTATATCTAGAACTTTGAAAAATATTGTGAGAACAACTTCCATCTATTGCTTCAATTTTCTTTGGTGTAACAAATTTGGCTCTCATGACTTAGAATAAAGTAAAGCATTTTTCTGTGTACCCTCAGTTTATGATCACTCTTCATTTCTACAGTAAGTATGTGACTCCTAACATTTTAATTAAGTAAGTAATTTGAGGGGAGATGTATAGATTCTTTTAAGGAGCTGATACAAGCCATGCCATATCATGCAAATATTGTACATATTTTGTGTGAAATTCCAAATATCTCAGGGAACCCTATGTTGGCTATCAAATGCCTTCTGTTAAGGACCCACTGCCTAGAGGGCTGGACTAAGGAGATTTCCAGAGCCATGTGAAGAAATGGAGAAGCAAATCACCCCAGGTGACATATGATGCTATGATATTATGGGTAGGCTCTCTTTCCCGCCGCAGGAAGGCAAGTTAATTTCAGACTCAGCCCAGCCCTTTTGCTACGTGCCAAAAAGGAAACTCATATTCCGGACATGCATCCACCCACAGATGGTCAGGGATTCTCATTTGGCCTGTGGGAAATGCTGTTCAGTCTTGTCTTCCCACTATCCCAAATATACATGGACATAGACAATCAAGATATAACAACATTTAAGGGAAAATGGCCTTTAGAAGGGAGGAACAAATTTAAACAGAAAAGGTAATGTGAAGGGAAATAGACTTCACAGAGAAAACGCATCAGCTTATCTATGATCCCTTGAGTGATTCAGTGGGATATACTGACATCAATACAAGGACAACTCTGCTGTTAAAAATTTGAGTTCTTAGAAATAAAAGCTTTAGGGGCCAGGCGCTGTGGCTTACAGCTGTAATCCCAGCACTTTTGGAGGCCGAGGTAGGCGGATCACTTGAGGTCAGGAGTTTGAGATCAGCCTGGGGAACATGGTGAAACCTTGTCTCCACAAAAAATGCAAAAAAAAAAAAATTAGCCAGGCATGGTTGTGGGCACCTGTAATGCCAGCTATTTTGAAAGCTGAGGCAGAACCTGCTTCAACCCAGGAGACGGAGGTTGCTGTGAGCCGAGATTGCACCACTGCACTCCAGCCTAGGCAAAAGAGGGAGACTCTATCTCAAAAACATTTAAAAAAATTTATTTTTAATTTTTAAAAGAAATAAAAGCTTTAGGTAGTTAAGAAAATGACTGGCAGAAAAAACACAAAGATTCAGTTAGGAAACTAGAGCAGGAGTTGGCAAACTTCCTCATGGAGGACTGGAGAATAGACATTTCCAGCTCTGTGAGCCTTACTGTCTCCATCACAATTAATCTGCTCTGCCCTTGTATAGTGAGAGTGGCCATAGATAACATATAAAGAAACAGGTATAGCTGTATTCCCATAAAATTTTGTTAACACTGAAATTGGAATTTCATGTCACTTCTATGTGTCACAAAATATTATTCTTCTCTTGATTGTTTTTTCTTACCATTAAACAACATTAAAGGCAGGGCCGGGCACGGTGGCTCACGCCTGTAATCCCAGCACTTTGGGAGGCCGAGGCAGGTGGATCACAAGGTCAGGAGATCAAGACCAGCCTGGCTAACACAGTGAAATCTCGTCTCTACTAAAAATGCAAAAAGTTAGCTGGGCATGGTGGCAGGTGCCTGTAGTCCTAGCTACTTGGGAGGCTGAGGTAGGAGAACGGCACTAACCCGAGAGGCAGAGTTTGCAGTGAGCCAAGATTGTGCCACTGCACTCTAGCCTGGGTGACAGAGGGAGACTCCATCTCAAAAAATAAAAATAAAAATAAAAATATTAAAGCCATTACTAGCTCTTGTATACATTAGTAGTTGTATAAAAAATGGGTGGTAGGCTGAGTTGAACCTGAAGGCCATAGTTCATTGACCACTTATATAAAGCATAGAGCTGAGTTGTTTAAAAAAATTCAATGTGAAACGTAGAAAGATGTGAACATGGTGAGGTAAGTGGTAAGAAAAATAGAAGCTAGATTTAGCCAAGTTTTTCTTATCACTGAAATTAAAAATGCGTACAGCTCTATATTTTAGTTCATTCATTCATTCATTCATTCATTCATTCACACTGCCCTAATTAACTGGAAAATAAGGAGAATGAACATTTGATTCCCCACTGTATGTTAAAAAATGTTATTTTTATATCTCAACTTCCTATAAGGTAAGCATTATTTACGTTTAACCTGATACAGCATGCATAAAATAACTCAACTGAGAACCACAGCATTAAAAGAACCACAGCTAGCAGCTGAATCCAGGTCTGCATCTTTCCAAAGCCAGTTCTCGTTCTCCTTCACAATGTAAGGGTTTTAAATATTTTTGACCCAGTATTGGGTTCAGTTACTTTACTTTATCTCATTTGATATCCCAATGTAATTGAGAAAATCAGAGATTAACAGGAAAGTTCAATCCATACAGCTGGTAAATGGCAGAGCCAGGAATAGCATTAACCATCTAAATTTACAATGGCCAGGTGCAGTGGCTCACACCTGTAATCTCAGCACTTTGGGAGGCCAAGGAGGGTGGATCACTTGAGGTCAGGAGTTGGAGACCAGCCTGGCCAACACGGTGAAACCATGTTTCTACTAAAAATACAAAAATTAGCTGGGTGTGGTGGTGTGTGCCTGTGATCTCAGCTGCTTGGGAGACTGAGGCAAGATAATTGTTTGAACCTGGGAGTGGGAGGTTGCAGTGAGCCAAGATCATGCCACTGCACTCCAGCCTGGGAAACAGAGCAAGACTCTGCCTCAAAAAACAAACAAACAAACAAAAAAGAATCTAAGTTTACAAAAACACAAGCCAACCCACGAACCTAGAAAAGTTAATAACTTAGTTATCTAGGTGGTTTTACATCCTATAGAAATTTAACTTGCAAGGCCCTATAAACGTCAGAAACGCGCTTATATAAAAGTAACAATAGTCAACATGTTTGGACTCCTCCCCTTGGCCAGATATCATGCTAAGAGTGTTTCATGTATCTTTTCCACAAGGGTTGCATGAGAGTAAATGCTACTACAATCCAAATTTTGCACACAGGAAACCAAGGCTCGGAGGTTAAGTGACTCAGCCTTCTGGAAGTAGCTAGTATTTATTTATTTTCTTGTTTATCATTGTCTCTCTCCTTTAGGATGTATGCTTCTTAGGGAAGGGTCACTACTGCATTTCCCCAATTTTTTATTTTATTTATTTGTTTATTTGAGACAGAGTCTCGCTCTGTTGCCAGGCTGGAGTACAATGGCGCGATCTCAGCTCACTGCAACCTCTCTCTCCCAGGTTCAAGCAGTTCTCTGCCTCAGCCTCCCGAGTAGCTCAAATTACAGGCATCCGCCACCATGCCAGGCTAATTTTTGTATTTTTAGTAGAGATGGAGTTTCACTGTGTTGGCCAGGCTGGTCTCAAACTCCTGACCTTCTGATCCACCTGCCTCAGCCTCCCAAAGTGCTGGGATTACTGGCGTGAGCCACTGTGCCCAGCCAACATCATGACTTCTTAATATATCCTAAGCAAAGCAACTCATATAAGAAAAGCTTCATAAATATTAGCTACTGTTAGGATTAGTATGAGGGTACATATGGTGGTTTATGGGAGCGTGGAAGAAGAAAGACAAAGTCGTCTGCACACGATTATATGAGAATGTGTATGCTTTCAGAGGAGAAAGAAGAGAGGAGAAAGAGGGAAGAGACGGAGGGAGGAAGGAAAAGAGGAAGGGAAGAAGGGAGACAGGGAGGGAGGGAGGAAGGAAGGAGAGAAAGAAGAGAGGGAAGAAGGGGAAAAGGAAGGAGGGAAAATAGGAGGGATGGGGGAAGGAGGAAAGGAAGAAGGGGAGGAAGGAAGGAAGAAAGGGGAGGAAAGAAAGAAGAAAAAAAAGAAGGGAGGAAGGAAAAAAGGGAAGAAGAAAGAATTGTTGATTTGGACTGGTGGATAGATACACAAATAAAATATGGAAGTATCCAGATAAATTTCTAGTTTCTGAGACTTTTCATCATTCTTCAACAAGATTATATACTTATAAAATTTGTATAAGCTTATATTGAAGCTGGAAGAGTCTGGAAAACTTGTGGAGGGAGCTCATGAAATGCCCTGGGGAGATGAAATGGGTGTCACATGTGAAAGGGAATTTATTTAGTCACATCAGAGACCAGAGTTTGTTGCAGTCACTCAAGCTACCTTTGTTCAGCAGACTCTCTCTTCGATCGCCCTGTAGTCCTGCTCAGTCTTTCCGCCGTTCATTGGACTAGATGGCAGGGCCAACAGGCAGGCTGGCATGGTGGCGGGGAGACCCAGTAGGTGGTGAGCCTTTGAAGTCTCTTACAGGAGGGGTGAATCAACCTGTGACAGAACTGATGCTGAAGTCTCTTACAGGAGGGGTGAATCAACCTGTGACAGAACTGATGCTGATTTCTCAGACAACATGGCAGCACACAGGATCACACGCACACACTCACACATATAAAAACTCACGTATACATACCTTCACATACATGCTCACACACATTCACATACACAGACTTATACATACAAATACCCAATCCACACTCTCATACGTTCACACCTAGAACTTCTCACATGTGCATGCTTTTACCTACCTACACGCACACTCATGCAAATACTCAGATATGCATATTCTAACTGCATACTCATGTACACACTCCCATATAGCGTCATACACACATGAATGTACACACACTCACACATGTACACACACAGTGACACATGCACATTCACATACATAGTCATAATATACACTTGCATTCATACATGCAAATGCTCACATGTGCACAATCTCACTTGCATAGTCATAATACACACATGCACTCATACATGCCAATGCTCACATGTGCACAATCTCACATGCATAGTCATAATACACATGCACTCATACATGCCAATGCTCACATGTGCACAATCTCACATGCATAGTCATAATACACACATGCACTCATACATGCCAATGCTCACATGTGCACAATCTCATATGCATGGTCACAATACAAACATGCGCTCATACATCCAAATGAGCTCTGCACACTCTCACCCACACAATCACATTCTTATGCACTCATACCCAGACACACTCACACACACTTGAAAATGCTCAGATGTATTCATCTGCACCTATTTATCCTTAAACCTCAGAAATCATTTTACCATCGTCCACAGAGTCTATAGGACGTGCTCCGGAAACACACACCAGCCATCTCTCACAGAAAAATCCTCTTGGCTGAAGTCAGTCTTCTGGCTATGTCAGTCTACCTGCCTAGTTTAAGTTGCCTCTCTGCTGCCAGAAAAGTCTTGAAGGACCAGGTCAGGGAAATTCATGGAAAAGCTAGAAAGACTTGGGGGAAGGGCCTCTAGCTGGTCAATAGCATAGCATCGCCATTTGTGCAGCAGCTATTATCCCTTGCCTTTGTATTATTCAGAAATCCATACATTGTGTTTGCCTTTTGTGTTCAGCTTCTAACAAGCCTCCCTTTGTTCCTGTCACAAAGGCCAATGAACTCTGTGTGGCAAATAAGTTTCAGGGCTGGCTGGACATTATGACTAATTGTGATGCAGTCTATATCCTTGAGACTGTAAACCGATATCAGAAGACAATGGCAGAGAGGGAGCCCATTGAGTGGAGAGAGTCCCCTAGTAACCTCCGGGGGCCGAGATGGGCAACAAGGAGGCTATTGAGGACGGCAGCCCCAGCACAGAGCCTGGCGCAGCGGAGCGGGTGGCAGGGCCACATGGCTTGGTTCGAATGCTGCTTTGTTTGTCCAACAGTGAAAACGGGCATGTTAGAATTAGTTCTGCTTATTTCTTTCCATCTTTATGGAAATATAATTGACAAGTAAAAGTTGTATCTATGCAAAGTATACAACAGGGTGATATGATATACATGTATATATTGTGTACTAATGTTTACAATCGAATTAGTTAACACATCCATCACCTCTCACATTTACCATTTTTTTGTGTGTATATGTGTGTAGGGTAAGAACTCTTAAAATCTGCTCTCTTATCACATTTCAAGTAAACAAGAGAGTATTGTTAGCTATAGTCACCAGGCTGTACATAAGATCCCCAAAAGTGACTCATCTTATAACTAAGTTTGTACCCTTAAACCTACATCTCCCCGTTTTTCCCACCCTAGGATTAGTTTTATACAGATTGCTCAGAAACTTGGAGAAGAGAAAAACAAAACCAAAAAAAAAACACACAAAAAATAAACCATCCCAGACCCCTCCACAGTCACATGCGTAACCCAGGCCTGCTATTCACTGTAGCTTCTTTTTGTTTTTTTGTTTTGTTTTTGAGAAAGAGCCTCACTCTGTCGTCCATGCTGGAGTGCAGTGGCATGATCTCAGATCACTGCAACCTCTACCTCTTGGTTTCAAGAGATTCTCCTGCCTCAGCCTCCTGAATAGCTGGGATTACAGGCATGCAAAACCACGCCGGGCTAATTTTTTTGTACTTTAGTAGAAACAGGGTTTCACCGTGTTGGCCAGGCTGGTCTCGAACTCCCAACCTCAAGTGATCCACCCACCTCGGCCTCCCAAAGTGCTGGGATTACAGGTGTGAGCCACTGCGCCTTGTCCCACTACAGCTTCTTGATGCCGTGCCAGGAAGTCGTGCTAAATCATCATGGATATTAAAAAGGAGTGGAGGAGCTACGTGATCCATGGACATCTCACTTAACTAAAAAAATCCCTTCCACCTGGCTTCTCTCTGCCATGGCATGGCCTGTCTAGGGACCACTGTCCACCTAGGATGAGAATGGTCATCAGATCTGCCCAAATCCCCAGTGCTGAATTCCCACGGGAGAGCTGATCACTCTTCCCGCGGCAAGTAGCACTTACTTATTCACTCAGCAAATATTTATCGCATGCTTGCTGAATGCCAAGGGCAAGGCACCAGAGGAAGAGTAGTGAGTGAGTGAGGTCCAAGCCCTGCCATTTATTTTTTATTTTTAAATTTAAATAATAGCATTTATTTGAATTATTATTTTCATTTTGGAAAAAATTAAGTAGACATTAAAATGACCTTTTTTGTTTCTGTTACAAAACATCCCTGAACAACTAAGGCTGGCATACAGAATTCAGTTGGTCAGTATTAGGGAAAACCTGGATTTCTGAATGCAAATCAAATGTTAGATTATATTCATTTTGATGCTATTTCCAATTGAAATGGGTCACTAAGAAAATGATCATCATCATACCTTTATTTCTGTATAAAATGCACTATTTCATTTTTCTGTCCATAATTACTCATTAGATTCTTGTCTATGTTCTTATTCACATTACTACTCAGAATTTGGAGAACGGAATATAGCTCAATTTCTTTTCCTATCCTATTTTTCCACCGAAGGGCAAGAAGGTTAAAAGGCCATAGACTTACAAATGTGAGAAAATGTCAGAGACTGCTGTATTTATAGTACCTTTCTTACATGAAGCGAGGTTCTAAAGTTGAAGTCTTTTCCCAACAAAACACCAAAATATTACCAAGATTCTAAAAGTATATTCATTTTCAATAAATACCTTCAATAGTCTCCCCAGTTATAAAACGATAATTGCACATTTTTGAGATCGGCTTATAATCTTCCCCTATAAAAGATGCAATTTCTGGGCTGTCTCAGAGTGGGCATTCCATTAGGCGAGAGATAATGCATCCAAGGACAGGCGACTACGGGTACTCGGGAAAAAAAAAGCTTGTGAAGGGGTTGAGAGTGACAAGGGGAATGACCTAGTTCATTCGGAGCTCCTGGGAGCTCCCAGCAGAGACGACTTTGAGCCAGACCCCAAGGATGAGAAGCACTACTGTGCAGGCAACTCTCTGGGGAGAGCATTAGGAGTGGAGGACTCTGAGCAGGTCGTGAGGTTGGCTGCTCTAGGATGGAGAGAAGGCCAAGGAGGCTGCAATGTGCTGGCAATGCGGAGAGAGAGTGGTAGGAAGTGAGCCTGTAGAGGTGGGGTACTAAGTCAGGTGGGGGGTCACTATCTCCCCGCACTCTGATGGACAGGTATATCTAATAATTATAATACTTCCATTATCTACTGCTTATGATCTGTGTGGCCAAGGATTAGCTGTTTGCTTTCTGAGCTCTATTTTACTTGTTTCTAAAATGGGTAAATGATCATAACCTTCTGCTGGGACTAATGCCTGAAGTCCATAAAGGGGCTAGCAGAGTTTCATGTTGGTGTAAGCTCAACATGAAGCACATACACTATCACCTAATCATCAGAGCTGCTATGATTGATGGCAAAGGTGGCAACAGTGTTATGTGACTTCCACCTTCCTATCAAGCCATGCAAAATGTTAGACAGAGCAGAAATTCATGGGGTTAAACGGACCTTCTTAGGTCTCCAGCAGACTCCGGTGCTGCGAATAAAGACACATGAAGTGAACAAAGGAGGAGTATTAGTCTGTTCTTGGATTGCTATAAAGAAATACCTGAGACTGGGTAGTTTATAAAGAAAAGAGGTTTAATTGGCTCACAGGTTCCACAGGCTGTACAGGAAGCATGGCAGCATCTGCTGCTAGGAGGTTCTTAAGGAGGAATGAATAGTGGAAGGCAAAGTGGGAGCAGGTGTCTCATGTGACAAGAGAGCGACACGGGGAGGCGAGATGCTACACACTATTAAACAACCAGCTCTCATGAGAACTCTCACCATCATGAGAACAGCGCCAAAGGGACTGGGCTACACCATTCATGAAGGATCCTCTCCCACGATTCTATCGCCTCCCACCAAGCCCCACCTCCAAAGCTGGGGATTCCAATTGAACATGAGATCTGGGTGAGGACACAGATCCAAACCATATCAGAAGGGTCACAGACAAATGGGAAAAGTAGACAAAAATGTTAGCAATATTAATAAAATGTAATGGAGGGAGTGCAAGGTGCTAGGGAGCTCCAAGGAAGGCACCAACCCAGTCAGAAGGAACATTCCTGGGAGCAGGTCACAGTTGGCTGCAGCAGGGAAATTCTTAATGGGTGTGAACCAGGCAGAGCAGTGAGCAGATGGGAGGTCTCTGCTCTGCCTGGTTCACACCCACTAGAATTTCCCTGCTGCAGCCAACTATGCTCACACAGAGCAGGCTCCATGTGCAACATATTCAAGGGCAAGAAGACCTGGGCACTCTTGGTGCTCCCATGAGCTTCCTGGCAATATGGTCAGCTGGAATCTGAAGAATAAAGGGCTGGTGACAAGGAATAGGGCAGAAGACATCCCAACTACGAAGCCCATCTGCAAAGCCAGGATGCACAGCAAAGAAAGCTCTTGCCCATCCCAGTGTTCAGTTATAGGAAACAACAAACTTTCCTTTTTGCTAAAGCCTGTTGGAATTTGCATTTTTGTCATTTACCACCTAAAAGATTCTTGCACTCTTTTCCTATCCTATTTTTCCACTGAAGAGCAAGAAGGTTAAAAGGCCATAGACTTCTGAATGTAAGAAAATGTCAGAGACTGCTGTATTTTTTGTGAATCTTTACATAAGATCCACAAAAGTGCCAGGAAAAGTAGGAGGCTTTGCAGAGCAAAACAACAAGCACCCCAAATTCAAGTGCAACCCACTCAGGGCTCCAGAGCCCTTGGCCAATGTCTAAAGAATCATCAACTAGCTAATCCAGTTTTCAAAAATTAATTACACAGAATACTGTGTCAAATAGATGGGCACGGTGTACGATTCTTTCTTTCTGGCTTTTAAAAATTACATCATGTATCTCTCCTGAATTATTGCATTTTGCGCTGGTCTCTAGAACCTCCTATCTTGCCCACCTTTGGAATCCAGCTATAGTCTGGGCATAGAATCATAGCTGGGCAGTGAAAGAAAAGTTGGAAATTAAGAGTGACTTAGGATTTTAGGATTTTTGGTCTGAGCAATGGGGTGGTGGTTAGTGCCATTAACGTAGAAGAAGGAAATTGGCAGAGGAAGAGTTTGGAATGTGGGGAGATGAATGCTCACATAGAGCAGGCTCCATGTGCAACATGTTCAAGGGCAAGAAGACCTGGGCACTCTTGGAAGTCTATGGCCTTTTAACCTTCTTGCCCTTCAGTGGAAAAATAGGATAGAAAAGAGTTTTGGTTTGGATCCATTGTGTTTGAGATGCCTAGTGAAGAAGTTGAGGGAGTTGTTACATTGACAGATCTGGAACACAAAGAAAAAGACAGAGTTGGAGCTATAACTGAGAGGAGAAACAGTGTATAGATGGCATTTAAAAGCTGGAGTACTTTTGGAAGAAGTGAGCCGTCCACTATGTGAAATGAAGCTGAGCCATTGATCATTGACTAAAAGTAATCCAGATAATTGACCACTGGACTTGGCAAGATGTAGGTCTCTGGTGACCTTAACAAGAGCTGTGTAGGTGGCATATGGAAGGAAGGAAAGTTGAGGAAGGGAAGAGCATGGGTTTTTATAACCCTGTAGTATTTTTCATGTCAAAAGGGCAGAGAAATTGGGCTGTAGCTGAAGGGCAATGTGGGAGGCCTTTTATCACTGAGTTTGAGATTGGCCTTTTTTTTTTTTTTTTTGAGATGGAGTCTTGCTCTGTCACCCAGGCTGGAGTGCAGTGCACCATCTCTGCTCACTGCAACCTCCGCCTCCCAGGATCAAGTGATTGAGACAGGTCTTAAATGAATGAATGAAACTCTACATAGATGGATGAATGAACCAACTATCCAAGTCTTAGGTAAAAGTGCAAATCTAACTTCCTGATGATGTACCCCCCAGACACACAATGCTCTGGCCTCACGGGTTCTACACAATGAATTGTTTGGCATTGGCTTATCAAAGAGACCTTTCATTTCTCAAATGCCCTCATGGAAAAACAGCCATAAATATTTTTTTCAGGATTGAGGATATTTCCAGGTGTTTCCTGGATGGTCCAGGTGGACATATGAAAGTACTTCCCAGGGAGGCTTGGTACTTTCCTTGTTGGTCAGGCTAGGTCCTGAGAATTTCTGTTGGAGGGAAGAGACATAAGGCTCCAGTTTTGAGTCTAACAATATATACAGTGGCTCACTGAGATAACTTTTAGGAGAACAACCAGACTTGATGTCAATGCTGTTTCCAACAATCCTGCCTTAATTTTTTTCTCTGTAACTTCCTTTTTCTTTTGCTTAAAAGAAAATAGAAAAGAAAAGGAAACCCAAGAAATAAAAACACGGAAAAACATGTCTATTTATTGAATTAGCCCAAAGCAAACAACATCAAATCAGGTGGTCTATCCTACCATCTATTATTTTTGTGGGTTCTAAGATTTTTACTTCTCTGTGCCTGAATAATGTTCTTGGAAAGCTGCCTCATTAATAAACCACTCTGGTGAAGTTTCACAGGCATAGAATAATGAATAACAATTAGGGACATTTAAAAAGTAATATTTTTTCCTGCAATTTGAAAATTGATTTATGAATTTGAGGAGCCTCCAATTTCATTAAATAAGTGGTTTCTTCAATTGAGTCCTTTTGCCAGTCTTAAAAAAAGCCCCCCTGAAAGCTGGCAAACTAGTGAACTTTTCTTGCCAGTTCATTGATTTTGATAGAAAAAAAATTTTTGACATTTAACAACATTTGATTATGTGCACAAGGAAAGTCCAGAGTCATTCTCACCTAGATAATTATGACATGGAAACCATTTATTCAACAGTTTGGGATCATCAACTGTTCTCTCAAGACTATTTTTCTAAGACATTTGGTCAAATTTTCTAGTAAGTATGATCTTGAAAATTCATAAAAGAGGGTATCTAAAGCCAAAGAAAGACCTGAGAAGAGAAAAAAAGAAGAAAAAAAGAGGGCACAGTGTGCATTTAGAAAATTATTAGGAAACGATAAATAGAGAGAGAGAGGTTTGGCTTATCAGATTCTTTCTAAAACTGAGCCGAAACACCACCTCTGGAAGACTTCCTTGATAATGCTGACCAATTTGTATCATTTATTTAGTACACAAGTCCTATGATCGTATAGCTTGGACAAATAATTCATCTAAGATATATTTATTGATCATTTACAATGCTCCAAGAACTGAAATGTGCTCTAAGGACAAAGAAGTAGATAGAATATTTTACCAATTTATAAAATTCTCAATTTAGGCCAGGCATGGTGGCTTACCCCTGTAATCCAAACACTTTGGGAAGCCGAGGTGGGTAGATCAGTTGAGGTCAGGGATTCAAGATCAGCCTGGCCAACATGGCTAAACCCCGTCTCTACTAAAAGTACAAAAATTAGCCAGGTATTGTGGTGGGAGACTGTAATCCTAGCTACTTGGGAGGCTGAGGCAGGACAATTGCTTGAACCCAGGAAGCAGAGGTTGCAGTGAGCCAAGAACACACCACTTCACTCCAGCCTGGGCAACAGAGCAAGACTCCATTAAAAAAAAAAAAAAAAAAAGAAAAGAAAAGAAAAAAAAAAATCCTCAACTTAGACTCTAGAATAATAGAAGAGTCAAAAGGGAAAAAATGAAATGAAAACAGATAAGCGTCTACCCCTTCTACTTCTCACTTGTTATTATGACACAGAGATAAATTTGTTTTCAGTAGGATTACCTATAGTAAACACAGAGAATATTTTTTTCTTTTACTTTAGGTTTCTTCCCTGACATATCCATATAATGCTTCTTAATTGGCTTCATTCTTGAATCAATGATGTTAAACCACAAAGTCCACAGAACGTCTCAAGCATTTTATGGAGAACAGCAACTGCCAAGCAGCAAATCCCAAATCTGGGCTAATCACTTATTCTGCAATGTATTGAGCTCTCACTTAGAGTCACTGGTTCTATTTAGCTTTATGTGTCAAGGAAAGCCATAGGATTGATCCTCATGCATCAGGCAAAATCTTAGCTAAAATAATATCCAACTGCTCTTGGAGGGCTGTTTTCTCAGAGAGATGCAAAAGATTTCAACATCGCAAAGTCAATCATGTTCTTTAGAATTCTTTACATTTACCTCCGTCTCCTGAGTTAATTCTTAGAGAATCATGATTTCGGTTTGCTTCCTCGTATTAACCATTTTAGATCTTTATTTTGAGTTTTACCCTTGGTCAGCTATCCAGATCTGGGTATCAGAATATATACCCTCAACAGCCCCTCCATGCAAATATTTGAAATTAAGAAACTCCAGGAATTAGTTTTTCTAGCACCTGAAGTCAGGCAGACCAAGGATCCACCTCTCAAGCCAAGGGATTTATGACTATGGTCACATATGAAAGTGCCTGGATTATTGACTAAATTAGTCTGGGGTGAGGTGGGTCTCTGTTTCTTTACACTTTACACTTTTTCTAGGTGATTCTAACACAGTGGATCTCAACCTTGCCTGTTTTAAATATCTCAATATGCAGTGTGTACAGTACATTGACTATATCAGATCCCCTGGTAGTTGGACCCAAGCATCAGAATTTTTAAAAAACTGTCAGTGGTTCTGATGTATCATCAAATATGGAGGAAAACTGCCCTAACCCTGCTGCTTAATAGGTGTGTAATCTTGGTGAGTGGTTTAACCTCATTTTGCTCAGTCCACTTACTAATCTCTAAATTGGGGATAATGGTCATTCCTGTTTTACAGAGTGTTGTAAGGATTGTAGGAAATAATTTATGTGAAGTATTTCGTAGTGTTCAGTACATAATAAATGCTTGATCAATAAAATTGTCATTGATTTATTGTTATTGATCAGTTCAGTTGCCATAAGACAATACTATAGACTGAGTGACCTGAACAGACATCTTGTTTTCTCACAGTCCTGGAGGCTGGAAGTCTAAGATCAGGGTGTGAGCATGGTCAGGTCCTGGTGAGGGCTCTCCTCCTAGCTTGCAGATGGTCACCTTCTTGCTGTGTCCTCACAGGGCAGGGAGATATATATATATATATATTTTTTTTCTTTCTCTTCTTAATAAGGCCATAGTTCAATCAGGTTAAGTACCAGCCTTTATGAACCCATTTAACCTTAATTATCTCCTAAAGGCCATAGCTCCAGATATAGTCACATAGGAGGTTAAGGCTTCAACATAGGAATTTTGGTAGGACACAATTCAGACCATAAAAATTATCATTAATATCTATTTCCAGAGGATTTATGTTATGGTGATTGTCTCGATTTGCCCAGGATGTTTCTGGTTTGGGCATATAATGTCCAGTGTCCCAGGAAACTCCTGTTGCTCTCAATACCAAATCCATTCACCCAAAGACCCAAGCTAAAATCCTTAGCCAGTCTAGAGTCTTCCTTCACATCTATCCTCTGCCATCTGATCAATTACCAAATCCAAGCAATTCTAATGTTTATAAACTATCTTTGTTTTGCTTCCATATGTCCATTCTTACTGTGGCTTCCATTGGTTATTTTCTCATTATCTCACATTTGAACCATTACAGAATCCTCTAAATCAGTTTTCCTTCACCGTAAACCAAACTTGGCCATGAGTCAGAATCTCCTGAGGACTTGTTAAAACACTCATTGCTGCTTGTCTGCTCCCTCCTGTTTTCTAATGGGGAAAGTCTGGAGTGGGGCCTCTGAATCTGCATTTCTAACAGGCCATCCTGATGCTTTGGGGCCCTGAAATTTCGGCTTCAGAGCAGAGTGGCTGGTGGTTTTCACTCTGCACATCCAGAGCCATTGGGGAGATGGAGCCTGCTGGAGATTCCAGAAGCACGTGGGTCATGCAGTAATGACACATTCCCATCCAGGGTCCTTTTGTGGACAGCAGAGCTCCACATCAGCAGGAAAGGCCTGGCACCAGGCTAGCTTATTGTCAAGTGACCTGCTCAGCTGTGAACTCTTTTTATCCTATCCTAGTTCCTGTTCACAACAGTTACTCCTAATGTAAAACGCTGAGTCAGTGACTCTTAACAGACAGTTAGGTTGGGACATCCTGACTTATGATTTGGACTGCAGCATTATCCGTCATGCTCACGACCTTGGCATACTCCAAACTCTTCACCAACCCACGAGGTAAAGTGAATGTCTCCAAACAACTGGGAAATTGCACCTCCTAAAACTCTTCACCTGATATTAACATATTTATTCACACTGAATCACGTCTGGATTCTCTTTATTCATTTTCCATTCATTCATTTGTTCAGTAATTATTTATTGTGCCTGCTTTGTGTCAGGCATGAAGAACACAATGATGAGGAAACTCAGAACTTCTTCTAAATTCTGTGAGGTTTTGAGTCTAGGGAAATTTCTCCACGTCTTAAATTTGAACAGAAACTCAACTGTCCTGTTTCTGTTATTTTCTAATATGTATGGAACAGAGCATCTCCTCTTCTGCTCATAAGCCTCCACATAAACAATTTGACAAAATCCTGAAGTCTCCACCTGCTGCTGTGTTCTTAAGATATGGCCACATATGCTCTCACATGCACACATCTCTCATGGCATTTATTCACCAGTATTTCTTTGGTGAAGCTTCCATCAGTTAATTATATTAGTTATTGTCACTGGGTAACAAATTGCCCCAAAACTTCTGAGCTGAAAACAGCACACGCTGTTATCTCTCAGTTGTTGTTGTTGTTGTTGTTGTTTTGCAATAGGAATCTGGGTTCATTTTATTGATTGGCAACGACTGTCCAACAGTTAATTCTACCATAAGGCTTTATATATTTTAGTCACATATGTAGGTATAGATAGAATCTTCTAAAATTCTAGAAGAAATGAAGTAAATAAGCCAAGGCCCT
Organism: Papio anubis; assembly: GCF_008728515.1. Taxonomy (NCBI): domain Eukaryota; kingdom Metazoa; phylum Chordata; class Mammalia; order Primates; family Cercopithecidae; genus Papio; species Papio anubis. Next base: position 10,041,534 of record NC_044993.1, read on the forward strand.
GGAAAGAATTGGTTACACCATGGGAAAGGTGGCATATCTGTGAGAAGAGAGGTATTCAATCTATTACATGTTAGGCTATATCCTTACTTCTTTGAAAACTCAAGGTTTGCTAATGGACTCTTCTTATATTAAATTGGCCTTAAGATTTCTTTCTAAGAGGGGAGTATGAAAATCAGCTCTAATTAACTTGGGGGATGTAATTTGCTGAGAGCTGGCTCATGGACATGGTGGCTCCCAAGCTGTCTTGATGAATCAGCAAACCATTGAATGACTCAGCACATCTCTCATAATGAGCTTGGAGATATCTACTTTCCAAGTAAAAACCTTGTCTCAATTGCTATTCTCTCATAATATACGGGAGTCAGAATATGAGGCCAACAATGGGATCAGAAAATGAGAGTCCAAAATTCAGAAATATTTATCTGCTACTATAGTTTAGCACTGGTAAATGTGATATTTAAAGCACCCAGGCCCAATGTGAGCATTAAGGCATGGAATTGAGTTTATAGGATGCAGGAATGACATACAAAGCAGGGTTATTAGTGGCTTACTTACCGTGATAATATCAACTGGTGAACACTTCCCAGGATCCATTCCCACTGATAAGAACTTATCAGTGCACATATTGATTGGGGATTTATCTGTACCATCTGTGGCTCTGGAAACTAATGATTTGGGCCTGTGTTTCCTCCAAAGGTGAAATACTGAGAAGCCCCCTGTGGATGTGTAGGAAGCTCACACTGATAACTTCTTGTACTCAGGCCAGTATTGCAAAATATTTTGTAGGGTAGTTTCTGGGCTGCTGGCTTGGACTGAGAATGTGCAGGGACTGCACGTCCTAGAATCAGAAATGGTGACCTCTTAGCCCAGAGATTCACATGGTCTTGATAGTTGAAAGAATTCCACAAAAGGTGGCGCCCACAAATCCAGCACCAAAAGAGCACAAAATATGAACATTTACCCACATGTTTTTGCCTAAAAGTCTGTTTAGGGCCTTAGAAAGTTTCTGGGGCAGTCGTCTAGATTTGGGGGCTCTACCTAGAACCTTCTGCAAGAACTATTTCAATGCCCTGCACGAACATTTCATGAGCTGAATTGTTAAGGGCCCTTTGAATGACTGAGTGAGGCACCACACACATGGGATTAAAGAGAATGGAAACTAGCAAGTGAATGATGATATTTAGCAAAGATAGCCCTGTCAAAGCACCATGAGAGGATGAGATGAGAAAATGTAAATCTAGCATTGATGGCTGTGTGTATAAACATTTCGGGGTACAACTTGGAATTTCTGAGATAGGGTCAAAGTAGTGAAATAAGGAACAAGTAAATGCTATATTAGTAATTTTTTTTTTTTTTTTTTGAGACACAGTCTTGCTCTGTCGCCCAGGCTGGAGTGCAGTGGCATGATCTCAGCTCACTGCAACCTCTGTCTCCTGGGTTCAAGTGATTCTCCAGCTTTAGCCTCCTAAGTAACTGAGATTACAGGTGTGTGCCACCACACTTGGCTAGTTTTTGTATTTTTAGTAGAGATGGGGTTTCTCCATGTTGATCAGCTGGTCTCATACTCCTGACCTTATGATCTGCCCACCTCAGCCCCCTAAAGTGCTGGGATTACAGGCATGAGCCACCATGCCTGGCCAACATTAATAATATCAATACCGAAAATGCACACAATTTATTGAGAACCTATGATGGGAACAGGCCTTGGGCTAACTTCTTTATCTATGTATTGTATATCCAAACCGGCATTATATCAGACAAATATTAATCTCCCCATTTTAAAGGTAAGCAAATCAAGCCTTGGAGAGGCTAAGAAGCTTTCTCAGGATTAAGCACCCACAAGTGGTGAAGCTGGGATTGAACTCAGTTGTATTTGACACCAAGGCCGAATTCAAGAACACCACTGAGCCATAGAATGTTTTGGAAATAATAGTGCTATTTCGTTCAGTGAGTGTAAATGGGAATTCCTGAGTGTGATTTTTGTCAGAGATTTACTAGCTTCCTGCTTAAATATTCCAATAACTGGATGGGTGCTTCTTCTCAAGGTAGCCCAATTTACTATGGGATGGAAGAACATATTTTAAAGTTCTTATTTTAGTCCAGATAGATAGACAGACAGATGGAGATATGGTTTGGCTGTGTCCCCACCCAAATCTCATCTTGAACTGTAGTTCCCATGATCCCCACATGTCATGGGAGGCACCCAGGGGGAGGTAATTGAATCATGGGGGTAGTTACCTCCATGCTGTTCTCATGATAGTGAGTGAGTTCTCACAAGATCTGATAGTTTTATAAGGGTCTTTCCCCCTCCTTCCCTCTGTACTTCTCTTGCCTGCCACCATGTAAGATGTGCCTTTGCTTCTCCTTTGCCTCCCACCATGATTGTGAGGCCTCCCCAGCCATGTAGAACTGCAAGTCCATTATACCTCTTTCCTTTTTAAATTACCCAATCTTGCGTATGTCTTTATTAGCAGCATGAGAGCAGACTAATACACATAGACAGATAGATAAACAGGTAGGTACCCTGCAGTGACCACTGCACATATCTGTTGAACTTGAAAAAATGCATCTGTTCATGCCTTTAGAAGACCAGATATCTGTTCTATGGAAAGTGCACCTGAAGGGATTTTGAGGCATATTCCAACTTAAGAACTTATTTATTCCGATGGGTTGGCAAACTCTGGGCAGCAGCCAACAGCCAAATCTGGTTTCCCTTTTCTCTCTTTTTTTTCCATATCTGTTTTTGTAAATAAAGTCTTATTGAATACTAGCCATGACTACTTATTTATGTATTATCCATGGTTTCTTTCGAACTACAGTGGGAAGTGTTGAGTAGTCTTGACAGACACTGTCTGGCCCACAAAACCAAAAATACTTACTGCTTGGCCCTTTACAGAACACATGTGCTGCCCTCTGTTCTAAAGCAGGAGTGTTTATAAAACAAACAAACCAAAAACACCTGGAGATGTTATTAGAAATGCAGATGTTGGAGTCTCACCCAAACCTACTGACAATAAATTGGGGGAGAGCTTTCCATGCATTTGGAAGAGAACATCAGAGATTCTAAGGCAGGAAAGAACGTGGTTTATTCATTGGCCAGAGAGGTTCTCAGTGGTGCTTGAGCAAAGAGAACAAGGACAGGGCAGTAAAGTTGCATTGGGTGTATCACACAGGACCTAGTGAGCTTTGGAAGATCTCTGAACTCTATTCCACTTATTGAAAAAAGCGAAGGGGTTCAAAGTAAGGGACATAATATGAACACGTTCCTGTTTTAATAGGATGACACCAGCTGCAGAAGGGAGAACAGATTGGGGAGAGGCAGGAAAGCACACAGATGACCCATAAATACCTCTCTATGCCCTAGTTCAATAACAAAGATAACTTGGACTAGGCTGCCCCATGTCATATGTCTGGGCAAAAAGTTCAACTGGATTTCATGGAACGAATGAAGGAATATGAGCTCTGACCTGCAAAGAAAATCTTATCAGAAAGAGGTGAAATTGAGAAGGACTTTAAAAGATGGGTGAGGCCAGGCCTGGTGGCTCACACCTGTAATCCCAGCGCTTTGGGAGTCTGACGTGGGTGGATCACAAGGTCAGGAGTTTGAGACCAGCCTGGCCAACATGGTGAAACCCCATCTCTAATAAAATAATATAAAAAATATCTGGGCATGGTGGCACGCACCTGTAGTTTCAGCTACCTGGGAGGCTGAGTCAGGAGAATTGTTGGAACCCGGGAGGTGACGGAGGTTGCAGTGAGCCGAGATGGTGCCACTAAACTCCAGCCTGTATGACAGCGCGAGACTCCATCAAAAAAAAAAAAATGTGGACACCCGAGAAAAATCAAGTGTCGTTGTTTTTTTTTTCCTATCCTACTACATTCCAATTCAGGAAGTGGTCTAAAAAACATGGTAAATAGGCAATAATTCTTTATAAAAACTCTTGAATTGCTATTTCCTTTTCTTGGCAAAATAACCAACATTATATCAACCTTATGCTTGTTCAATCTTTCAACTTTCTTTCTCCAGCCCATTGACTTTTGCTTTAAAAGTCTGCCATTTTGAGTGTTTTACATTAATTCATTTCCAATAATAATTACCAATGGAATGTTTACTTTGCTTGCTAACGTTTATAGTTTCTCTAATGGGCTAATATTTGTTATTCTTTATTTAAAACCTATTATTAGGACATGCCTGCTTGAAACTTTTGAGTATTTTGTTTTATTCTAAAGCATGCTGTGCTTCATACTATGGATTACAGGTGTGTGCATATGAGATGTGAATACACACGTATATAATATACATGATGGGAGATGAGATTTGCTTTAGATACAACTAATAGGAATATTCATCTTTATTCAATACCATCTACTTGACCCAAATAAATTATGATAGTAAATGCAATTGCTGATCCTTCAGGATTCAGTTCTTTGTGTTGGAATATAGGGACATTTTTGCCCAGCGTAAAGGTGGATTGACAGGTGACTCTTTTATTTCGTTGTTCTCTCTTCTTCCCTATTATGTAAGATAAGCAACACCACTTTGAATGGTTTGATCACAAATTTTAAGGGATTGCCAAATAGGTGGTATTAATACCTTCTGGAAAAAATGTATAGTCTGTGACATCCCACGAACTCCATGAGGAATGCACTTCAAGGTGGAGGAGAGATATCCTATAGGGTGCTTTATTGATGCATCACATTTATAAAGTTTAGAAAAAGCTCAGTATTCAAGGCACAGAACCCAAGGGGTATTCCACACAGGAGAAAGGAATTAAAGAGAGGACAGAGGATGAAGCTGGATGGTGGATGCTGCTGACCCGGCTGGGCTCCGGGGCTCCTTGCTGAACATGCTCACTGCTTTGGGATGGGTGGAGGCTGCTCAAAACCCCTCTTGGCAGCCATGGTGAGAAAGGAAAGGAAGGTTGAGGAAGGCCATGTGGGAAGGTACTCATTCCCTGTGAGAAAATGGTGACTGGAAACAGCTTTCGTCCTGGCCAAAGGATGCACCAAAAGACACTGAGCAAGTGTCATAATTGTGGCCAGGAAACATCTGGCTGGATCAGGAAATGAAAGGAATTTTAACATAGGTACATTTGTGGTGACAGTGGGGTGGGGTCCAGTAGTATAAAGACATTTTAACTTTGGGGGGAGGAGATATAAGTCAAAAAATAAGAAAAGAAAAATGTCTGATAACCTGTGTTCTTTTTTAAAACTTTGTAAACAGTCTTTTTTTTATCTTATTTATTTAGCTTGGATAGGGTTTACATCAAGTATATTACGAATGCTGAGATAGAAGACTACAGAGAATACATTTCCAGGGAAAGGCCAAAGAAAAAAGCCAACCAGAGTCTTTTGGAAGAGATATCTCAAACTTAGTTTTTCTGCAAAACTATTATCAGAGTCCACTTGGGAAATGGCAGATTAGATGCCTAATTAACATATGGCCCTGTAGTTACACTTGATGGCTACTCTCCAGTAGGAAAGAAAACATCTTCTTCAAAATATTTTAAAGATTGGTGAATCAGATAAGAGACTTTAAAAAAGGATTAAACAATTCAAAGTCGAGGAAGCAAAATGGAGATTAGGGGTGGGTGATTTGGATGCTTTCAAGTACATAGGAAACAGCGGGAGATATCAGGAAGGCATCAGAGCAATTTAATAAGTCAGGAGTCAGAAGACCCCATCTGGGGAGGTTTGTATCTCCCCCTAATTTGATTTATCCCTGACCGTTCTTCTCCCCACTCCCCATCCCTCTAAAACACTTCCAACTGCATTGGGCTTCATGCATTCATTTAGGGGTAGTTTAAAAGCATGAGAGAAAACAATGAAGAAGGAATCGAACAAGATAATAAAGAGAAAGTTTTGGTTTTTGTTTGTTTGTTTCTTTGAGGCAGGGTCTCACTCTGTTGTCCAGGATGGAGTCCAGTGACGCAATCACAGCTTACTGTAACCTCAAACTCCTGAGGTCAAGCCATCCTCGCACCTCAGCCTCCTGAGTAGCTGGGTCTATAGGTGCATGCCATCATGCCCGGCTAATTTTAAATAATGCTTTGTAGAGACGGTGACTTGTTGCCCAGGCTGGTCTTAAACTCCTGGGCTCAAGCAATTCTCTTGCCTGGGCCTCCCAAAGTGCTGGGATTATAGATGCGAGCTACTGCACCCGGCCAAGAGAAAGTTTTAAAGGTATAGAAGCAGAAATGTTTAGTAGCTTGCATTTTTTAAAGGTTTCAACTTTGGATTCTGCGGGCAAACAGGTTCAGAAAGTAAACCATTAGGTGAGAACAGCCCCATCACCAGGGAGTCGTGGAAACAAACGAAATGGGTGAGTGATATTAAGCCTTTAAAGTGGGATTAGAAGAGGAGACAGTTGAGATCACATCATTTTCAACTCTGAGCTCTGGGCCAGGTTTCACAAGGCCCCGCATGAGCACCTGCAGGAGTTGGGCCTGGATTTTCTGAGAAGGAGGGGCGGAGTTGCAGGTGAAAGTACAATTCAGCCAGGACTGAGAACTCTCCTTTAAATCATGAACTCCTTGAGAACAGGGTGTCTGTGTTTAACCTAAATCTTGATAACTTCAAGACTTAATTCACTGGCTGAAAGACAAGGCATGCTCACTCCATATTAGTTGAACTGAGTGTCCCTGAGTGTGCCTTGCACACAGGTCAATAAATCCTTTCACAAGGACATCTGTGGAATCAACTCAGAGGGGAAGAGCCTGGACTTGTTGCTGCCTTCTCTTTGCCTTAGTTTCCTCTTTGGTAAAATGAAAATAACATGGCCCAATGCGTTGGCTCATGCCTGTAATTCCAGAACATCGGGAGGCTGAGGAGGGAGGATCACTTGAGCTCAAAAGTTGAAGACCAGCCTGGACAACATAGGGAGACACCATCTCTACAAAGAATACAAAAATTAGCCAGGTGTGTTGGCAAACGCTTGTAGTCCCAGCTACTTGGGAGGCTGAGATGGAAGGATCTCTTGAGCCCTGGAGGTGGAGGCTGCAGTGAGCCAAGGTGATGCCACTTCACTCTAGCCTGGGAGACAGGGCAAGACCCTGTCCCAAAAAAATGAACGAACGAATGAACGAAAGAAAGAAGAAAGGAAGGAAGGAAGGAAGGAAGGAAGGAAGGAAGGAAGGAAGGAAAGAAGGAAAGAAGGAGAGAGAGAAAGAGAGAGAAACAAGGAAGAAGAAGAAGGAGGAGGAGGAAGGGAAGGAAGGCAGGAAGGAAGAAGAAGAAAAAGAAGGACGAGGAGGAGGAGGAGGAGGAAAGAAACAAAGAAGGAAAGAAAGAGAGAGAAAGAAAGAAAGGTAAATAAAAGAAAGACAGGCAAATAAAAGAAATCAAGCTACTTGGTAAGACTCTTATGAGAAATAAGCCCACGGTCAGGTCTAACCTGGTGAAAGAAACAGCACACAAAGACAGTTCGTTTAGCCTTTTTTTAATGTCTCCCTCAGATCAGGAAGGGTCTGCTAGAAAAAACAAGGGTTTTCTGATGCAGAATCAGCTTGATTTGTGTGAGAAAGCCAAACGTGAGATATTGGGTGAGATCCAAATGGTCCACAGTTAAAGCCCTCTGTCTCCAAGCACCGAGGCTGCATCCTGTTGGGGGTAAGGCAGCCTGGGGGGGCTGGAGAGGATGCGGAGGTGGGGGGACAGGTGCCAAGGAAGGCCAAAATTCTATCAAAGGATTGATGGAATACAATGTGGCCTGAGGGCATGAAGCCAGTAGTGGGTCTCCCTCAGAGCAATGGCAGCCACGTTGTCTGGCTGATGCTAGTCCGGGATGTTCCTGCTGCTGCTGTTCACTGAACCCTGGGGTCCCCCTTTTTGTTGTTGTTGTTGTTTGTTGGTTGATCGGTTGATTGGTTTGTGAAATAGGACACAGGGAAACCTGGCTAAGGTAGCACTCTGTGAGTGATTTGAACAGGCCTGCCTGTTTAGGGCATTAAAATCTTAACCAGACCAACCAGCCAGCACCACCCAGTCTGGGGCTCTTTGGAAGCCAGTGGTTAGCCACCCAGGCTTTGGAATCAGGCTGTTGGGGTTCACGTTTCTGCTGCTGTACTACTCGGTAGAGTGTACAGCCATGCCCAGTCATGACCCATTTCGAGGGGCCAGTGATGGAACACGTTTCTATTAACTAAGTGTAGCCCGGTTTCCCCTTCTGTCTTTTTCCTCAGAGGCAGGCTTTGAAGTTTCACAATGGGTTTGAATCCTGGCTTCCACACTCACTGGCTGGTTGACCTTGGGGAAACACAATCCCTTAATCTCTCTAGGTCTCAGTTTTCTCAAAGGAAACTAATATTACCTGTTAGAGGACTAAACAAGATAAAGTATGTAAAACACCTAGAAGGGTTTCTGTCACACGACAAACTTTCAGGAAATACTAGCTGTTACCACTCTTCTCCTAGCCGGGAACGTCTTCCCCAAGGTTTACGTGTGGCTTGATCGCTTGCTTCCTTTGGGGCTTTGCTCAAAATCCTGAAAGCTGCTTTTCATGAGTGAGGTCTTGCATGATCATTTATAAAACACTGAATTTCATGTCTGCCCCAGTACTATTTCACTCTTTCCTCTGCTTTCTTTTTCTTTATGTGATGCCCACAGTCTCAGACTAATTCATTTGTCTATTCATCTATTCATCTACCCACCCATTAATCCATCACCTGCCCATCCATCCATCCATCTCCATCCATCCATCCATCTCCATCCATCTTGCTGTCTAGCCAACCATCCCTCCTTCCATCCATCATTCATCTAGCTAGCTATAGCTATCTTGTCTCTATCTTCTCTCTAGAACATAAGCAGAAATGAGGGAGGACTATTCATCTGCTTTTTCTCCCCTCTGCTATATCCGTAGCACTTAGTAGACACTCAATAAATATTGAATGGCTTAATGCATAGTATTATTATTTAAGTTGGAGCTTTGTGATATAAGACTTAGTTCAAAGTTGTTAGATTCACCCAATGATATAGTTTAGATATTTATCCCCTACAAATCTCATGTTGACATGTGATCCCCAACATTGGAGGTGGAACCTAGTGACAGGTGTTTAGGTCAAGCCCTCATGGATGGCTTGGTGCTCTCCCCAGGGTAATCAGTGAGGTCTAGCCTTAATAGTTCATGTGAGAGGTGGTTGTTTAAAAAAGCCTAGTATCTTTCTTGACCCCTCACTTGCCATAGATGTGCCTGCTCCTTTCACCTCCCGCCATAATTTTAAGCTCTCCGAGGCCTCACCAGAAGCACATGTTGGCACTATACTTCTTGCGGAGTCTGCATAACCATGAGCCAAAATAAACCTCTTTTCTTTATAAATTGCCTGGCCTCAGGTACTCCTCTATATCAATGCAAAATGAATGAACACACAAGCTAACCTGAGAGCTAGCTCTAACTTCCAATTATTAATGTCCTTATTCTTAGGATAATTATACAGATTTTCTGCATTCGATTGGTGGGATAGTCGATGCAGTGGTGTGCCATGAGACCCACATTCAGGACAAAGGCACTTAGGCACTTATTCCTGCAGTTGTGTTTGACCGATGAGAGCTATTTGGTTCAAAGTCATGCCTTCTTCCCAGGGGCAGGTCACATTCAATGGCTGGTAAATGCAATGGTATAAAAGCCTAACCCACTTTTTTTTTCTTTTTTCTTTTTTCTTTTTTTTGTGAGATGCAGTGTTGCCCTTGTTGGCCAGGCTGGAGTGCAATGGCACGATCTTGGCTCACGGCAACCTCCACCTCCCAGATTTAAGCAATTCTCCTGCCTCAGCATCCCGAGCAGCTGGGATTACAGGCATGTTCCACCACGCCTGGCTAATTTTGTATTTTTAGTAGAGATAGGGTTTCTCTTTGTTGGTCAGGCTGGTCTCAAACTCCTGACTGCAGGTGATCCGCCTACTTTGGCCTCCCAAAGTGCTGGGATTACAGGCATGACCCACTGCACCCAGCCTGAAAGCTTTTTTAAGCAAAGTTTCTGCATGAAAATCTCCGTCTCAGAATCCGCTTCCCATTTACCTGCTCTAGTGACTTTATTTGTGCCTTGTATTACTATTTGTGGGAGCTTCTTATTCTTTGCCTATGTAACTGTCCAAATTTGACATCACACAGAGGTCCCTTCATATGACTTCTCAAAGACTGTGCCTCTTCCCAAGAGGCATAAAATGTTTCGACTTTCATTTACGTGAGATAACCTTATCTCATTCACCCAATGAATAAACAATGAGTGTTTGCTGTGTGCCTGGCACTGTGCTAAACACCCTGAATTGAGAATTTAGATCTGTCTCTGGGATCTCTATCACAATCAGCATTTTGCTGTGATTGGAAGGATCATATGTCATTCCCTTCCCTGGATTAGCAAGAGTCACTTGTGAACTATGATCCAAGTTTTAAAAGTACGTTTCCATAAAGCGAAATCATCGATTCCATATTGCTTCCTGTATAACCATCTTTAGATCAGCTCAGAAATGGGATTCTGTCTAAGTAGTCACGTATATCATTTAAGTTAAAACTGCGTTGGGTTATTCTGTGAATATTTTTCTTTCTTTTTGTCTAACGTATTTTAAAGGTTTGCCCACATTCATTCACACAAGTCTCCTTCATTCTTTTTACGACTAAATGGTAAGATGGCCACGTTTTCATTCATCCATCAACCCATTTAAATGTCTGTCCAAAATTATTTATCAAGCGTTTCCAAAGTGAGAATGCCTTCTGAGGTCTAAACAAGGCCAATGATGTGTATATCTTCAAGGAGATAAGATCCTAGTGGGAAAATCAGAAAGTAAACCAGAATGCAAATGGAATGAAATGAGACCCTTGCAGAGAGGAGATGTGGTTGTGAAAAAAATGAATCAAAATGATGGAGAGTGTGGAAAAGAGGCTGAACGAAAACTAAAAACACCAATTAAAAAAGAAAAAATTAGCTGGTCACAGAAAGTCTCTTTCAGGAGGTAACGTGAAAGCTGAGTTGCGAGAAACAAAAAAATGTCAGACGTGGGAAAACCATGCTCATAATCATTTTAAGAGGGTAGTTGAGCAGATACCAATGACCCAAAGCATGGGTAACTGTGGCTTCTTCAATGACCAGATCAAAGCCAGCATGCTGTGGCCCCAAGGGAGCGTATGTCTGTCTACTGAGAGGGCTAAGTCTACAATACTACTTAGCCTCTGACAGAAATATGGAATTGTCTATCTCTGAGATAGACATTTTGAAATTCATTCAAAATCCATTATTTATTCAAAAATACTTATTAAGCATTGACTATGCCTAAAACAGTAGGCAAAACTGGCATAATATCTGTCCTTACTGAGCTTATGGCTCATAGAGGAGACAGAAATTATCTTTTAAAATAACTTAATTAGCAGAAATAGACATATGACAACCAAAAATTGATTTGAGCATTACATTTTGCAGGTGGTAAAGTCCAGCTTGTCCACAAACTGTGTTTCTCACTAAGGCAGCAGAATGGTCACGCTCCAGGTAAAAAACGAATAATGTTATCTGCAGGAGCTCATTGGTCTTTGAATGGTAATCACATGCCTAATTCTCATTAATCACCCTTGCACATCATTTGTTACATGTTGTCTCTGGAAGTTCCCATTCTTGCCACGGCAGCATCCTAAAGTGTTTTTCTTTCCTACTTCTCTGAGTCTGTTCTAAAAAGTGACTTTTCTGAAGATGCCAATGATCACTCGGTATTTAGAAGTTTTCACTTAACTCAGTAGGTTCCTCAGCTGCCTCTCCAGTGCATAGGATCTTCTTGCAATTCCTATTTTAAGATTGGCTCTTGATTATTTTAGAACTTCTAAACTTTCCCATTGAAAAGGGTCTAGCAATGTCTCTCTCTTCCACTTTTCCCCAATTCCATTGTCCTTTAGGGACATCCTTTTTTGGGATGGCATCATCGTGCCTGGTGCTGTTACCCGCCTAGGTGGTAATAGATAATTTTTAAAATAGAGACAGCAGATAGGGTGGAAACAGTGGGGCTTGGGAGTCAGGGTGTACTGAGTTTCAAATCAGCTCTTATGCTGATTAGACATGTAGCCTTGGCCAAAATACAAATGTTATCTGAGCCTCGCTTTCCAGATTTGCAAATGAGCCTCAGGGCCAGGAATAAGGTGAGGTGAGTGCGGTGTTCACTACAGGTGCAAGATCTAAGAGGGTGCCAAAAATCTTAGTGATCAAAATAAATAATATTTTAATGCAATATTTACTAAAATTCAAACAATGCAAAAAGATCCATCATGATCAAAACATCATTTTTTTTTTTTTTTTAAAGACAGTATCCTAAGGGACCAGGATTAGGGTGAATCAAGAGAGTTCAAATTCTGCACATCCAGGGCTCCCCTTTAACTTTTATAGTGGAAGCTAGTGTCCCACTCACCTTACCCTAGCACCAGCCCCACAAGCCTATTGGCATTGCATGATAAATCTGTTCTAAAAATACATTTTGACAATCTAGGTAAAGAATACTACAGAGTGACTTGTACCCATGTAAGAGTTCTCTCCCCTGACTTCACATCTGTGTCATCTGCTTACATTAGATTGTGTTAGATGGGGATAAACCAAAGAAAGCTTTCTATTCATTGAGTATTTACCCATGCTATATACAACTCATCAACTCCTCTAAGCCCTAGAACATTGGCCTAGCCTACTGACAGATGCTTCTAAGCACTCTTCTTTCATATGGATCTCTCTCCCTCCCTTTCTCAATACAATGTTGGCAGCACATTTATTTACTCTCTGCAACAAAAACACTGCAGTCCTCGGCTGAGACACTCTCTGGCTCCATGAGACTTATCCAGACATTGTCTCGATCTATGACTTGAAACTTTTCCCATCTGCTCCCTCCTTTGCATAACCAAGCATCGTGCACACTCATCACCTCCCATCCTGTGCCAAGTTATTGCTTTTTGTGGGCAATTTCAGATCCATTGGCTGTTTGGGCAAGGGGCCTAATATGAAATCCTAAGTATCTTCTTGGCACTGATTCCCTACTTGGTGCTGTTGCCAACCTCTTTCTCCCCCACATTGTTCTCTATATTCAATAGTGTAGAAGATAAGGGTTTTCTAAGCTTCCAAAGGTCCACTCATGGTCTCACAGCATCTTCAAACCCACAGAATGTGTCCTACAGTATCTCTCCTACTGAAGTAAGATGATCTCAAACTGGAGGCCCCAGGGGACTGACCAAAACTGTCGCTGAGAAGGTGGGAGCACTAGGCCAACATGGTGGTATTTGAAGAGGGGATGTTCCTAAAGGACAATGTTAGTAACAGAAATGTGGAAAGTAGAAAAGAAATTGAAAGCTAAACTCTTTTTAGTGGAAAAGTTCAGTTATAACCAAGAGCAAATGTTAAAATCACAATTAAAGGAAGACCCTATGCATTGGACAGACAGAGGAAGAACTCACTGAGTTAAATGAGAATTTCTGAAGACCATAGAGTCAATAACATCATCAGAGAAGCCATTTTTTTTTCCCTAGAACACACTCATGGAAGTAGGCAAAGAACGTGCTTTATTTAGCATGCTACTGTGGTAGCAATGGGAATTTCCAGAGACAACATCTGATAAATGATGGGAAAGGGTGATGAAGGGGAATTAGAATGTGGTTCAAACCAATTCAAAGACCAATGAGCTCCTGCAGATGACTTATTTATGTTTACCTGGATCCCGGCTGTTGACACTGTACTTGGTTTTCCTTTTGCACACTGATGAACATCTTCTGAATCATGTAGCTTAATTAAGATTGTCTAGAATGTTACCATCATGGGTTCCTCAGAGCTCTGCATAAGGATTATAAAAGCTGGAACAGAGGCACTGAGGGGGAAGATCATGTACTTCAGAGTAAGACCCACCTGATTTCAAGTCTTACTTCTGTTAGTGGGGTGACTGCATGCAAATCCCTTCGAATTTCTGAGCTTCAAGTTTCGAATGTGTCAATATCTCTTCCAACACTCGGGTTCTATTAAACAAACTCTGTGTGAGACTTCTGCGTTAACCTTAAAGACTGCAGAAATTCATTGATTAAACAACAAATCAGAATTGAGAATCCATAATGACAAAGCCTCAGCTTTTCCCCTCAAGTGATTCAAGGCCCGTAGAAAAGACAGACAAATAAGCAAACATTAAAAAGAGGAAGAGGAGCATCATACCACATATGAGTAGAGGTATATACAAAATCCCAAGGAAAGTCTGGGAGGTGCGTGGAACAAAAAAGTGCTTCCCAGAGATGGTGCCACTTGAGTGTGTTAGTGATTTGCAGTTGGCAGAAGAGAATGAAAGATGTGGATTCAAACACATTTTTCTTCCTGTTGCCATCAGTGGCATAAACCCATTGCAACCGCTTTTCAACCTTCAATCTTAATCATTTACTGTTCCTTCGTGTTGTGTTTTTATTATCCATTTGCTTTTACCCAACATTGCTTTCTTTCTCAAGTAAGAGTGTCTTGGAAAGCATCACAAAGGGTTTGTATTAAGCAGAGCAAAGTGAGACATGAGATTCTGAGAGATGCAAACAGAAGATGGTCCTGCAGTATCCAGGTTCAGGAACAGGGACAAGCCTTTTGCTGGGGACACTGCAGATAACAATGGCTGTTTAGTGTTGTACAACTTGGAGACAACATCTCTGAGATGAAACTCAGTTCTTCAGATCCTAGAGCTCATTTATCTAGCCACAATGCTAGCTAAGTAGGAGCAATGACATGCCTCCCCTATTAGTGATTCTCAACTCCAGCTGACAATAGTATCACATTTTTAAAATACATACTGCTTCTGTGATGCCATATATTGGTGTTTATGTCTATAGTTCTACTAGATTAGAAGCTTCCTGAGGCCAGCTATGCAGACTGTATCATTAGTGGCCAGCTTATACCACAAATCGTGATCTACTTGCATCACAGTTGTCTGGGTTTCATCTTATAAACGCTGATTTATGGATCTTGCCTTAGACCTACTGTATTAATCAGTGTTCTCCAGAGATTTACATGCATAAGTGCAGATTTATGATGAGGAATTGGCTCACCCAATTACAGAGGCTGAGAAGTCACATAAAATTAACCACCATACTTACTGAATTAGAATCTCCAAGAGTCGGAGGGGCCTGGAAACTTCGTTTTAATAGAGTTCCTAAGTCATTCTTAGCTTCATCAAGAGAACCACTATGACAGGGAATCAACAATGAAGGACTCAGAGGTAACTGAGAAAATGGTGCTCATCTTATATTTTCAGAACTCTAAGATGATTGGGAGACCCATCAGAGACGGGCAGGCAAAATGAGAGAATGAGTCCTTGGATGGAACACAGAACTCGCAGGAAATGGAACAGGAACTGTCCACGCAGATTTAGTATGCCAGTGAACCACAAAAGAACCTGGACGTAGTTGGTTGAATCAAATCAGCTGTCTTAACTGATGCCTGTTAGTATATGCCAGTGACAAACGCATACCTTGTGCCTGGCTAGTAAATTTTGACAGAATTGATACTTCGACTGGGTCATTAAAGCAGCCCTCAGGATTCAGCCTCCTTTATCATATTCTTTGTGTTTGGTACTCAGTGTAATTCAATAATTCTCACATCAGTCCTTATGAAGGAAAATGCCTACTGTTGGGGAGTTACATCAAAAAATTTTGGGGGTAGCTTTAGCATAAGTAGTTTGGGGATGTGGAAGGATTGGACAATACCATCATTCCAGAGAAGATCACTTGGATGTAGCGGACATAGCATGTGTGTATGTGCTTTTGTGTGTGTGTGTGTGGTGGGCTGTGCTTGTGTGCATGTGGGAATATGTATGTATGTGTACGTACGTGCAGTAGCCA
This sequence comes from Papio anubis, assembly GCF_008728515.1. Classification (NCBI taxonomy): domain Eukaryota; kingdom Metazoa; phylum Chordata; class Mammalia; order Primates; family Cercopithecidae; genus Papio; species Papio anubis. Next base: position 10,057,341 of record NC_044993.1, read on the forward strand.
TATCCATTTTCTAGGGCTGTGCCTATCAAAGGCAAACCCCTCTTCTCAATCTGACACCCTCGTTTCTAAGGCATTCTGGGACATCAGTGACAGCTGAGTATGACAGAAAATCAAGGACATCAGTGACAGCTGAGTATGACAGAAAATCAAGGACTCTGCTATGTGAAAGTGCTAAGAGTTTGGTTATTCAAGCGTCACAGACAGGTTTTGAATCTAGGTGCAGCAATGATTTCTGCAACCTTGTATAAGCTATGAGAATACTAACTTTAACATCAACCTCAAAGACTAAAGAGGATCACATGAGAACATCCATGTAGAGAACTGGTTCCCTGCAAGTGCCAATAGATGTTAGGTGCATTGTTCCCCAGAAGGATTCGGTTGTTTTGCATCAGCCCTAGAAAGTCTTCCTTACAAGCCCATCTAAACATGTCAGTTTTGTCTTGGAATGCTCAAGAGTCTCCCTATGTTAGTTAAGAGAGAGAGTGGGTCAGAGCCCATGAAAATCCTGGTTGCTTAACCCAACAGAGGTTTGTTTATTATTGCTCATGCCCAGTCCATTGTGGGACCAGCAACTCCCTATAAGAGCTTTCCTCCATGTGGTTACTTGATATTCATGGGTTTGCTTTCTCAACTGGAGGTTCTGTAGCTCTTCAGGGCAGAGGGATAGATAGAGATAGAGATAGAGATAGACATAGAGATAGAGATAGAGATAGAGATAGATAGAGATGATAGAGATAGATAGAGATAGGAATAAGGAGGGAGACTGAGGATGTTCGGGTCCATTTCTTATTAATTTCAGCCTGAGAGTGACATTTATCACACTTGCCCACAACCTATTGACCAGAGCTGGTAACAGGATTGCCCCTAAATGCAAGAATGCAGAAATGAGAAGTGAATGGATGAGAAGTGATCCCTACTCTGCCATCCTCTCCTTTTCCACCGGAAACAATACAAAATGTATCTGCAACACTATGGCTTCTATATCACCCTCTCTCTTTCATCTTTTCTTCCACCATATTCCACCTCCTGTTTTAAAAGATTGGGAATTCCCTAGGCAAGTCATGGACTATCACACCTCTATGCCTTTGCCATGATCCTCCTTCTACCCAAATGCCATCTCTCTACTTATTGCCCTGACAACCTCCTATGACTGCCTGAAGTCTCAATCTCTTGGAGGGGTCTCTTTTAGACATAATGCACTTCAGCAGCAAAGATATAAAGGAGATTCCATCATTTTTATACAACAACTCCACCTCTATTTTTCACTCCCACAGGTGGTGTTTGAGCCCAAACTCTTCGTCATCATTAGTTCTAAGCCATACTTCATAGTGACCTTAATAAAAATTTAAAGACCATATAACATACATTATCCAGTAGGTGTGTTAATTAGTCTTCTATATGACATCATCTCTGCTCCTGGGATTTTTTATGGCTGTCATATATCTTGAGAGAGAGAAGACTTAGCCATTCTCTACCTAACTACATAAAATTCTGTTTAGTTGGCGAGGCACAACAAAGAAAATAGATCCTCTGAAACATCTCCATGCATTTATGAAAGAAAACTACACCGAGAAAAAAATTCAGAGGATATTACATTTTTAATAAATATGTAAACTTTAAATTATTAGTTTTAAATAATTAAAATTGACTTGTAATCAACTTCCATCATGTTGCATTATATTACTTTAGAAGATTTTAATATTTTATAGTCTTTCTAGGGTTTATATATAAACACATGCATATAATATTGCCACCTTTCATCTTTAACTCATTATGCCAGGCCTCAGAAAACGCCTGTCAGTCTTTCTGATGTTCATTAGGCACGTGTATTTGGGAACATAGCCAAATGGTTTAGTCCTCAGCATTTTGGAACTTGCTGATCACTTAATCACTTTGTCTTAATTTTTTTTTTTTTTTTTTTTTGAGATGGAGTCTCACTCTGTCACCTAGGCTGGAGTGCAGTGGCACGATCTTGGCTCACTGCAGCCTCCGCCTCCCAAGTTCAAGTGATCCTCCCACCTCAGCCTCCCGAGAAGCTGGAATTATGGGCTCTTGCCACCATGCCCCGCTACATTTTGTATTTTCAATAGAGTTGGGGTTTCCCATGTTGGCCAGTCTTGCCTTGAACTCTTGGCCTTAAGTGATCCACCCACCTCGCCCTCCCAGAGTGCTGGGATTACAGGCATGAGCCATCTCACCTGGCCTCTCTCTTTAAACTCACATTGAATTGTATTGGAAGGAAGGTAATACCACTGAGAAGAGATTCAGAATATTTTCTGAAAAATCACTCAAGTGTCATCTCAGGTAGCACAAATAGTGTCATTAGGAATGTGTGCTTTTAACAGTTATAAACTTAATGTGTACTGTGTTCAAAATGTAGGGTGATATAAAATGAAAAGATATACCACACGTCATCTGGTTCTTATCAGTTTGACTTGTTTTTCTGTTTTTATTGTAGGTTCCTCAAGGCAAAGAAAAAAATGTCTCTACTCTGTTGGTATGAACCTTCTTGTAGCACCTTGAGTCTATTAAATCTAATGATTTCCTGAGGGCATGTGGATAATTTAACCAACAAAATAAATATAGTCCTCCTACTTTCCACTGAGAATTTTAACATATGGTCCTCATTATCCCAAGAGGTGATACAAACAGAACCTATAATTATATTCAAAAGGGTCTAGAGGAATGTATGGAAGCCGGAGAATGCCATATACCCTCCTTGGGGTTCCCACAAGTGACAAGGAGCATGAATGTGGCATCTTCACTTGAATCCCCATGAGACTGCAAATTTCTTAATGGCAAAGAATCTGACAATTGGCATTCACCTACTCATTCCAAACATTTACGGAGTGACTACTATGTGCCCAGCAGTGATTTAAGTAGGTAAATGCCTAATTAATATTTCTCTTTCTAAGAATTCCTTCAAAGAAGTTTCCTCTAATGGTGGAGAAAACCACGTCATGCTTCTACCTCCTCCTACCCTTATAGCCAATAGCACAAGAGAGAAGGCAGTGAGCTGCCTGGGATGTGGGCAGAAGCCATGCCCATGAATCAGAAATCAGGTTTAGTGGCCCAGAAGGAAATAGTTCTCACAAGTAGCACCCTACTTTAGCTCATCAGACTCTCCATCTATAAATACTATTCAGAATGTATTTCTACCAAACTGACATTTTTGACTGGCCCAACAAAAATGCATAAGCAGGTGTCAAGGTGACTTTATGTCTGCATGCCAGTACCATGTTACTCCAGTATGTAAGATTCCTTAGGGATATAATATCTTTCTGGTAAGATCAAGAAGTATACAATGACTTTTACGAACAACGGCCAGCCATTGGGCACAAAATACCAGGAAATTGGGTTATTAAACTTGGTTTTAAAGTTCCAAGAAAAATACATTTATATAGGCTATGTAACTATTGCCAGGGAAGGAATTTAGTGCACTTCCTGTTGATGGGGGGAAATTTGCCAAGCAGTGGAAACAAGGCACTAGAACTTGTTAGTGAATTAAACCCTATTGATTGGTGTTCGAAAAGGTTTAGATTCGAAGACTAGTAGAGAAGCCCCAAAAGGTAGAAAGCCCACAATAATTAGTTTGAACAGTTTTTGTTGTTTGCATTTTAGGAATCAGATCAATAAAGCAACATTAATAATTAAAGACCAGGATAAATATACCAATTCCAGATTAGAGCTTTAAGCATTAAATTGCTGGTGCCAAAGGCTTTTTTTAATGGGCTCTAATCTTCCCAGATATACTGAAGGGCTATAATGTGACTCCTTAAGCTATGGATTTGGTGAGAAATATGAGGTTCTTCTAGATGGAAGCTGTTGAGAGGTTCCAGAGCAGGTATCTGGCACAGTAGTAACAGGAAGGGACACGTATGGCTCATTTAAAAGAGCTGGCTCTCTCTTTTGTCCTGTATCAGGTTCAGCTTACAGGCTCACAAAACAATGGAGAAGAGTAGAGTTTTTTGCTTATCAGAGGCTAGCTCGAGTTCTGCACAAAAGGTCAAAGCTTGGAAGAGAAGAAGCAAAGGTCAGATTGAGGTTTGACCAGGGAAGTGCTGCTGAAGTGCACATTCTGTGGATATTAGATAAACACTGGAGAGGCAGTGAAGGGGAAATTCTGCAGAGGACAACTTATGACCAGTCATGAGGGAATTAGGAAGTGGTGCTTGACATTAAGAAAGTATTAATATTATGACTTCCCCAAGGCTGGGGAAAAGGAGAATCGGAGACTCAAGCATGCTCTTAATGAGTGCTTAGTCCAAGAAGATGTGCACCAATTTCAGTTCACCAGACAGCTACATCCCATGAAGGAAGGGGACCGTGGTTTCATCAGACTGGTGTGCCTAGGGATATTCTCTGGCATGAAGAGCCAATCTTGTCTGAATTCACATTTCCTGTGAAGTTTTCTGGCTGGATTTCCTGAGGGGCTCTTCCCATCGGGAAGGAAGTTGACTATGTCCACACTGGTCTGGTCTGAAGCCAGGTACATCTCATGCTTAAAAATAAAAGACACACCCACACCCAACACTACTTCATGTCCTTCCCGTTCTTTCTGGCTCTCGTTTTGTTGTCTCATTCTCCCATTGTCTTTTTTTTTTTTTTTCTATTTGCCATACATAGTCTATGAATCCACTCATGTCCACCACTATCTTCATGTCCCAGTTATTCAGAGACAGCTCTGCAATATTGATGTCTTTATTTCCCTCATTCTCCTCTTTTATCTCCTTTTAGTTACTGGTCCCTAATTTTCCTTTCATGCCTGTACTCTTAATTTTCTAACTGTGTGCTCCATTAGACCTGACCAAAGCTAGGTCTATTGGTGTGGTTTCCTCATAGAGACTCATGGAATCTTCAAGTTGAAAATGTTTTGGAGATCATGTATACAAATGTCTCCTAAAAATCATTTCAACACACATGCCTCCCCTGCCCCCCGCATGAAATGCATCTTGCAGAAGCGTTTCATTTTTCTATTGGAAATGACGTATGTTAATATCTCCTAATGGAAAGTCTCAAAGCAAAAGATTCTGTGACATGGTTTAATTTGGCTTAACATTTCCCAAACTTACTTGACCTGGGAATTAGCCTCTCTGTATTTTTTATAAATATTAATATCTTGTAGCAGTACTTTGAGCAACACTATGGGAAATGATGACTTAATCCAACACCCTTGTTCGGTGAAGACATCCCCTCTTCAAATTTTTTAAAAATAATTTTAACCTTTACTTTACATTCAGGGGCTACATGTGCAGGTTTCTTACCTGGGTAAATTGTGTGATACTGAGGTTTGGGATACAAATGATTCTGTCACCCAGGTAGTGAGCATAGTACCCAACTGTTAGTTTTTCAACCTGTGTCTTCCTCCCCTCCTACTACTCCTGGTAGTCCCTAGTGTCTATTGTTTCCATCTTTACATCCATGAGTACCCATTGTTTAGCTCCCACTTATAAGTGAGAACATGTGGCATTTGGTGTTCTGTTCCTGTGTTAATTCACTTAGCACAATAGTCTCCAGCTGCATCCAGTTTGCTGCAAAGGACATAATTTCATTCTTTTTTATGTCTGAGCAGTATTCCATGGTGTATATGTGCCACATTTTCTTTATCCAATCCACCACTGATAGGCACCTAGATTGATTCCAGGTCTTTGTTATCGTGAATAGTGCAGAGACGAACATACCAGTGGATGTGTCTTTCTGGTAGAATGACTTATTTTCTTTTGGATATATTCCCAGTAATCGGGTTGCTGGCCTGAATGGTAGTTCTGTTTTAAGTTTTTTGAGGAACCTCCAAATTGCTTTCCACAGTGAATGAACTAATTTATATTCCCATCAACATTGTATACATCATCCCTTTTCTCACTGCCTCTCCAGTATCTCTTGTTTTTTTACTTTTTAACAAAAGCCATTCTAACTGGTGTGAAATGGTATCTCATTGTGGCTTTGATTTACATTTCTCTAGTGGTTAGTAATGTTGAGCATTTTTTCATACATTTGTTGGCCACCTGTAGATCTTCTTTTGAGACGTGTCTATTCACGTCTTCTACTCACTCCTTAATGTGATTTTTGTTTTTTTGCTTGTTGAATTGTCTAAACTTCTTATAGATTTTATATATTAGACTTTTTGTCGGATACATAGTTCAAGAATATTTTATACCATTGTGTAAGTTGTCTGTTTACTCTGCTGATAGTTTCTTTTGGTGTGCAGAAAGTCTTTAGTTCAATTAGGTCTCACTTGCCAGTTTTTGTTTTTGTTGCAATTGCTCTTGAGGACTTAGTTATAAATTCTTTCCCAAGGCCAACATCCAGAACGGTGTTTCCTAAGTTTTCTTCTAGGATTCTTCTAATTTGAGTTCTTTTTTTTTTTTTTTTTTTTTTTTTTTGAGGTGGGTTTTTTTTTTTTTGCCCAGGCTGGAGTGCAGTGGCCGGATCTCAGCTCACTGCAAGCTCCGCCTCCCGGGTTCACGCCATTCTCCTGCCTCAGCCTCCCAAGTAGCTGGGACTACAGGCGCCCGCCACCTCGCCCGGCTAGTTTTTTGTATTTTTTAGTAGAGACGGGGTTTCACCGTGTTAGCCAGGCTGGTCTCAAACTCCTGACCTGGTGATCCACCCGTCTCGGCCTCCCAAAGTGCTGGGATTACAGGCTTGAGCCACCGCGCCCGGCAATTTGAGTTCTTATATTTAATCTTTAATCTATCTTGAGCTGATTTTTGTATATGGTGAAATGTAGGGGTCCAGTTTTATTCTTCTGCATACGGTTAGTCAGCTATCCCAGAACCATTTACTGAATAGGAAGTCCTTTCTCCACTGCTCATTTTTATCAGCTTTGTCAAAGATCAGATGGCTGCAGGTGTGTGGCTTTATTTCTTGGCTCTGTAACAGATAGATCATCATCCGTATCAAATTCCAGTTTGATGCTTCCAATGATGCAGAACTCACTATCTTTCAAGGCAGTCTTGTTCCATTGCTAGGAATAATTATTACAATATTGTGCCTCTGATTCTTTCAGCCTGTTCTCTTTTATACCATCCTTTCCTAAGTCCTATTCATGAACATTGTTCTACTCATTTTTAGTACATCCAAACACTCCCAAAAATTTAAAAAGCAAGCAAGGTTTCCTTATCACCCCTCTTTCTGAAATTTTCTGGGTTCAAATACAGGAATTTGCTCATTTCTGTCACATTTTCAGATCTTGAGAAATTAATTTTGACTGCATTCATTGAATTGATCAACAAAGGAAGCCCCTTCCTCTGTATGTCATACTTCCTAATTTTACTGTGTAAATCTTCAAGCTCATTTGAAAAACATATTTCAGGCTGCTAGTCGGTCTATTAAATTACACACCCTCCAACCTATATACCTGATCTTAAATACTTGGTTTAAAATATATCATCTTTATTTTTTTTCTCCTAGACTTAATACAATTACCTATTAGGAAAAAAACATCTAATACTATGCTTTAAAAATTACATGCAGCAGGGCACTGTGGCTCACACCTGTAATCCCAGCACTTTGGGAGGCTGAGGCAGGAGGATCACCTGAGGTCAAGAGCTTGAGACCAGCCTGGCCAACATGGTAAAAACCCATCTCTACTAAAAATACAAAAATTAGCCAGGTGTGGTGGTGGGCCCCTGTAATCTCAGCTACTTGGGAGGCTGAGACAGGGAGAATCACTTGAACCCGGGAGGTAGAGGTCATGGTGAGCCCAAGATCATGCCATTGCACTCCAGCCTGGGCGACAGAGTGAGACTCTGTTTCAAAAATAAATAAATAAATAAACAAATAAATGCAAGGAATCCACCTCACTGTTATAACATCTCTCATTTAAGTGTTTATTTCTGGGAGCCTTCACATTAGACTGAAACCTACTTCATAAATGTTCAATTCATCCCTACATTTCCTCCTTTTTTCTCAATCTTCTTTCTTGGTACTGATCTGGCCCTGAGATTTTCAGTTCTGAAAGCACCCCAGGTTACACCCTGACTGTGATAACCACGAACTTGATTAACTGTCAACATAGCCAGCCACAGAGCTAAGTTTTTTACATGTATTGTCTTATTTTCTTGTACTAGCCCTGAAAGGATAATATTTTAAAGATAAGAAAACTGAGCATTATGGAGGCTAGGCAAATTCATCTGGGGCCACCCAGTCCATAAAAGTCAGGTCAGGATTGAACCAATTTGATTCTATTGTGAAAAAATTAGCACCTGCTGAATAATGCTTTAGTTGTCATGAGTCTAACTGCAGTTTTCTATGACTTGAGATTTTATTTGGTGACTTAATTCTATCCATAACAGACCCTTTCCCTATCCTTCTTCCTTTCTTCTTTGTCTCTTCTTTCCTCTCCCTTTCTCTTTTCCTTCTTTTTTCTATCTATCTTCTATTCTATCTATCTATCTATCTATCTATCCATCCATCTATCTATCATCTATCTCTTTTCTCGTTCCCCTTCCTTAATTTCTCATCTTTTCTCTTATACTAACATTGTTTTTACTTAATTCTCTCCTCACTTCTCTATTTCTCCTTTCTCAACTACACATGGGAGTCTCTTCCAGCATGGAGAGGTCGTGGTCTATGGTGAAAGAGACTTAGAAGTGGGACACAGGAAACTTGGGTTCTTGTTTCATCAATGCTGATTAACTCTTTATCCTGCATTCTTAACTCCCTCACCATCTTCCTAGAAGGAATTCAACAGACCATGAGCATGTATCCTGTGTCAGGCACTGGTGATACAAAAAAAATAAAACATGGCTGCTAGGTATTGACCTGTATGATTTGGCTAGTTCGGTGTCAATCACTTTACATGTTTTATTTAGTTATTTATTTTATTCATCTATTTTAGCAACAATTCAAGCAGATAAAGTATTTTGTTCCCACTTAACAAAGAAAAGAAGCATTGGTCATAGAGGCTCCACGTCCACATTTAGAAAATGATAGAGCTGAAAATCTAACCAGGTACAGTGTCCCAAATTCCCATGCTGTGAACTGTTACACCAATGCAAATTCTACAAATATATGGTATATCAAGAGGTGTTATGAAATAAAGAAGTTTCTGTAATTAAATAAGTTTGAGACAATATAGGTTAAATAAAATCCAGTTGGCTCACATTGGTAGTAAGCGACCAATTCATTGTTCTAAACAAAGGACCTATGACTCTCCTTTGCTACTCTTCCCACGGCACTATATTGCCTTGTTAGTAGTTTCCAGGAGAAAATTCAAAAATATATTTAAGCTTAAAAACCTACCCATATTTAAGACTGTGCAGGGCCCAAAGACATTGTTAAGAATGAATATTTATGCTGAATGACACTGTAAATGTTAATGTCATGCGTCCATATTTCTTCTAAGGATAATTCATAACCAAAAGGCAGAGGCATGCTTCAGTGGTGACGACAGCGGAACAATCCTTTACAACCAATTGCTGTCTTTTTGGTAATTAACATTCTCCATATAGATTGAAAGGTCATTTCTTATCCCCTTTCTCTAACAGCCTTTAATATTTACCAAATAGTGTTGCATTGTTGGAAATGTCACAGGCTCTGTGGCACAAGGGGGGATTCCACACAGTGATTCATGATGACTTAGTTCATTAAGAAAATTACCACTCATTTATTTGGATGCTATATCTCTTCTGCTCTCAAAGAATTCTCTTTGATTAGAAAAGTGAATTATGTTGACTTGTTTCTGTATTGTAGGTGACCTGTAATTAAAATAAAAAGATAATGTGTCTCGGCCTTAAGGATGTATTTCCTTTTCAATGATCATTAGAAGTTTCAAGACAAAAGTTGTGATGGCAAATGCAAAGCAATTCTGAGTTGAATTCGCTTTCCTTTTTCCAGTAACTCACATCTCATTATGCGATGTCTCTGTTAATGCAGTTTTTCTCTCGGGAGACCTGGGAGACAGCCCTAAGGCCCACTTCTCTTTTGTCCCTACCTCCCAGCCCATCACCAGGTTCTGCCTATCTGCCCTTCAAAACTTTATTTAAAGCCGTCCATTCTTTCCATCTCCATGACTTCTAATCTAACCTGTGTCAACATCACTGCCTTAATAGTCTCCCAAATGGATTCCTTTCTTCCAAACTACCCTTCATCCCACTAGTTCCCTTAACTAGAGTAGAGTTTTATAAACTATGGTAAAAGGCTAAGTGTTTGTCCCCCAACACATTGTGGACCAACATTCTTGTAAAATGCAATGTATTTATATCTTGGATATATATATATGCAGTAGCCAATACACACACACACACACACGTATATGTTTGGGTATATGCATGTATATATGTATATATGCTTGATATTACAGCAGTTTCAAATGCTAAGAAAGTTTCTGAATGCTTATGCTCAAATTTTATACCCATCTAATTGTCTGGTAACAAACTTTGCAGTCTGGGGCTGGTCGAGACTCATACTTTGAGTGTTTCTGAGGTAGAGAGATTTTTAAAATACATAAATCACATCATGATAATCCCTGATGCTGATTTCTATTAAAAGACCCAGTAGAATACTTAGCACCACCTTTGTGACCCACCCTGACCAGGCATTTGCTATCTCAGCAGGTGTTCCCTCCTAATCTGTCCTCCAGGCTTGCTGCCATCATCCACGTTGACTTTTTTTTTCAAGTCTTCAAAACACTGAGTGTCTGTGCACATACTTTTCCCCCTGCCTGGAATGCGTTCCCTTTTCCCTCTTCCTCTATGCCTCTGAGCCTGACTCTCTCCTGTCTTCAGGTGTCATGTTAAATATACGTTATTTGAACAGGGGCTGCCTTATTCTCCTCCCAACATCACTGTAAATAGTTAAGTTTCTTTGGTAGACTTAAGATGGATAAAAGTATTGGACACTCCTCCCATCAAAGGGGAAGGGGACTTTCATGTCCTTTGCCTTGAGCCTGGGCAGCTGCTGTGACCGCTTGTCCAAGAGGATATTGCAGCAGGGAGACCGTGCCAGTTTCCAAACTCAGCCTTTAATATTGACAGCTTGCATTTGCTGTCTCTTGGAATGGGCACTTGTGGGAGACAACCAAAATAGAAAAAGTTTAACTTTCAGCTACCATGCTCTAGGGAAGCCCAAGCTAGCCACGTGGAGGACTCCATGTAGAGAGGGATGCCCAACTAGCTGACACACCAGAGATAAGAAGACTGAAAAAGCCTTCAGATGACTCTAATCTTAGCTACCATCTGACAGCATTCATAGGAAGGACCCTAAAGGGGAACTGCCCAGCTGAGCCCATTTACCCCAGATCCATAAGAGGTAATAACTGATTGTTTTAAGAGAATACAGTCTGTTTGTTGTGGAACAATAGATAAATGGAAGCGTTTCCCTACCCTACTGTGTATTCTGATGACATCCTATAACTTTTCCTTTATGGAATACACAGAGTAAACATCGATATCATGTCTTGGTTTGGTTTTCTCTCAGAAGCAGAACCTGAGACAAGCATTTCATTGCAGGTGACTCATAGGTCAAATGGATTTCTTAGCTTAAGTATGTATTTCCTTTTCTTTGCCCAATTAATGTTCTAGTGCAAAGCTGTCATAGTATTCAAAGTACAGGACAGTTTGGAATTGTATTTTCCTTGTTTCTCTCATTATCCAAGGAAGTGATCCCAGGAAGTACTGTGAGCAAAACAAGAGTGGTTCCTCTGGGAATCACTGAGGCTCCATCCCCCAGGATCTGCGAGGCACTATAGAATACGCCTCAGAACTGTCCCACTGCCTAAGGGGGAACACAAGAAACCTTGGATGTTAATCCACCAACTTTCATTCATCCTTGGTTGAGGGTCACTTCTGGAATGTTAATTCTTGGACACTTAAGCCTGTCTAGCAAGAGGGCTGGGCACATTCCTGAGAATGGAGAATTTCCCTCACTAGAGAGATGCAGGAAGCTGTATCCACGTGTTTGGAAAACGGTGGGTGACCTCTGAGCGAAAGACAGGGATGTGGCAACTCTTGGAGTTCTAGGGAGCAGGAGACAGGTCTATCTTATTCTTGCTTTATATATAGTGCCTGGTACCTGTCAGGCATCTAATGCATTTTTGTTGAATGAGTAAAGAAATGCAAAAGACATCTCATTTCATAAAGATTGTAGCTGCACTCTGTACCCCAGAAGGCTCGAATTGTAGTTTCAGATTTTGTTTTTGGCTTTATAAAACCCCCTCCCCTCTCTGGGACTTAGTTCTCTGCATTATGTGATAAAGAAGTTGGAGCTGGTTATTTCCACAAGCCCTTCAGCTACAATATTCTACGGTTTAGGAGTAGAATCTACATAGCCTCATTAGGCCAACAGATGATATTGTAAGCTAAAGATATACATTTCTTTTTTTTACCGATAAATGAAATGAGTATTTTAGCAAGAAAGTGTAATTAATGGAATCATGAGAATTACATTATGATCTTATGTTCTTTTCAAAAGGAAGGTTAATTATTGCATAAATTGGGCTATATATGCACAATGGAATTATTTAGCAGCCATTAAAAATCAAGTTTATGAAGAATATTTTATAATATTGTAATATAGGAATGTTATATGTATAAAACGTGTGTGTACTCACACTCACGTGTTCAGATGTTTCTAGAAGACAAAAAGGAACATCTGAGCTATTATTTTAGGTTAGTGGGATAATAGGTGATTTTTTATTCTCCAATTTAAGCTTATTTACACCTTCTAAATTGTGAATCACAGACATGAATTATTTTTATGATCCAAACGTATTTAACAAATGTATACATAAACGTGTAAAAAAGCCACAAAGAAAAGACAAGGAAATGCAATCAAGGAAGCATTACCCGACCCCTCTGACCTCAGTTGCTTGCTCAGAGGAAGGCTCTAACACTCTCCTCACACAGCCATTGAAAGTATTGGAAGAGTGAAAAGTGCTGCCTATGACACAACTTCAGGGGCATATTCAAGCACTATCATGAGACCTATATCTCTGCTGAATTCTTTTTTTTTTTTTTTTTTTTTGAGACAGAGTCTCACTCTGTCGCCCATGTTGGAGTGCAGTGGCGCGATTTCGGCTCACTGCAAGCTCCGCCTCCCGGATTCACGCCATTCTCCTGCCTCAGCCTCCCGAGTAGCTGGGACTACAGGCGCCCGCCACCGCGCCCGGCTAATTTTTTATATTTTTAGTAGAGACAGGGTTTCACTATGGTCCTCGATCTCCTGACCTCGTGATCCGCCCGCCTCGGCCTCCCAAAGTGCTGGGATTACAGGCGTGAGCCACCGCGCCCGGCCTCTCTGCTGAATTCTTTTATCCTCAGTATCTATATCCATAAAATGGGTATAACAATATTGAATTCACCTCATGGTTATAAATATGAAAGGATATAATTATAAAAACACTGGTACACTTAAGGACAATTAAGTTTTCTTGAAAGATAATGAGAAACAAAACCTAGGAAACTATTAGTAAAGTGCTTTACAAGAGATAGTTTCAAAGGCAGGGGAATGACAGCCTTGCTATATTCTACCAAAGTCTAGCTCCTGGATGAAATAGGGGTGCTCTAGCTTCAGGGGAGATCAGTGGTGCTAAGGACATTGATTTGAGCTTAGAGAAGAGGGAGTTGAGGGGGAGCAGTATGATCACTGTTTTCATGTGTTTTCAAGATAGTCATGTGAATAAAGGAGCAGTCTTACTTTATGGTTTCTTTGTGTTATGGGCTGAATTGGGCCCTTCTCCAAAATCAAAATTTTGTATGTTAAAATTTCAACCCATAATACATCCTAATGTAACTACATTCAGAAATAATACCCTTAGAGAATTGAACAGGTTAAAATGAGGCCCTCAGGGTGGGCTGTAATCTAAAGTGGCTGGTGTACTTGTAAGAGGAGGGAGAGATGCCGGGAACACACAGCACAGAGGGATGGCCATGTGAAGAGGCAGCAAGGGGGTGGCCATCTGCAAGCCCAGAAGAGAGGCCTCAGGGGAAACCAGCTCTGCAGGCAGCTTGATCTTGAACTTCCAGCCTCCAAAGCTGTGAGAAAGTAAATTTCTGTTGTTTCAGCTGCCCAGTCTATGGTTCTTTGTTATGACAGCCAAAGGAAATTAATATAGATAGTATTAATTAATTGGTTGATCCCTTGGTTCATATATTCAACATGTATATGGGCCACCATGTGTATAGGCTTATAGAGATAAGGCACAGTACAGGTGTGTCTTAGTCAGCTCAAGTAGTTATAGCAAAATACCAGAGACTGAGTGGTTTGAACAATTCATTATTTGTTTCTCACAGTTCTGGAGGCCAGAAAGTCCAAGATCAAGGTGACCCCAGACTCTGTTCGTGGTGAGGGCCCCATTCTGTCTCCCTGTGTGCTTATGTGGCTTTTCCTCTGTGAATGAGTATGGAGAAAGCAATTTCTTTCCCTTCCTCTTATCAGGGCACCACTAATCTCCTTATGAGAGTATATAACCTAATCTAAACCTAGTTACCTCCCAAAGTCCTCAACTCCAAATACCATAACCTTGTGGGTTAGAGTTTCCACAAATGAGTTTGTGTGGAACATAAGCATTCAGTCCATAACAAGGTGCTAGAACGTAACTCATGTGGATAAAAGCCAAAGGAGGACAGATTTTTGATTCTGCATGAAGTAGTAATATAGACTCAGAGTGATGTGAGACTGGCTGCCCCAGACAGCTAGCCCATCAATGAATAGACACCTTTTTCGGATCCTAATTCAGCTGTTCTCCACTGGCCTGGAAATAGCCAAGGAAAACAGCAGGTATACTCCCTATATTGCAGCAATGAGTTGGTGGCAGATGGTATTTGCCAAAAATGATCATACTAATCCCATATGGTTTTCTTACAATGTAATTCTAACACCTTCATCTAGAATTGAGGTCTAGGTTTCTTCCTCTTGAATCTGGGTAAGTCTAGAGATTCCTGGGGAGCCCACCTGCTCCAGCATCCCTCTGCTCAAGTCTTCACAGCCTGGGCCCCAGATATGAAAGACAGAAAGCCTTCCAGATGACCCCAATCCTAGCCACCATTTAACTTCTAACTCATGAGATACGGTGAGCTGGAACTGCAGATCCACTGCTGAATTTCTGACCTACAGAGACTGTGAGATAATCAATGAATATTGTGATTTTAAGCAACCAAGTTTCAGGATGACTTTTTTTCCACAGCAATAAATAACTAATCAGATTTAAAGAATGGGGAATGTTTAAACTGATATATCACTAAGCCGCTTTTAATTGCAAGTCTGTGCCTGTGTCATCATCATTCATTACCACTTATATAATATGATTAAAGGTTTCTCCATGGGCAAGCAAGGTTCAGGGAGGAAGCCAGAGGGCTTGGGCTGAATATAGCTACCCTCTCACTTTTGATGCTGTTTAAATGATGACTTATGCATGTATGCTGTGTTTTTCATTCCATTTTGCCCTGTGTAAACACATTTCTCCAGCCTTCTTATTAACAATGGCCAAGTGGATATTAATCAGTGGAAAGAGAGCCCGCTTTTTAATTGATGATTGTGAATGTGGAGTTGGGATAAGGTCCTGTGAAAGCACATAGATGCATTACTTTTACGTTTTTCCTCTCACATTTTGTCCTGTTACTAATTCTGAAAAGCAGACATAGGCTGTTTTTAAGGCAATGCAGAAGCATCTCTACAGGAAGTGGACATAGACAACAATCTCCTGAACGGGCTATTTTCCTCCAAACCACTCTTCATCCCACTAAGCTCTTTAGCTACAGTAGTGTTATTGGAAGTTATCGGAATTTTGAAAATTGTCTTCCTCATTCTATTAACTACTTTTTGGATTGAATTACAAAACTTGCTGACTATTTTGGCGCAACATAGAAATTAACTGTATCACCTGTAATTCTCCATTTTCATCCTCAATAACAGATTCAATAGTTAAGAATATAGAGCATTATACTGCTTCTGTCTAAAAAGAAGAATCTGAAGGAAATATTATTTTTGTCTACCATAAACAAATGTCTGTGTTCTAGATGAGAAAGCAACCTCATGGAAGATGTCTCATCTTAGGCTTCTTTATCATCCAAGTGCCTGGCATTGCTCCTGACAAATCGTAAGTGCTAAAAAATGCTTGAACAATAAATGCATGAGTAGATGCTGGAGTAAATATGACTTGGAAAAGAACATAGACATTTGTTTGTGCATTTGTTTAGGCAGGTGATGTGTGTGTGTGTGTGTGTGTGTGTATTCACGTATCTCCTGTCATCTGGCAAACATGGTACTAGCCACTAAAGATACGAAGATACAAAACGGCACCTGTGATCTCCACACTCACAAAACTTAGATTCTAACTGAAAAGATGATCGTTAATTGAATAAATAAAAACTTATGGATGTGTGAGTATGTAGAACAAGCAGAAGTCTATTTTATGACTGAAAAATATATTAGAACAACCATACTTAGAAAGCAAATTTGGTATAATTTAGTGAAGCGCTACTCTTGGACATATACCCTACCAAAATATGTACATATGTTCACCAAAAGACACTTAATAGCATGTTCCTAGCAGCACTATTTGTCATAATTCCAAAATGGGAATGACCTAAAATACACATTGAAATTAGAATAGATTTTAAAATTGTGGTATATTTATATAATCAAATATTGAACAGCAATAAAAAGAAATGACCTACAGCTATATAGAGCAATATTATGAATCTAACCTACATAATATTGAGTCAAAGTGCTCACTATATTATTCCACTTACATGAAGTACAAAACTGAGAAAGTTAATCTGTGCTGTTAGAAATAAGATTGTGGTGACCCTGGCTGAGGTAGTAACTGCAAATGGGTATGTGTTGGGGGCTGTAGGTGCTGGCTGTGTTCTGCTCTTTGACCTAAGAGTTGTAACGTGAATGTACTCATTTTGCTGTGCATTTGTCTGTATGCATGTTATACAGTAATGTATAAAGATAAAATGGCCAATAGCTCCATATCGTTGGCAAGTTTAATCCTGAGGTCTTGTGAATGAAGATATAACTCTTTATGGTTGAGTGATGATCTACTCCTTTCACCTTATTTTCTTCCCCTGCCTGCCAATCTTTGCCCAACAGAAATAGCCTCACTTCTCAACCATATCTTCCTCTTTTCCATCTTCTTGATTCTATAAATGTGGTTTTCTTGTCTGACATACTCCATTACTCTTCTCTACCATAAATGTGCCTTCTCATGGAATACCCAGGCTCAGCTGTGATGTTATATCTAGTAAAAAGTTATCTCAAATTGCTCTCTCCACACCTATAATACACTTCATGTGTTGTTCAGTTTATCCGTTGTATTTCCAATTATGAATTATTTAAAGTTATCCCTTTACATGTATTATTACCTACCTTCCAACCCCTACGGGCTGAGCAACTTCAGGAAAGGGAACATTTCTTAGACTTCATCTTCCAAGTGACTGGCATAGTTCCTGACATATCATATGTGCTAATAAATGCTTGAATAATGAATGTATGAGTGGATGCTGGAATAAATATGACTTGGAATACAGGCATAACTAGATTGTCAAATAAAAAGGAAGCTGGGGAACTCCAATTTGTAGAAACAGTGAAACAATCAACTCATATGATCACCCCAAGCAGGAGATGGGACAGCTAAAGCTTTACAGAGAAATGATATCACCAGGCAGAATTATTGATGCAGGTGGGACGATTGGGTAAAGGAAACTTAGAGCACATGCACACGCGCGCGCACACACACACACACACAAAGACTTCTAAGCAAATGAATGCTAAAGGCAGTTTCCACACAACAGAAAAATACAGTTGCCTCCCTTGTGGCTTATCCATGCATCTAATTCATGCACCCATTTACTCGCTTATTCATTCATCCACAGCTCTTTATTCAGCAGTGATTACATGCTAGGTATCATTCGAGGCGCTAGACGTTACAGGTGACTCAGTCATTGCCTATGAAGAGAAGAAAAACATACAAACATGTTATTAAGTTGATCCAACCTGATTATTGAGAGCCAGGAAATGTCTACCATTGCATCTACTCTTGATGTCTTTGGGATCATCACTTTGTTTAAATTAACCATTTCCAAATAGTCCTCAAATCACTTGTACTGTTTATCAGCTATCACATTTTTCTTTTATGTATTCCATAGGCAATACATCGTATTTCCTTTGGAAATAATAATTAGGAAGGGGAGAGAGAGAGAGAGAGAGAGAGAGAGACAGGAAGAAGAAGAAGAAGAAGAAGAAGAAGAAGAAGAAGAAGAAGAAGAAGAAGAAGAAGAAGAAGAAGAAGGAGGAGGAGGAGGAGGAGGAGGAGGAGGAGGAGGAGGAGGAGGAGGAGGAGGAGGAGGAGGAGGAGGAGGAGGAAGAGGAGGAAGAAGGAAAAGAGAATAACTTTAGTAAAATTTATTCTCTATCCAAGGAGATAAAATACACATTTTATAATTTTCCCCAGGAAATGTTTCTGACTTTCCACTGGAAAACACTGAGAACATGGAGAAGCTTGGTCAAGGATTATCTCTGCTTGGTTGATAAACAGGTCACCAGGAGGAAAGTGTTATAGTGATAAAATGTCAAGTATTTTATATCCCAATGTCTCTTACTTAAAAGGTTACTTCACCACTTTGACGATCTGTTTTTAAAAAATATTTAAATATACTGAAAACCAGAACTCAGTAAGCAAACCTCAGCTTACTTTTTTTCCACTTTTCTAGGTGTCAATTACAACCATTCCAGTCGGTAAATGCCTCCAGGGAGAACGGACTACTTCTCTCATGCTCTCACTTTATATATATCATTATACACTTAACTTTGTCTATATGTCTGTGCACATATAGACATATCTCACTGCCCTTAATAATTTGGTTGTGTATCTATCTCTTGTCTTTAACTTTAAACTTCTGGAGTAAAGGTTAGTTTCCAAATATTTAATCTTTACATCATTAACCTTGGGTTCAGTGCATGGTACATTTTGGAGATGTTGTGTTTGTGGAATAAACGGAATTAAATGAGTGTCTTATCTTTGGCTATTTTCCAGATTATTTCTCCAAAGACACACATTTTAAATAGTCTACTTAATGCTCGGTCTTGATTTTGTTCCCATCAAATACTTAGATTCCAAACGGATTTGCAATGATTGTTAAAGCACTGGGCTGGTAAACGTCTCCACAGAGATTCTGCACGTTGATGTTTTAATTGTGTGTGGAAAGATACACGATCATATGCAGACATATTCCCCCAAACAGAGAACAAGAGGGTATGTGTGATGTCATCCCTCTGGGAATCCCACTGCCCACTAAAGTAGGAAATCTGCCTTTGAAAGTTGGCGCGGCTGTGGGATGCTCAGCTGTCACTTTCTTCTCACATTTATTCTGAATGAGCACAATCCATCCATCAGTGCTTAAAGAGTTTTCCAACAGTACATTGACCTTGAATGCGGCACATTGATTTTCAGTAACGCACCGCAAATAGGGTCGTTACTGAGTCACCCAACAGTGAATGTGATTGGGAACAGATTCCTGAAATTCCGATAGGGTGCCAGCTGCCTCGGATGATGGATCAGCCTACTGTAAGCCATCAATCCTTGCCGGGGTCTTGAAAACGGTGACACCTGTATGAGATTTATCATTAGGTACATCACCAGGTAAAGCATGAAACCATAACCAGGCTTTTCTGCAACACTGGGGCCTCTTGGTTGAGTGGTCTGTTTTGTTTGCAGCAGTATTTATTTACTGAAATGCTTTCCTCAGAAGGACCCCCTTGGTGAGGGTGACAAAGATGTAAGCACTATAGGGAATTACATCTGCAGCAAGGATTGAGCGATAGATAAAAAGCCTATGTCTTAAGCTGTTAGAGGTTAACGCCAGATCAATTAAGGTGATTGTTTCTTAGATTGCATTGGACAAACGTACACACACAAAGGGGGACATGAGCACAGCCAGAAGGGAAGAACAAAGAGAAATTAACTGATGTTAGGCTCCAAATCAAACTGGAAAATGATTTCGTGTTCTTTTGAAATGCCAAATTATCTTAATGAAGAGTTTCTTTTCCAAGTGAAGCATCTGAGTCCTTTTTTCACTTGAGTGTAAGAAACCTTAGAACAAATAAAGAGGTTTAGCAAGGACCGGATAATAGTAGGTGTCATGTAATTTTGCAGTAATGTGGCTTCTGGAATGTGTGTCCTTTTTAAAGAAATGATATTGTGTTTTATAAATAATCATCATCACCACCTGTGCAGTATCTGCGATGTGCCAGTTGCCATTCCAGGGACAGTACGAGGACTGTACTAACTTCCTAATAACTCCAGCATGTAGATTTGACTTTCTCCCCACTTTACAGATGAGGAAACTGAGCATCGGAGAGCTTGCTCAGGCTTATATCAGGAGCAGAATGAAGACTGGAAATCTGGCTTTCCCTCTTTGGCTTCAACTCCTCCATAGTTTCCCCTGTGGTTCACTCTTGCTTGTAGAGCATGAGAAATTAAGTCATGAGCGTTTAGGTATATTACCTGGTTTTAACATTGCCCACCTTAAAGGAAGCAAGTTAGAGCAGATTGCACCTTCATCCCTTGTCCAAACAGGTTAACAGATATTGCTGGGCGTGTGAAATTTGCAAAGGTGCTCCTTTGAGAGGTGCCAAGCTCATGATTATACTTCCCTAATTATAAGCTTTTTGCAAGAGGGAAAGTGTTTGGAGGGGTCTGAGTCTTATAATTGATGTTTGTGAATGCACGCGTCAAGCCAGCATCTCTCCTAGTTGCAGACAATCCAGTGTTGGGTGCACATGATCCTCCTCCACCAGACTCAGGGGTTGATATCAAGCCAGGCAGTACCTACAGTGATGATAGGTGAGGGCCACCATGGGTCAAAACTAAGCTCATGCTACTCACGGGAAGATCTGGAAAATGCTCACCTCACTTCTTTTGATAATTAAGCCCTGCATTGGTGAAGAATCTAATGTGTGTAGTTAGAGGGAGCTGCTTGGTGAGATTCCACTTGTTCTTAGAAGTCTTCTCTGTCTGTCTTACTTTCTGGATCAGGCACAGAGTTCTGGCTCCAAAATGTAGCCTGATTCATTCATTCATTCGTTCATTCATTCATTCATTCATTCATCTCAATCCCCACTTCCCTCCCAAATTCAAGCTTGAGTCCCAGAGTGTCTGGCATGTCTCTGGGGTATAAGGCTTTTATAGAAGTGATGTCTTCTTTGTCTTTTTTGTTTGGAACATCCTGTATAAAGCTTTGGAAATAGAAAACCCTCCATGCATGCACTTTAAAAGACAAAAAAATGTTAACAGAGAGACTCATCATGGTCCAGAACATTCTTCCACCTCACAAAGGCTGTGAGGCCACATGGGATAATGTAGCTGAAGCACACGGCCTTCCTGTGAGGGGACATGGGGACCAGGGACTGTCCTCACATTTGTAGGCTCATGGTGGCGATAATGTAGCTGCTGTGAAGTTCTGTATCTCTCTCTTATATACAGTAGAAATTTAACAAATATCCATTAAAAAGCATAATTATTCATCAAATTAGTGTATGCATAAGCATCTCTTGAATGAATAAATAGCCATAGAGCGAATGAATACCATAAATAACTATTTGTCAAATAAGTGGATGGGTATCTATTCACCGAATGACTTCAGACACAACTTGGCTGAGTTAAGTTTCCCACAGTTCTAGGAATTCAAGCCGAACTGATACAGTGGACAACTCTGAATCTAAACTTGTCAATGCATTGTGTTCAAATTGTCTGAATATCTAAACTCCCCAAGTGCACAATTGATGGAATTGACTGCACAGAAATCCGTTCTCAAAATTCCAAAAACTTCCCCATAATTCTAGTTTCTGCATCTAAAGATAAACCTCCCACACATTTTTGCTATTCATTTTCTCATTTTTGAATGACCAGAAAAATGGTATCCTGGGTGGTAGGCATACTGTGTGTGCTCAAGGAATGAATGAGGCTTCATAAACATCTATTCCAAGAGCTATCAGTATTCATAAAGGAAACCCAATACATGACAAATGTGATTAGAAACGACTGTCAAATAATGACGAATACGTTCTAATAAAAACAGACACAATCTTAACAATTACTTGAAATGCAGGTATTTATCAAACAGGGCAAGATTTTAAATGACCATATTGCATTAAAGAAATCGAACTGATGGAATTTTAAATATGCAGCTTGGCCATTTCACTTTGTTCACGCCTTCCCCCTCACCAGGCTCCTTGCAGAGAAATGGGGTGGGAGTGAATTTAAACAAAGACTGTTCTAATGTGCCCTGAAGTATTCACATTTTTTACCAATGTTATCTCCAGAGTTCAACTCTGCAGAAAAATGAGACCACAGTCTAGAGGAGAGTGGGACAGATGACGGTCTCTCAGACTCCAATTGTGAGAAACAATGGAGAGACACACACACAGCTGAATACACTCTGCGTGGGTGGGAGGTGCAACTGGGCCCCTTGGTAACGGTCCTCAA
Organism: Papio anubis; assembly: GCF_008728515.1. NCBI lineage: Eukaryota > Metazoa > Chordata > Mammalia > Primates > Cercopithecidae > Papio > Papio anubis. The sequence continues at coordinate 10,079,773 of NC_044993.1, forward strand.
AGGGGCACTTATTATTAATGGAAATGTCCAGATAGATGAATCTATGGAGAAATATCTAACCAAGCAGGACATCGATGATTAGGAATCCTCTTTCTCCCACTACTAATGCACTCATTGTCTTTCTCTATTTTGGGGACCCTAAACAAATCCTGTGACTCTAGCCACAAGGCACCAGAATATCGAATGAAAAGCTCACCAGTTATTAACTTTCTGTAGAGGTGATGATCGCATTTTTCAAACAACATCACTAATAACAATAATAATAACAACCTTGATCATGATCAGGACATTTTTTCTTTTCTTTTGCCTCCATGATTTTAGTTCATTAATATAAAAATTCTTAAAAGGTTCTAGAAAAATGAATTGCTGTCATCTAACATTTAGTAATTGCTGTCCATAGGCCAGGTCTTCAGCTAAACATTGTATAGGTTTTATGGGGCCTGAAGATCACAGGCTTTGAGGACTCTTTTCAGGAAAAATAATACAAAAATTAGATAGGAAAGTAAATATTTATTGAGAATGAGAAGATTACAAATTTTAACAAGCTTTAAATACTACAAACATTAAATATTTCTAGGGTCTTGGAAAGAGCCTATACAACAGAAAGGCCTCAAAGCTTAAGCATCATTGGCTTCAGTGAGGTGAGCCTGCTTCTCACATTATCTGGGATTATATTAACTAACCCTCTTCACAATCCTACAAATTAGGTGCAACAATTTTTGTCATTCTACAGAGTAAGCGGTTATGGCTCAAACAGGTTAAATCACTGACCTCAGATTACAGAGTCAGGATTTGAACTTAGCCTTAAGACCAAAGATGACACAAACACACACACAAAAATCCCTCACAGTGAATCTGCATTCTAAATGACTCCTCTAAATGAAAAGATAAACATCTCATCCATATGAATCAGAGTAGGAGTTTCTGGACTTGGGTACACAGCGTCAATATCCTAACAGTTATCAGCTTCAATTAAGATTGAGAAAGGAAGGAAAGGAGATGGGGAATAAAGAAAGAAGGGAAGAAGGATGGGTGGAAAGTCATGCCAACTCCCTTTTTTTTATTGTTCGCCTGTGCTTGGTCATGACGTCATAAAGCGAGTCACTGATAAGAGACCTTTCTCGACTTAAAGGGAAGACCACATGGTAAGACGTCTCAGTGGTTGAGGACTGGCCATTGTCTCTGTATTCTCCATGAGAGCAAGGCGAGCTTCAGGAAGGAAGAAAGCTTCATCTTGTTCAGCATCACTGCTCTGGCATGAATTATACTCTTTCTAAATCTTCATTGAAAACAATGATTGTTTAACTGAATGCATGAATGTGTGCATCCTCCAGTGATTTTGCCTTTATATTATTCACGTGAAGAATAATTGCTATAGAGTTGAGATCACTTGGACTCAGGAAGGGGAACATCACACACCGGGGCCTATCATGGGGAGGGGGGAGGGGGGAGGGATTGCATTGGGAGTTATACCTGATGTAAATGACGAGTTGATGGGTGCAGCACACCAACATGGCACAAGTATACATATGTAACAAACCTGCATGTTATGCACATGTACCCTACAACTTAAAGTATAATAATAATAAACAAATTAAAAAAAAAAAAAAAAAAAAGGGGGCAGGCGAGGCCTTTTTTTTTTTTTTTTTTTTTTTTTTTTAATTTTCCAGCGACACACAGAATACGCCTGTTCAGTTGCTGCAGGGGTGAGGTTGGAGGGTAAAGAAGACCCAGGCAACAAAGATTCTGAGTGAATAAAAGACAACTTGTTATCCACTCTTTGATCTGTATGTCAACTTCAATCCAGTCTGTGGTCATCCAAGTGGCAGCAAACAGCTACCTGGGAATGTCACTGCATAAATTATCTCAGGTGTGGACATGCTCTTTCGAGGGGTTGTGGGGAGGATAGATGAGTGAGGCCAAGGTCAGCAGACAAGCTGCCCAGCCAGCTGGATGCTTTGTGTGAGCTTCCTGTTTACTCTGCAGCCCCGTGTCCAGTTATTATCCTTCCCCACTGGGTGGACTTCCCATCTCCCTGCACAAGAATTTGGAAAAAGAGAAAAGTTAGAAACACATTGTCCAAGCCAAGGTGGCTGGAAGCAGCATAGAGGTTTAGAAAGAGCACAGGCCTGGAGATCATAGAACGCTAGTGTGAGTTCCAAGTGGGGCTCTGGGGCTGTCATTTCAGCTCTGCAAGCTATTATTGACTCATCCACCAGATGAAAATGATAGAAACATATACGTCACAAAATGGTTATGATGGCGAAATGAAAAATGCATGCAAAGTGTCCAGCACAATGCTTGGTTCTTAGTAAGCATAAAAGAAAAACCTAATAGATACCAGTAGCAGTATTACTAGGAGGGTAGTGGTGGTCATCATCATAGGAAGAAAGGGAGGAGAAGTTGCAGGCTGGTGGTGATGGTAGTTATAGTATTAGCAGTAATAGTATCAAGAGTAAGAACTGTGGTAGGGTGGTGTTGGTGGAAGTTATAGTAGTAGGATCAGTAGGGGTTAAAATAGGATGGTGGTAGTGGTAGTTGTTGTAGTAGTGGTAATAACAGTAACTGTAATACTATGCTAGTGTTAGGTATAGCAATGTGAGCAGTAGGGGGAGAAGTTATTCCAAGGTGATGGGGGTAGCTGTAGGAGGAGATGGAAGATGAGTCGGGTGGGAGTGGTAGTTGTAATATTAGTATTAGTGGTAGTAAGAGGAGGAGGAGGAGTTGTAATCAGCTGGTATTGATGGCAGTTATTACAGCACAAGAATAAGCTGGACTTTTAATAGCATGGCAGTGGTGGCAGTTGCAGTAGAAAGAAGAGAACAAGGAGGAAGAGGGGCTTTAGTAGATTGATGATGGTAGTAGGTGTCATGTTCATAAGAGTGGAAATAAAAATAGTAAGTTTTAGAAATGGCAATAGTAGGCCAGGCTCAGTGTCTCATGCCTGTAGCCCCAGCACACAGGGAGGCCGAGCTGATCGATGGCTTAAGCCCAGGAGTTGGAGACCAGCCTGGGCAAGATGGCGAAACCCCGCCTCTACTAAAAATATGAAACTCAGCTGGGCATGGTGACGCACGCCTGTGGTCCCAGCTACTCTAGGGGCTGAGGTGGGAGAATCACTTGAGCTTGGGAGATTGAGGCTGCAGTGAGCCCTGATCATACCACTGCACCCCAGCCTAGTCAATAGGGTGAGACCCTCTCTCAAAAAAAAACAAAAACAAAAACAAAAAAAAACACCATAAATACAAAAAATGGTAATAATATCATACACTAATAGTAACAATAATGAAAATAGCCATAATAATATAGATAAGGATAGTAAAAATAGGTTTGCTAAATGTGCTTCTCTTCTTGAGTCCATGTTCTCAAGATTCTCAGGATGGATTGAGTAGTAATCACTGTATGCCGGTTAGTTTTGAAAAATTTCTAATGTTATGAAATTACTAACGCACACACACAAACACAGAGAGAGAGAGACAGAGAGAGACAGACACGCAGACAAGCTTGCCCTACAAAAATTAAATGATTATAGAGCTTCTAGGAGATGATCCTGGAGTCTACCACATGGGGAGCAGTGAGTTTTCTGAAGGATATACACAGGACACACACCTGAGTGTTGATGAATGCCCTGGTCTGTTCATTAGCCTTGACAGTAGTGAAAAGTTTAATCAAAGGGAAAGAAAGGTGGGATTGGCATCGATTTTGTGCCTACCCAGTACCATACCAGACATTGCCACTTGCCTCGTTTACTCCTCTGCAGAACAGCAAGAGGCAAGACGTTTATTCATGAAACAAAGGCTCGGGGAAGTGTGGAAACTTGGCCAAGCTCACACAGCTGGTACAAAGAGAACTGGGATTCCAATCCAGGGTGATCCTTTCACCAGGGACCTGCCCAGATTCCTGCAGTCCTCACTTCTCCCTCTTCTGAGGTCTGTGTTGGGTTACCGAGCACAGAAATCTTAGTACTTAAGGTTTTCTTACTAATTCTTGAGTATTAATTTGTCCTCAGCTAGCCTATAAACGTCTCAAGAGGAACCACACAATTATCTTTGTATCATACATGATACCCTTTAAAAAACAAATAACTTTGTTGCTTAACTATAATGTGTTGGCAGTTGCCCTCAAGACGAAGTTATTTGTATGAATAACTAGAGGAAAATTGAACCAGTGCCTGGACATATTTTTTCTTGAAAGAAAACAGACATTGGTGTAAAATAGACATGGATTTAGATCCAGCCCCAACCCTTATTTTTTGAGAAATAAGAATAGAAAATTACATTGCTCCCCTGAGTCTGTGTCCGCATCTCTAAAGCAACCACATTTTTCTTCAGATGCTTGGAAATAATCTACTGAGACATACAATTTGATGTCTGACAATTGACAAGCTTAATAGTAGCTCTCGGCAGAGGGGTCACTTTAGCCCTGACTCAGCCATTTACTAGCTATATGAGTTTGGGTAGGCTATTAGTCACTCATTGCCTCAGTTTTTTAATCTGTAAAATGGGGTGTTAAGAATAGGAGTTCATAGAACGAAACCTTTTTGAATGAATACACATTTAGAGTATTCAGATGTGTCTGACACACATGATGAATAACTTCTAGGAATTAGCATCAGTTATTTTTCATAATGGTATCAGATGCAATGAGCACATGAGACAGAAAAGTGTGCTTTACAGAAGAAGAGAAATTGAGATAGGCCTTGAAACACAGGCTGCTTTCTGAACGGCCAGGAGGTTCCACACATTCCAGGGAAAGGAAACGGTATAGGCATGGCAGTGGGGAAGGGTATGGCCTTCCTAGAGGATTGGGAACAGATTTATGGATAACGTCTCTTGTCCACGTTACACCTCTGGGAGGCTGGGATGAGATGGGTGAAGCAGAAGTTGAAGGCTGCTTTCCTGATGCATCTGGGATGACCGACCTCAAATTCTGACACTGGCAACATTCGTACATTTATATTCGACTTACCCTCCATGTATTTTACTCTGCACACTGTGTACTGATTTGTCACTTTTTTAGGGTAAGATTATGTCTCTGAGTAAGCTGATTAGTGTTAGACTGATTGTTTTAAAATAACTCGAGCGGCATCTGAATTTATTTACATACATGATATTGCCTTCTATAAACACAGCTGTATGCAGAAAGAAAATTCAACGGTATTTTAGGAAGTTAAGCCAACAGTTTAGCTGTAATAAAGGCAGCTTTCTCATTCTGGTTTCTCTTTATTTTTTCTTTCTCGACTAAGTTTTTCTGCAAGGGTTGAGCCTAAATGCTTCTGCCCAGAAAAGTCTCAGGGAGTGGGAGAGTTGACGCTCTGCTGGCCACGGGGAACAGCCGTCAGGAGGAGGCAAAGCGCATCTTTTAGGGAGGTGACCTCTCCTGGCACCAACTCCAGGAAGCAAGGCCATGCTGACTTTCTAGTCAATGCGGAAACAGTCATGAGTCTCAGGGCTGTTTCACATTCTGTGTAGGGCAAGGCTTTTCTGATTTCGTTGGTTCCACGTGTCTTTAGAGAACGACATTCTGTGTTGCCAGGCTCTGATTTGGGCTCTGGAGATTCAGTGATAAACAAGGAAGATGCAGACCCTGCCTTCATGAACCTTACAGTCTACGGGTAGAGTCAGGTGATAGGTAAGAGGTATGAAAATGACTATATAAATGCCATTATGATGAATGCAATCACGTATTAGGTTGGTACAAAAGTAATTATGGTTTTTGCGGTTAAAAGTATAATTGCAAAAACCTTACTTTTGCATCAACCTAATACAAGGACATGCAATGGGCCACATGAGGGCAGGAAAGTTAGTGATAAGAGAACACTCCTCTGCAGAAGTGGCATTTACACTGAGAACTATGGGATGAATATGGATTGACTAGGTGAAGAGGCAAGGAAAGGGCGTTAGCTTGAAGGGGCGAACTTGGTGCATTCAAAGGAGGAGAAAGAGGTCAGCATGGCTGACTAGAAGAGAGTGAGGTGAGGATGCAGAGGAAGTCCAAAGCCAGACCAATTATGCAGGTGTGGGCTGTGCTGTGGATTTTCACTTTATCCTCCAGACAATGGGAATCCATCAGCGGGTTTCAGCCATGGAGTGACGTCGTCAGATTTGTGTTTCAAAATGACCAGGAGAGAATGGATTGGTAGGAGACATGACAAGGGATGTGGCACATCCATCAAATGGCTGTTGCAGAAGTGTACGCAAGAGGGAAGGGTGACTAACACCAGGCAGGGGCAGTAGAGACAGAAATGGGCAGTCAGATTGAGATAGAAGTTGGTGATTTAATCAATGCAGTTCACGTGTGACTGGACGTGAGGAAAAAGAAATATCAGATCCAATTACCATTTTTGTTTGTTTGTTTTTGACCTGAGTAACATGAGTGGTAGTGATACCACTCAAGGAAACGGGGGAAGATAGGAGAGAACCAGGCTAGGGGTAGAACGTAAAAATTCTGAGCGTTCTTTGGCTTACGTAAAATGTATGATGTTTATAAACTTCTAACAGGAGATGGGGGAAGACAGAGATGTATAGGTCTGAACATCCAAGAGGGACTTGGGGTGGATATTTTGTTGGAAAAAGAGAAAGTAAGTATGCAAAACCATGAGAGTGGATGAGATTATGGAGAAAAAGAGGACGATGGTAGCAGAAGAAGCTTATGAAGATGCGAGTTCCTTGAAATCATCTCTGCTGATTGAAGACATTGCAGGCAGTTCGAAGTTCTGTCTGGGGAACAGGTGTCTGAAACAAGTTTTGTGTGTCACAGCATGGGACTCAGAGAAGTAAGCTGTGCAGACAAACAAGGCACCAGTTCCAACAGGAGGATTTACACCGTTTGTCCTCCTGATGTGTCACGATGCAGGGAAATGTCAGCTCTAAATCCACAGAGGATTTATGTCAGCACTCCACTGCGGCACGTTTTTGAAACCCAGCACAGGAGGGATTTATTAGGCCCTGGTGCTAGATCACTTTTTCTTAGAATTTTGACTGCAACACATTCTTCTTTTGATTATTTAAGCTCTCATTATCTTTTAGCCCATTGCCACAAAGTCTTCGAGTAAAATGGAAGAGCTTCCCAGTGCCCAATAAGAGAAAGAAAATACAAGAAGGAAAAAGTTGGTAAGAGATTCATTTTGCTCTAAAAATGCCTCCATGTGGAAATTATTTTAGCGGAATTGCTTAAAAATTTTATTAGCTAACATCAAGAGGCAGTTTAGTGGAAGCCAGAATGGTTCACGATCTGAGCCCTGTCACTCACTAGCTGTGTTACCTGGCACAACACACTTAACTTCTCTGTGCCTTCTAATCACGTCTTTATATTAACATTCTTAATATATAGAAGTACTTTCTTGATGTTAGCTCTCATCATTTTTATATCAGTTATAGGAGCCCAGAGCTGAGAATGAAACCTCTATCTTGTCCACAATCATTTACTGATTAATTCAGTGGCTCCAGGCAACCACATATCTTGAACCATATTTTCCTAGAACAGAAAGAGTTTATTTTATTCAAAGCCCCCAGAGAGACCATAATTGGTCTCTATAATTGGAGCTCTAAAATCTGAGAGAAAATACCCTTTATGTGCAAAAGCATTTATCACAGCATCGTTTATGATACAGAAAAAGCATAAACAACTTAAATTTCCAATAACTAAAAAATGGTTAAATAAAATTTGGCCCATCAACTTGATGAACTATTAAACAATTAAAGTTACTTTATGCGCATGTGAGTTAGTATATGTACAAACGTACTTTATGCATGCCAACATGTTATTCTTGCTAAAAAAATTGTAACTGGGCATGAGAGAGAAGCACTGAACGTACATTGTCCATTTCTGTAATTATTGAATGCTATTGAGTAGTGGGATTTATTTTTTTCTTTATATGAAGAGGAAATATATAAAACGTATAAATATGTAAAGAAGATTATTCTAAAAATACAACTTGTCTTTGACACAGAAGTCGTATGTTTAGAATAATATTTACTGAGGTAAAATACATGTATGTAATGATAGAATACATATATTTTAATAGAATTCATAAATTCTGAGAGTGTAATTGATGAGTCTTCATAAATTTATCCAGTCGTGTACTCATCTCCATAATAGGGCATTTCCACTCCCCCATGTAACCATCTCCATAATAAGGCATTTCCACTACCCTGTATCCTCTTTTTCTCCCTCACGCTTTTTGTGGTTTATTCCCTCCTCCCATCTCAGCCCTGGAAAAACACTGATGTACTTTCCATGACATTAATTTTATTGTATTTAGAATTTCATAATCTAGAATTTCATATAAACAGATCCTACTGTCTGCTTTTTTTGTTTTGTTTTGAGACAGAGCTTCTCTCTGTCTGCTGGAGTGCAGTGGTGCAATCTCGGCTCACTGCAACCTCCACCTGCCAGATTCAAGCGATTCACCTGCCTCAGCCTCCCGAGTAGCTGGGAGTATAGGCATACACCACCATGCCCGGTTAATTTTTGTATTTTTAGTAGAGAGGGGGTTTCACCATGCTGGCCAGGCTGGTCTTGAACTGCTGACCTTGTAATCCATCTGCCTCAGACTGCCTCAGACTGTATTTGAGTCTGACTACCTTCACCGAATATAATACTTTGGAGATTCAACTATGCTATTGCATTTATCAATAATGTGTTCCCTCTTATTGCTAAGTAATATTCCATTGTGTGGATCTATCACCTCCTGTTCACCAGTAGACAATTGTGTGAGTTGCTTCTAGTTATGGGCCATATTGAATAAAGCATCTATGATATCTACTTGATTTACTACTCTATAAGCAGTACTAGTCTTTGCATTAACATAAATTTTCGTTCAACTCTGATAAATATCTAGGAATGGGATTCCTGGGTTATGTACTAAATGCATTACATTGGTGCAAAAGTAATTGTGGTTTTGCCATTAAAAAACGTATGTTCCAATAGTTTACATGAATGTATGTTCGAATAGTTCCACATTCTCACCAATATTGGTAGCACAGGACTTGCAATATTTTGGCCATGTTACTGAATTGTATAGTTGTATCTTTTTGTGATTTTAATTTGTATTTTTTGAATAACTAATGATGTGAGTATTTCACATTCATATTTCTCATTTGTATCTCTCTTCTTTGGGAGAAGTGTCCCAGTTTTTTAAGAGATTTTTTTTTAATTGTTGAGTTGGAATATTTATTTTGATGTTCTGGTTATGATTCCTTTATCAGGTATTTGTTTTACAAATATATTCTCCCAGTCTTAGTAGTTTTTGTTAACACAAAAATTTTAACTTTGAAAAAGTTCAGAATATTAACTATTTTTCTTTTTAAACGTCATTATTAGGGTTTTAAATTACAAATTAAATATCTTTACTAGACATGGGACTATCTTGGTTATCTACTTCTTGAAGAAACTGGTTGTTTCAATAGATGTGTCCATTTTATCTATGTTATCAAATTTATTTAAGTGAAGTTCATAATATTCTCTTACCCTTTTAATGTTTGAAATATCTGTTATTTTAGCACTTTATATTATTAATTTGGGTCTTCTCTTCCTCTTTCCACCTCCCCTTCCCTTTGCTCTCTCTTTTATGTGCACACACATAGCCAAGCATGTGGAGTGTGTGTGTGCGTGTTCAGTCTGGCTAAAGATTTACCAATTGTATAGATTTTTTTTCAAGAACCTGCTCTTCTTTCATTAATTTTCTTTATTTTTTTTCTACTTTATTGATGATTGCTCTTATCTTTATAATTTCCTTGCTTCCTGTCCTTATTTAAAATTTGCTTTTCTAAGTTATTAAGGAGGAAAGTAAGGTCACCTATTTGAGACCTTTTGTTTTTCTAATGTGAGCAATTAATGATATAATTTTCCCTCTAAGTACTGCTTGAGCTGCATCTCATAGATTTTGATACATTACGTTTTTATTTTAATTCATTTCAAAATATTATCTACATTGTCTTCTTATTACATCTTTGATTCATAAATTATTTAATAAACTGCAGTTTAATTTTCAAACGTAAGGATTTTCCATATATTATGCTATTATTATTAATTAATTTTATTGTAGCCAAAGAAGGTATTTCATATGGTTAAAATTGCCTTGGATTTATTAAATCTTGTTTTATGGCCCGGAATATCATTTATCTTGGCAAATATTTCATATGCACTGAAAAAGAATGTGTATAATGTTGTTGATGGATAGAACGATCTACAAATGTCAAGGAAGCCGAGTTGGTTGACTGTGTTCTCCATTCTTACTGATTTTCTGTCAACTCATCCTATCATTTACTGAGACAGGAGTCTCGAAGTCTACAAATATAATTGTGGACTTGTCAATTCCTCATTTTAGTTATATCATATTTTGCTTTATGAAATTTGAAGCTCTCCTTTAGGTTCATAAACATTTAGAGTTGCTATGTCCTCTTGATGAACTGACCCCCTTCACCTTATAAAATCCACTTTATTATTCCTAGTCATATTCTCTGTTCTGACGTCTAATTTTTCTGAAATTTATATAGTCTCTCCAGCGTTCTTTTAATTACCATTTGCTCAACACGCTTTATGCCATCCTTTTGCTTTCCCCTATGTGTGTTTTATGTTTAGAGTGTTAGAAACATATAATCAGGTGTCATGGTTAATTTTATATGTCAGATTAGCTATACTATGGTACCAGTTGTTTGGTCAAATGCCATGGTAGATGTTGCTGTGTAGGTATTTTGAGATGTGATTAATGTTTAAATCAGTAAACTTTGTGTAAGCAAATTACCCTCTATATCATGGATAAGTCTCATCCAATCAGTTGAAGGCTTTAAGGGAAAAGACTGAGGTACCCCAATGAAGAAGTAACTGCCTCACGCTGCTTTTAGATTCAATATTGCAGCATCATTTCTTCCTGTGTCTCCAGCCTGCCATCTACTCTGCAGATTTTGGAATTGCCAGCTTCCATAATTACATGAGCCAATTCCTTAAAGCAAATCTCTCTCTCTCTCTCTCTATATATATATACACACACATATATACACAAACACACACACAAAACACACACACATACACACATATGTATATACACACATATGCATATATGTATATATACATTTATACACGTATACACATATACACGTATATACACACATATATACACATATATACACACATATGTATATATACACATACACATATATATTTACACACGCATGTATATATGCACACGTGTGTGTGTATACATCCTGTTTGTTCTGTTTCTCTGCAGAACTTTGACTAATACATTGGGTTTTGCTTTTTTATACCATGTGACAATCTTTGATGTTTAATTAGAGTGTTCAGGTTATTTACATCTAATGTGATTACTGATATGGTAGAGTTTTACTCTGGCATCTCGCCATTTGTTTTATATTTATTCCTTCTTTTCTTTCTTCATTATTTTTTCTGCCTCCTGTTGAACTGATTGAGTATTTTAACATTCTATTTTGTCTCTATTATGGCATATTGTTCTACCTCTTTATCTCCCTTTCAAGAAATTGTTGTACTATATGTATATATGGTATTACAGCCTATACATACTTTATATATATATATGAAGTATAGTACTACATACATATATAGATATGGAGTGGCACAATATTTAAGGGTAGGGTGTCAGACTATACATAAAATACTATATATAGTGTGTATGCTGTATATAAAATACTATATATATGCATATATATACTGTGTAATACTGTATATGCATACTACATATAAAATACTACAGCCTACCTTCAAATATTATACTGCTTCATGTATAGTATAAGACCCCTACAACTATAAAATTTACTTTTCCTGGTCACCTGTTGTGCTATTTTTGTAATATACCTTATTTGTATAAATCTAGTAAATCCCACAATGAAGTTGTTATTTTGCTTTGAAAAGTCAACTATTTTTAAAATAAGAAAACACTTGTTGCATTAAAAGTTCTTATACTCTCCATTAATTTGTGAAAATCCAAATTTTTATCTTCTTTTTTGAAATAATTTCTGACAAAGCGACTAATGTAAGTTTTATCTTTTTCTTTTTTTTTTTTTTTTGAGACGGAGTCTCGCTCTGTCGCCCAGGCTGGAGTGCAGTGGCCGGATCTCAGCTCACTGCAAGCTCCGCCTCCCGGGTTCATGCCATTCTCCTGCCTCAGCCTCCCGAGTAGCTGGGACTACAGGCGCCCGCCACCTCGCCCGGCTAGTTTTTTGTATTTTTTAGTAGAGACGGGGTTTCACCGTGTTAGCCAGGATGGTCTCGATCTCCCGACCTCGTGATCCGCCCGTCTCGGCCTCCCAAAGTGCTGGGATTACAGGCTTGAGCCACCGCGCCCGGCTATCTTTTTCTTCTGTACATAATGTGTCATATTTCTTCGGATACTTTTAAGTTTCTATTTCTATTTCTAGATTTCAGCCATTTGATACTGAGGTACCTTGCTGTGGTTTTCTTTGGGCTTATTTTGTTTGAGGTTTATTGAACTTATTGTAGAATTTTCAAATACTGTTTTTTTTTCTGTTTTATTCATCTTTTTCCTGGAATTCAGTTATTTGTATATTAGATTACTTTATATTTTATTACGGAAGTTACTTATCCACTGTTCCTTTTTTCCCTGTGTTTTCTGATTTGTTTGCTTTCTATCACTATATCTGCAAGTTCATACTGTTTTTTTTTTTCTGTTTTATTCATCTTTTTCCTGGAATTCAGTTATTTGTATATTAGATTACTTTATATTTTATTACGGAAGTTACTTATCCACTGTTCCTGTTTTCCCTGTGTTTTCTGATTTGTTTACTTTCTATCACTATATCTGCAAGTTCATTAAGTTTTTCTTCTTTACTGTCTATTCTGTTAATCTTAAGTAATTTTTTTTTCATTTAAGATATTGCAATTTTCATTTCTGGAAGTTCTGTTTTTTTATATAATATTCAATTTTTCTATTCATCATACTTATTTTCCTTTACCTTCTTGAACATATGGAATCTTTTAATAGTAATTGTTTTATAATAACAGTTCATAATAGCAATTATTTCTAAGTCTGCCTCAATTGATTGATTTCCTCCTGGTTACAGGTCGTATTTTCCTATTTCTTTGTATGTGTGGAAATTTTGTAGTAGATTAACTAAGTGTAGAACATTGTAATACATTGTTAATTGTAATCCATTGTTATGGCTCTCAGTTATTTAGAATTAGCTGGATACTTTTAAGGCTTACTTTTAAACTCTGTTATACAGATTAGCATTTAGTCTGGGGCTAAATTCGCTCTACTACTAAGGCAATTCCCTTCTGAGGATTCTACTTAATGCCTTGTGTTTTAACAAGATCTTTTCCCACTGCTGGTAGAAAGATGAACAATTTTCAGTTCTGAGTGAGCTCCAGGAATTTTTCTGTCTACTTCTCTCCTGCGTCCCAGCCTCTCACTCATGTACAAATTAATACTCAGCCAAAGATTCAAGGGCACCCCCTGTGGATTTCTTGAGCTCTTTATCCATCTACCTCCCTTGCCTTCTTACTCTGTCCCACAAATTCTAACTGCCTTGGCTTTTCTGAACTCTGACCTCTGTTTCTCTGCAACTCAGCAAGACTGAGCTGAGTCTGTGTAGGTTCTCCATCTCTGTACTCAGTCCTGGTAAATGAACCCAGGCAGTAATTTGTTAAAATTACAGAGTTCATATTACTTTCTTACCTTCTTTCAGGAATCACAGCCCTATAAGGCCTTTGGTTAATAAGCGTCTAAAAACTATTGACTACATATGTGAAAAAAATTATAGAAATGTATAGATATTAAAAAAATTACAAAGTCATTAGAAAAACTTTATATCTATAAATTTTAAAATAATTAAATAAATTTTAAATATTTTTTTCTAATTATTTAAGATGAGAGGATATAGCTGGTCCCTGTTATTTCATGTAAATCAGAAATGGAAATCTCTAGTTATTATCTATTTCAGTGTTGTTCTGACAACTAATATTTTAAATCATAAATTGTGTATGTTTTCCAAAAATATGGAATATGTATTTAGTAGTGAAGGCAAGGTATACGTGCATGCGTAACTTACTGTCATTGTGCCAGCTGTGTGAAAGCTTAGTATGAAAAGTTACTGCAGGTCCTACTTGTGGTTGTCTTGAGATGCTAAAACTATGCAGCCTATGTTTCTTTCTTTCTTTTTTGGTGTTTTTCTAATATGTTTTAATGGAAACGTAAAAATTGTTTTTATATTGGAAAAATAAAATTTACTTACAATCATTAAGGCTATTGAATAATTTACATGGAGGAAGTAATTCCAAGCAGAAAGCTCTTACCTATAAAAGAATTATGTTTGCACAAATTAATGAATATACAGCCCATCTTTTCACGTACCCAATCTTTGCATGTACAGCTTCCCCTTATACTTCATTTATTTCTCAAATGGATTTGGAAAATACATTCATAAAAAATGAATTTTCATGTTTTTTTCCAAAATATATTTGGAAAACACATTATTAAAAAATACTTTTTTTTTTTTTTTAAAGAAAACCACAGATACAATAAAACAATGAAATGATTAAAATGAAGGTAAAAGTTCAAGATACAGAGAGTGAAATGGCTGGGAAATATATGGGTTGAGAGGAGAACAGTGGGAGGGGCATGGAAAGGAAGCCGTGTAATTTTAGCGGAGAATTTAGACTAAGGGAAGCTTTGGAGATTGAAGATGAAACTTATCTGTGAGCTTACTAGTAGCCAAAACAAAGAAACGGTGGGATTTGGAGCTCTCAGAATAAATCAAAAGTTTTTTCATCTGGAGATGCTTTTTTTTCACATTTTATTTTTTCTAACTTCTAAAATAATATTTTATATTAACTAGATCAGAGAAACACTCAGCATATAGAATTGTTGTGTGCAGCTCTTTAAGAACAATAAAAGAATGCCAGGCATAGACCCTTTCCTTAATGAAACTGAGTTCCAAGACAGTGGGAGAACACTTAAGTTATACCTAAACCGGTTTCAGATTAAAACAGGACAATGTACGATTGACCTTCAAATCAAAAGCATGCATGATCCCAGCTGAAAGTAGACCTTCAGTTCTTAATTAACAAGTGAGTGTGGATAAGCACAGGAGAAGAATGAGGCATTCTAGGAAAAATGCAAAACACAGGAGAAAAAAGAGACAGCTATGGACATTGCAAATGGCCTGGGAAGGTCAGATGATTAGCGAGTGGTCCTGAATGTCATGATGGGGGATGCAATGACCATTGATAGCAGACGACAGCCCTGGGTTCAAATCCTACCTCTGCTAAATTAAAACAAAAACAAAAAGGAAACTAAAGAAATGCCACACCCAGTACTTTGAGGTTTCAATAGGGCTGACTGAAGTTTCAGCTTTTAATAGATGGTATGTACCAGTCTCTGCTTTGTGTAATACAGCTTTTTCTTCCATGTGTTGAGGTAATAAGGCATTTTTGACCAGCAGAGGTAAAACCAAAAGTCTTAAGCTATTTAGAATTAGTTGCATTTCTTTAAGGCTTACTTTACTAAGAAAGTTTCCTGACCCCAGGGTAGCAATTTTAGTACAGAAAGTGTGTCTTGTCCGTGGCTGCAAAGAGGAGTTTGGGTTTGTTGAAAGGGTTACAAAGGGACCTGGATGGATGAGGTTTCTGGTCTGGCCTTTACATGGGCCTGAGTTTGAGAGCCTCTGAATGCAAGACTGAGGCATGAAACAGGCATGTTGCTGGTGTGTGTGTGTGTGTGTGTGTGTGTGTGTGAAAGAGAGAGAGAGAGAGAGAATGAGAAAGAGAGAGCGTTGTTGTTGAGTCCTATGGGAAGAAGCAAGCTGCTATAGGACTGAATAAGAGAAAGGATGAAGTTCCTTGGAAGAGTTGTGACAACTTTGACCCTCACCCTTTGTTTCAGAAGGGATCCAGTCAGGAAAATACAAATACACATTAGGTGTTTTAGCTAAATAATTCAATAAAAGAAACTGACTGTACAATTACTGGAAGATTTAAAAAGCAAAAAAAAAAAAAAAAAAGGAAACACGGAGGCCACACCCCAGTAATAGCTGTAGGGTGCAGCTGCTGACAGCTCTAGGGTGATATCAGGTATATAAGAATTCAGAAGCTCAGTGGACAGGCCTGGTAGGGCTGAGGCTCAGACCTCTGAGTTGCCTCCCGACTTGTGGCTCATAGCAGGGTCCCTTGGAGCTGAGACCCAGAAGTCTGAGAAAAGGGTCTTGCCTGTTGGTGTTGGTGCCTCCTCCACAGAGGTGCAAAGTGGTTCAGGCTGGAGCCTGGAGTCAACACCTGCTGCAAGGAGGAAGTGTCATTGCCAAGGTGAAGTGAGGCTGTGAGGAACAGAAGCCAAGAGAAGACCAAAATCCCTTCTCCCTCCACTGTCCTGCAGTCTGCCACTAGCCCCACCTATGAGCAGAGCCTAACATGGAGCCAGCTGCAAACCTGACATGTGGGATAGGGAGCCCCCGCCCCAGGCTCAAAAAGCCTGCAGAGAAGCTGGGCATTTGAATGAGCCATGAGGACTTCACAACGGAATTCCTATCAGGACTTAACAAACGCTGGCACAGGCCGGGTGCGGTGGCTCATCCCTGTAATCTCAGCACTTTGGAAGGCTGAGGCAGGCGGATCATTTGTGGTCAGGAGTTCAAGACCAGCCTGGCCAACGTGGTGAAACCCCATCTCTACTAAAAATACAAAAATTATCCGGATGTGGTGGCACATGCCTGTAATCCCAGCTACTCGGGAGCCTAAGGCAGGAAAATCCTCTGAACCTGCGAGGCGGAGGTTACAGTGAGCTGAGATCGTGCCACCGCATTCTAGCCTGTTGCACAGATGCTCACTGGGGATGCCCAATATCTGCATGAAAACAGAAGGCAACAGGCATTTTTTGATGAATGACTGTAGGCTACATGAAAAAATTCACCTTTTTTCTTTTTTACTTTATTTTATCCTTACAATAACCCAAGAAGTGAGTATTATTGTTCCCATTTTACAAGTGGAGGATTTGAAACTCAGAGAGGTCATGTCCCAAAGCTGGTAGATGGGAGAGGCAAGAAATAAACTAAGAATGTGGAGATTTCAGTACTTTCATTTTCACTAAAAGGCAACTCTCTAGCCTGCCTCTTTGGTCCTACTACCTCAGTTACACATTGATCACACAATAACATCTTCCCCACTAACACATAAGTTCCATGAGGTCGAGACTTGCTCAAAGTTTGATGTGGTCACTGGCCACTATGTCACTGGTCACTATGCCAATGACCATGTCCAGGTGGTCACATATATACATGGGCATTCAGTAAATACTCATTGAATAACCAAATGCATATTTATGTTCGTTTAGGCTTCCTTATGTATTATATGGAAGTATATCCGGATATATAATTTAATACCCAAACATAATGTGTGATACATATGTATGTCTAAAACATATTTTGGCACTGCAGAGAGAAAAGCATTTGAAGTCAGAAGCGTTGCCTGCTAAGAGACAATATGTAGCTTTCAAATGAGGCCAAAGTGAATGCATATTTGATCTTCAAATTAACTATCCCATTAAACTATGGTCTCTTCTTCCCCTTCATCCCACCCTGTCCCCATCCCACCCCCCACCCCAAGTTTAGCCTATCATTAGCTGCTATCTGGAATCGACAGTAGAGTAATTTGAACTCTGGTTCCCAAGGGCCTATTCTTTTACTTCCTGCTGTAGGAATACGGTGTGTATTGATTAGATATCAGACTGTAATGGGCTTCCAATCTCTCTGCCTTAAGATATATGATGGAGATGACAGGAAACAGATACCCTGTTACTACTTGTAAATAGTCTGGTTGAACAAAATGGTTGGTAACCACTTCGGTGCCGTTCACATTTTTACCACCAGGAAGGAGTTCCTTTTTTCACTCTTTCTAAAAGAGTGAAAGGGAAAGGCAAGACACACAATTTTCTTTTGGGACCAGACCCATTGTCTAACATGGTCATCTCCTTTAGAAACTATTGGCCAGGCGCGGTGGCTAAAGCCGGTAATCCCAGCACTTCGGGAGGCTGAGGCGGGTGATCACAAGGTCAAGATATCGAGACCATCCTGGTCAACATGGTGAAACCCCATCTCTACTAAAACTACAAAAATTAGCTGGGCATGGTAGTGCACGCCTGTAGTCCTAGCTACTTGGGAGGCTGAGGCAGGAGAATCGCTTGAACCTGGGAGGTTGCAGTGAGCCGAGATTGCACCACTGCACTCCAGCCTGGTGACAGAGTGAGACATTGTCACAAAAAAAAAAAAAAAAAAAAAAGCAAAGCAAAAAAGAACTATTCAGGGAGAAGGATTTCCCTTAAGAGTTCAGGCTTGCTTGGAGAGTTGTTCACAGACTACTCAGGAACAAAACCCACAGCATCTGCAGCCCACTCCCACCTGGGTGGCTGACAGCAGAGAAAGGGGGTTGGAGGCCGAGCAGAGGCAGAAGCAGGCCTCCTCCTCTTCTGAGCAAGACCTGGGACAAGTCACTTGTAGAAGCCTCAGTTTCCACATCTGTAAAATGGGGGAATAATCTTGTTCACAGAACTGCTGTCAGGATTGAGTAAAACAATGCACTTGGAGTAGCTAAGATACTGCCTGGGGCCTGGTTAGTTTTCTTTCTTTTCCTCACTTTACCCTATCTACTGAAATTGATTCCCTCTGCTGGAATTCTGAGAGTTCTTCAGTTTGTGGAAGAGGCAGGTACACAGGGAGTGTCTCCTTGTGTGGCATCATTCAAACCTCAAATAGCACATAATGGTAGCATTTGTAAGGCAAATGGGCTGAAGCTCCCGCCCCAGCTGAAATAAACTTCCTCTGGAACTGAGCAAATGCTGGTTCTATGTTGCTGATGGCAGCCTGACTCAAGCACTGATGACTCCGCAATTTGAAGTTGGCCTGGGTTTGTTTTGCGGGTTTTGCCCACTTTCTGGATGAGGCTTGTGATATTTGTTTGAGTTAGAAGGGCCCTGGCTCATAGCTTAATAACGCAAAGGTAAATATGAAGTTGATCGGTGACATCCTTCTCCCAGTGGCCCGGCAGATGCCAAGATAAAGGTTCACATGCCTCCCTTGGTGATATGGGTTTGATTTTGCACAGATGGGAGTGTCTTCGGTTGAGTCTTCAATTTCCTTCCCTTTTCTTATCAGCAAAGATGACTAAAAAACAAGTTGAATGGTGGTTCAAGAAGCATTTCAAGGGAAGACTGTAAACTTTTAAAGGGGAATAAACTGTGAGTTTATACATTTTTAATTACACCGGGCTTGAAGCTCATATTCATTTATTACCAGAGATATCAGCCACTTATCTGCCACTTCTCTAATCTTTGCCCTGAAAACAGACATGACCCTAGTCAAGGAAGATAAATGGAGAATTAAAAATGGCTACCTTCTGGGAATTGATTGGAAAAGACTGGGACGGCAAGCCAGGGCTCAAGTTAACCCTGGACTCTTTCCCAATCTTCCTGCAGCTACTGCTTCTGTGGGTGAAGGCAAAATCAAGTGGACCTAACCTCTGTCTTTGCTAACATTTCCTCATTTCTCCTTCTTCCCCTGCCCCCATTAGAATGAGGGAATCAATAAAGCTAGCTTTGAGAGAGGAAGGAACCGATCTTCATGCTGGTATCAAATGCTATATCTCTGCGGCATGTGGAGAAGGGCCAGTGTGCTGTAAGTGACCTAATTGCACATTCCTCCAAAACACCGAATTCATATTATTGGCTTCATCAGCATTGTCCCTCCTGGAGGTTGTTCTTAAGTAGCTCAGGAGAGGATTGAAGGAAAGAACTATGACTGTTACCTTCAATAGAGAGGGATCTGGCCAGGAAAGAAGCAGAAACACACATAATGATGGTCGCCATTTATTGAATGCTTTCCTTGTACCAGACCCTGTGCTATGTTCCTGATGTCCAGCATCTCATTTTATTCTTGCAACAATCCTTTGAAGATGATCTGCTTATTCCTGTTCTACAGATGATGGTAACTGAGACTCAGATAAATTAGGAAACTCATTCCCATTATAGAGCCGCCACGGTGCCCGGCTAATTTTTTTGTATTTTTAGTAGAGACAGAATTTCACCGTGTTAGCCAGGATGGTCTCGATCTCCTGACCTCTTGATCCGCCCGCCTCCCAAAGTGCTGGGAATACAGGCGTGAGCCACCGCACCCGGCCAAATGTTTGTTTTATGGCTAACCTTGATCACCTACCAGAGATATATTTTTTTACAGTGTCAAGTGTTTGGGATTCGCTGCTTACACAAGTAAATAAAAACAAACTAAAATTAAAACGCCTCTAGATTGGATACTCTTACTTAGGAGTAAAATGCTGAGTATTTTAAAAAGAAGAAATAATGACACCATCATTTGCTGAGTGCCTACTCTGGGCCGGGCATTCCACAGACATTACTTCATTCAATCCTCTCGAGACTCTTGCAAGATATTATTATCTCCATTTTACAGATGAGAAAACTACAGGAGTAATGACATCTCACTAAGGCCTGTAACCAGACAGCAGAAGTGGTCAAATTCGCTGCAGAGCTGATACTGTTGAAAAGACATGTCTCCACCTACTCACAAGAGGAGAGTGAGAGTCTTATAATCACGATAAAATCATCGTACTAAAAATAAGAATTCACATGTATTGAGCATTTGCAATGTACCAAGTATTGTGCTGAGCAAATGTCAGACATTCTTCTAGTTGATTCTCACAACAACCCCATGAGGGAAGTACTATTATCAGCTCCATTTTAAAGGTGCAAAAACAAAAGCACAGAGAGGGTAGGTAACCTGCCCAGTATTACACAGCTAGTAAATGACAGACCCAGGATTCGAATCCAGTAAGTGCAATTCTTGTTGTGCGCTCTTATCTGTTACACTCCTTTGTTTTTTACAGCAAGAGAAAATAATGGTTCAGCCTGAGTAAGAGAACAATGAAATGGAGAATTCTAGAAATAGCAAAATATCACTGCAGATATAGTTTAATTGGGAAGCAATTGCCCCAGATTGCATTTTCACTTAAAAATTGGATGAATTTTTGGCCCATTGACGTATATTATTTCCTTCTCGAAGACTTTGAGCACACTGAGCCAAAAGCTCTTGTTTTTACACAGTGATGATTAAGGATCTTTTCATTTTCTTTAATGTGTTTCTTACTTATCAAAACTGTTCTGAGTGATCCTGCGGGTGAAGAACCTACGTTCACAATTCCCTACAATAAACATATCTAGACTTTCTGTGTAGCTATACCTTGAATTTCTTTTCTTCAGGCTGCAAACTGTTGAGTTTCTTTTCCCTATTTGTCTCCCCTCACGGTTGCCTAGAGGCTTCCAGAATGCTCTCTGAATTCCCTAGTCCATTTCACCCTTTATGCTTCAAGGAACAGGAATACTTTGCTATGAGAATATTGGGCTTTTCCTTTGCTATGCGGTTTGTCTGGCTCATAAATAATTCTACAGGTCACCCGTAGCCGAGACAAGCATCCTGTCTTTGTAAATGCCAACAATCAGTTCACAGAAATATCATTACTACTCCATTGATGAGGGTCACCCAGTACATGGAAGGTCAGACATGGGAACAGACTTGGCACTTCATTAATTTAAGCTGCTACCTGATGCCAGGCACTTTACATTCATGAACTCGTGTACTCATCATAAAAACCCTGAGAAATTGACATTACTGTTCCCATTCTATAGATGAAGAAATTGAGGCTCCTGGTATGCCAAAGGTTATAAAATGAGTTGAATATGAGCAGTTGTCACTAGTATTTATTAGGCTTGTACTATATTCTAGGAGCCTCCTCCACTGCTCTTGGGCATTAGTTCATTTAATTCCACAGCAAGTTTACGGGGGTAAACATGATTGTTATCCCTCTTGTACAGTTGAGAAAACTGTAATGCAGAGATATTAAGCAACTTTTTCAAAGTCCAGCAACTGGGAAGTGGCTTGAAACCGGAGGACATGATTTTTGAACTTGCACTCTTAAGACAAAATAAACGGCTACCAATTTCCTAACAAATCAAAGAGTAAGGTTCTATGACCTCCATTTTTGAGATATAAATGGATGGGAATGGCTTTGGGCGATTGCTGGTCTTGGGATTTAGGGCCAGACGGTATTAACTGGAGGACTGGTTCTACTGCTTCCAGCAAGATGATCTCAGGCAAGAAACCTCTGGGCTTCATGACACCTGCCTCCCAGGCAAAGCTAAGGAGCAAGTAGAGAATGTAGGGAAAGACACCACATAAATCAGAATTGAAATTGAGATCCATTATGCTAGTAGTACCATGGAAAAAACAATGAAACTCTCCTTTGAAGGAGGAGTTGGGCCCCAAATTTAAGGCCACAGCTTAACACAAAAGGTGTCCATTTATGATTTCTTACCAAAACAGCTGTTTTCCTTTAGAAAACAAACACACAAACAAAACAAAACACAAAACAACAACAACATTTAACAACAATCCAGGAAATTGCTTCTGCTTTCTTTCTTTTTTCATTTCATTTCACTTTTTTACTCGATTTAAAAGAAAATGTAGCCAAGACAGAAATGTGTAAATGCAAGAAGACGGTTCCTGCAGGAAGGGCTTTAACGAGTACATATTACATGTAATTGCTTTTCCCCTCCATAGCGCATCATGAACCTCCTTTCATGTTAGGGTATTTGGATCTACCCCCTTCTTCTTAACAGCCACAGTGATGCCATTATGTGGAGGTTCCGTTACTTGCTTTTTTCATTCTCCTATTGACGGACCTACAGCTTGTTTCCTGCAATCTATAGTTATTACAGCAGCAAAAAGCATGTCTATTATGCTTACATGTATATTCTCAGACAATCACTTTTGATTTAAACTAAATAAAACATCCACTTCTAATTTGACTTATAAGAAAAATAATTGAGAGATTTAGATCAGAGTCCAATTTCTGCATGCATAAGGGAAGGGGTAGGGAGTTTCACCAGACCCTATACCTTACCTCCTCCAAGGGACCCCTGTGCTACCCTTCTATATTCCCCAACCCCTTTCTCCAGCCCCTCCCAAACACACCACCCTAAGACTCCAGCTTTTTATCTCCACTAAACCGCCAAGGAAATGGCCAGGTCATTAGTGTTGTCTTTAGAACCAGCTCTTTTGACTCGGTTTGCAATTTTATTCACAGTAAAAACTGATCTATGATTGAAAAAATAATAATAAGCATGATTCACTGACTTCTTTTGCTGTGGGTGTCATGGCGAGGGGTCCATAGCAGTGGCTGTGGTAGGTAGGTCAGGCATTAACCACACATATTGAGTGAGATCACTCTGATCAGAGTGAAATTTGCAGAACAAAAGTATCCCCTTTACTGTGTGCAATGCCAAAAGGTGCTCAGAAAAGAATCTTTATCTCCTTGATGAAACCAAATATGAAAACCATTTGCTTCCAGCATGTCAAAGATCCTTGCTCTATTTCCCCCACTTTCAAGAAGAATGATTAGAACATTTGTCTCAGTCCTCCAGCACCAATTATTAGATTCTGAAGCTCCTCTTAGGGTGAACAGGATCTGAGAGGGAATGTCTTAAATCAATTCCTTCTATTTCTGGTGTTAAGCCTCAACTTGTCAGATTGCTTGTGACTCCTTGGGTATTTCGGCATCAATCTAAGTACGGCTTTGAGCTCTCAAAATCTGCCTGGCATTAACATTAAGAATATATTTGGATTCGTATGCTTATTTATCTTTTTGGTTTCTTTCCCACCTCAGCAGTCAGCCTCACGCTAGCCGGGAACTGACAATTCTTTTTGAAAAACTAAGCAAATCTTTGAAAACAGTTTTCAAGTCTTGTAGCAGCACGTTTGTGCTGTTACAGCTGAAGAGCTGTCAGGCCTCCAGCGTGCACCTTGATTTCAGCTCAGCAAATGGAGCAAAATATCCATTTTGTGCATGAAATTGCCTGTGTTCTGCGTGGGAATCTATGCTTCTCAGCACCCTCTGCACTTAGCAAAGGCTCTGCTTGGCTTTTCCTGGAGTTGGAAAATTGGGTCTCTAGGAATAGGCTCCTTCTTGCCTGATGCTGGAAAAGCCATCCCTGAGGAAACAGAATTCTAAGCGAGAGCCGTGAATTCTCACTTAGAACGTTTTTCTTCAAAATATATATTTGTGTGTGTGTGTGATAGAGCCCACAGCTGGTGGAGGTATGATCTAATGTTCACAGACATCCAATATTCTTAAAAAGTCGAAATTGCTCAGAACCCTGACGGCGTGAACTTATTTCATGCAAACAAATAAATAATCCAACAGCAAGAATAACAATCAAAGTAGTCCTTTATGGGCAATTTGGAATAGTATCAAGAGCCTCAAAACCCTTTAATTTCACTTATTGGGATCAATCCTAAGGAAATAACCCTGGATCCACATTTCCAATCACAGACAAGGTTAGTCATCAAAGCATTATTGAAAAGGGTGGGGAAAAAAAAAAAAAAAAAACAGGAGGAAAAGGTGTCTAACAATAGGAAACTAGTTAGGTCAATGGTGATATATAAACAAGATGGAATGCTTTGCAGGTATTGGCATGAGTTTATAAAAGGGGTTTACAAAAAAAGTTAGGGGTGATTTCTTAAAGTAGATTTTATGGAACTCTAAAAAACACACAGAAGAGCGTACAAATCATATACACATAGAAGCAGTACCTAGATACAAATAAATTTTAAAAATTCTCAGCTCCCCAGAAGCCCTCCTGGGCCTCAACTGGTCATTACTCCACCCAGGGAAGCCACTTCTAACAGCTTAGATCAGGTGTGTATTTTTGAACTTTATAAATACCCACATCTAGGGTATTCTGTTATCCCTGGCTTCTTTCAGTGAATACTTTGTTTTAAAGAGTCATCCATGCTATTGTGCGGAGTTTCAGCTTCCAGATTCCCATTCTACTGTGTGAATATATTGCAATTAATTATCCATTCTGCTGTTGATGAGCATGAGAATAGTTTCCAGTTTTGCCCATAATGTATAGTGCTGCTAATTGTTCTTCTACAGGCTTTTGATGATCACATACGCACATTTCTGTTGGGTACACACCTAGAAGTAGAGTTTCTGGATTATTGGATATGTACATATTCTGTATTAGCAGAGGCTACCAAATTGTTTTTCATAGGATTATACCCATTTTTACTTCTTTTTGCAGTGTACAACCGCCCCAGTTGCTCCAAAATTTGGCAACTCAATTTTGTGTTCTTTTTTTTTTTTTGGGGGGGGGGGAATGTGTAGCTAAATGACAAATACAAGTACAACCATGAATTTGTAAAAAAAAAAAAAAAAAAAAAAAATATGTACATTAAAAAATTTCCTGGAAAAAAATACTTCAATTTGTTAAGAGTTGGTAGTTTTGTGTGGTTGTGTACTCATTCAAATTTTCTATCATTTTTCCCCTAATATTTTCTCATCCTCTATGAGAAGGAAGTGTTACTTTTATAACCCTTAGTCCTTTTACCAGGCATTAGGTGAACATATGGCATTTAGAGTAGGGCATTAGAATAGTCATGTGACCACCTTCCCGTATGATGATCATTTTTAAATGCTATTGGCTCTGGGAGAAGTTGTTATTTTCACTAGACATTTCCATGGGACTATCAATTTATCCATGTAACCATTCATCCATCTACCTACTTATCCACCCATTGATTTACTCATGCATTCAGTAAATGTTTATTAAACACCTAGTCTGGGCCAGACATTTTGTTGGGTAGGGAAGAGTCATGAAGAGATTCTTTGGAGCACTTATACTGCATAGTTTTGTACTTAGGCATCAATAATATAACAATATTGAAGATACATTGATACAAATAAGTATAGTATAAATAACAAGTATTTTTTGAGGATTCATGACATACTAGGCACGGAGCTAAGAGAGTTACATGTAAACAATCATTTAAATCACAATCACCTTATAGAACAGATGTGGAAGCTAAAGCTTAGAGACATTAGAAAAGTAGCCTGAGGTTACAAAGCTAGACTGGAATTGAGACTCAGATCTACAGAACGTCAGGCCCTGAGCTCCTGATCACCTTTTTCGCCCTGCTGCCTTCTACCAAGAAAGGGGAACTCTGTGAGAAGGGAGCACAAAGGAAGTGACACTGATGAGGAATCAATGGATACGCTTTTAAGCTTGGTCTGAAAAGATGCAAAGGAATTTGTTAGGCAGGAGAAGAAAAAAAGGCCATTTTTGGAAACTTGAACATGGTAAAGCAAGAGTGACTTCAGCTCTGAATGGAGAAAGGGCAGAAGTGAGAGATGAAGCAGAGAAAGGGAGCGGGAGGAACTTGAAACCCACCAAAGGGAGGGACCTTGAATCTTCCCTGGGTAGTCCCCAATTTGGAGACCAGTCCGGGTCTGGCCTTGGATAGAGACTCTGAGTGATCTTTCCCTCCCTCACATGATGGGTAAACTATTCTCTCCTTAGTGTGCCCACAGATTCTGTCTGCACTCTCATTACCACATTGATACTATTTATTTATTTATTTATTGAGATGGAGTCTCGCTCTGTCACCAGGCTGGAGTGCAGTGGCAAGATCTCAGCTCACTGTAACCTCCTCCTGGGTTCAAGCGATCCTCGTGCCTCACCCTTCCGAGTAGGTGGGATTACAGGCACGCACCACCACACCCAGCTAATTTTTGCATTTTTAGTAGAGACGGGGGTTCACCATGTTGACCAGGATGGTCTCAATCTCCCAACCTCATGATCCACCCACCCTGGCCTCCCAAAGAGCTAGGATTACAGGCGTGAGCCACCGCACCCAGCCCATACTGACACCTTTTATAGCTGTACTATTCAATAGGAGGGCCACTAGCCATGCATGGCTATTTTTTATTTTATTATTATTTTTTTTTTAGGCAGAGTCTCTCTCTGTCACCCAGGCTGGAGTGTAGTGGCATGACCTCTCTGCCTCCCAGGTTCAAGTGATTCTTGTGCCTCAACCTCCCAAGTAGCTGGGATTGCAGGTGTGCTCTATCATGCCTGGCTGATTTTTTGCATTTTAGTAAAGATGAGGTTTCACCATGTTGGCCAGTCTGGTGTTGAACTCTTGGCCTCAAACAATCCAGCCGCCTCAGTCCCCCAAATTGCTGGGATTACAGGCATGAACCACAATGCGCAGCCACACATGGCTATTTAAAATTAAATAAAATTAAAATGCAATTCCTCTGTTGCACTAGTCACATTTCAAGTGCTCAATAATCAGGTGTGGCTAATGGCTCCCATATTGGACAGTGTGAATACAAAACATTTCTTATGTTGCAAAACATCCTTTGAAGGATGCTGCTTGCTAGCCTGTTTCCTGTGCATGGAAAATCATCTGAGGACAGGAACCTTGCTTGAAGGATGCCCCTAATGCCTTGTATGGAACGTGGCAAGGACGAGATGTTCAGTGGCTGTTAAGTCAATAACTTAGGACTGGAAGAGAACTTATATCCCACACCTTCATTCAACAGAAAGACTGAGGCTGACACTGTTACTGGTAATGTGACTTTGACCGAGTAACTTTGTCCTCAGTGCTTCTCCAGTTTTAAGGTGTGTGTGATCACCTGGGGTTTTCAATAATGGTGCAGATCCTGATCCAGGAGTCCTGGGATACAGTGCAGAGTTTCCACTTCTGAGAAGTTCTCAAGTGATGTGGATGTTGTTGGTTTGTCAATCACACTTCAAGGTAGCAAGCCTTTATAATCAGTGGAAAAGACAAAAATAAAACACGACAGGACAAATCTGGAAAGTCTAGCTCTTGGTATGGAGATTTTTCTGGGATATGAATTCATTTTGTGAATACAAGAACACATTTAAGCCACTTATTCATCCATTCCTTTTAAGACACGAAGACATCTCATTTACATTACCTTTTAGAAGATGAAAAAATCAGACGGAATGTTTAGCAATCAGGTGTCAAAAATGCCATCCCTCTATTCCCTGCCTATACCTTCATGATAACCACAATGAAAAGTTAACATCACCACGAACAAAAGTTGAAACCAAGGAATAATCAATTTTGTTTCATTTAGCTAGAGAAATCTTAAAACAAATAGATGGACGCACATTTGAAACATGAGTCAGAAAGGAAGGAAAAAGGGCAATGTGATTTTAAGAAACTTCAGGAAGAGAGGTACAGAAGCAACACACGTTTCCTAGGAAGAAAAATCTCTTTACAAGTCTCTTCCTTTTGCTGGTATCTCCTCAAAACCACATTTGACATGGGTCTAATTTCCTTGCTCAATACCATCATTATTAAATAGCCACAAATCACAAGTAACGTGTTTATCATTTCAACATTTCTTCCAAGATCGGGTTTGAATTATGGATTGTGAAAACATAGATTTTGTTGCTTGGGAGGGGGAAAGAAAATTCTATCAGTGTTCTAGAAAATGAATTTTTAATACCATTTGAAAGACAGATTACAAATGCTCTGAGGTTTTAACTCTTTAAGACCATTTCCAATGCCTGAAACAAGTATGTTTAATTATGCTGCTAACAGCTCTCCTTAATGCTAGTGAGCTGGAGAGAAACACACAGACATTGTCTAGTAAAGGAGTAGGCATATAGCTCAGGGTGCTGGTTTTATGGGCGAACTGCGGCAATTTCATTACTCTGTCTCTACCCAAATTCTATGGCCCATGGAGGAGTCTTAGACTGTGACGTATGAGTCAAGTGGATGGGGATGAAATTTGGTTACTGCCTCTTTGTAGCCATTTAATTTTGGCCAAGTCACTTGTTAATATCTTCTGTGCCTTGGCCATCTGGGTGATAGTAATACCTAGTTGTTGGAGTATATGAAATATTAAATTTAAATAATGTATATGAAATGCCAGACACATGGTAACAATTGTTTAATTGAGGCAGTAATATTCATAATGGTGTTTGGCCTTCATCCCAGGAAGGAGAATTTGTGAGTAGTGGGACAGGGCATGAGAGTTTTCAAGGACACTGAGAATCTATTCATCCCTTAATCTGCATGGATGCCCTCTTTTCTATCTCCAAAGGCCTCTGCGAAAATGCATACCAGATGTGGCTATAACAATAATGATTTTTGGAGTAGGAGTGATGGTGTGAAGAAGAGGGAGGATGGTGGGTATCTGAGCCCATTGAACATTACGATTTATATATTGCTTATATTAATTAATGTAAGTTAATGTTATTGTGTCCCAATATGAACCAGCCAATGTGGTAAACACTTTCCAGGCATCACCTCACCTACTCTTCACATCAGCCCTGGGAAGTCAGTACTACTATTTCCTACATAGTACAAGGTTTTCCAACTTCCACACTATTGCTATTTGGGGTTGGAGCACTCTTTGCTGTTGCATTGTCCTGAGCATCATAGGACTCTTAGCAGCATAGCTGGCCTGCACCTATTAGCTATCAATAGCATTCCTTTTCCTACCACCCTCTAATGTCTGCAGACATTGGCAAGTGTCCTGCTGCAGGGAAACAATAAACCCTGGTGGAGAATAATGAAGTGAAGTTCAGTGAACAACGAAGTGAAGTTCAGTGACATCCCAAGATCATCTAGCTAGCAAGTGTTGGAGCCAGAATTAGACGTCAGGAGGTAAAATTCCACGTCCCTAAATACTAAAGCTCTCTTGTCTACTAGGCCCAGAATAGAAAGTGAAGCTCTGTGTTTCCTGGGTTGGGTTAGATGGAGTGGCCTTTTGAGCAAAAATTCTGCTGTGAGGAATGAAGATAAGAAGTTATCCAATAACCTGGCCTCATCAAATATTTCCAGGTATGCATCTACCCCTTAGAAGCTCTTCCCTGATTCCAACAAGGCTGCCTAGTTACAAATTATTTGGAAATGATTCCTTGGGATTGTTATCTTTCTCAGCCAGTTATTGAGCATTCAGGGAAAATCCAACATTTGACTCCAAACCATTATCTCCTCCTTATTAACAAGACTTGGCAGTAGATGTCTTTTGGCTTTAAAAACAAAACAAAAACAAATGTACTTTCAAAGATGGATATTTGCCTTCAATGAGGACTATATCATAGGTTCAAAAGGAAAATTAAATGAGAACATTTTGATTATGCTCAAATATTTGTTCTATATCCCAAGGAGACCTATTTCACTTAAACTCGTGATTTCTGAGTGATTTGTTAAAATTCACTGCCTCTTGTTTCTAGAGTTCCATCTCTGTAGTTTAGCTGTGCCTATCACAGGTACCTGAGGAAGTCCCTATTATTTGTTGTCTATTGCTTTAACAACAAAACTTTCTCATATATGCCTTCCAGTCACAAAGTACATTCATGTTCATCTTAACTAATCTTGCAACAACTCTAGCTAAGATGTCACAACTATCCCAATTTTTATATATACGGAAACTGAGGCCCAGGAAGATTGATATACATCAGTCAACACCTGGCAACTATTGGGCTCCAATTCAGGACCTCCTCTAATTCCAAAAGTGTGGATAAGGGATGGGTGCCTGGCATCAGGAAAGATGTGAGTCTGTCTTTGGGGGTCAACTCCATGTGAGTTTTCCTTTGAGTCTCCAGAAGAATCTCAATAAATGCCCCAGCTAGTGAGAACCAAGGGGTTGTGCTTCACAGCCACTCAGGCCTGGATGTAGCCAGGGATTTGTGAATGTGTGTCTGTCTTCAATGCCACATACCCTTAGGGGAGGGCAAACATAAGTGCATCTGCATGAGCATGTACACAATACATTAAATTAAGAATGCTGGTACTTGAACTTTATAGAGGGCAACAGACAATCAGAATTGGGGCAAAGGGACTGGCCCCTGAAAGAGTCCCCAGTGAGCCCAAATTGTCTTTAATTATTGTTCAGTATGCCTTGCCCACCTCCATAACCACCCATCCCCACCTTGTATGCTCCTCCAAATGTTCACTCAATTTACCCATCCAAATAGTGCTTCTTCCTGCCTACTCTCCAGCTCAGCATTTGTTTTCATCCTTTCCTGCCTCAAAGTTTTCTTGTCCAGAATTCATGAGACTCTGCTCCAGAAACGCCAGTGGAATATGAAGCCACCAGGTCAGAGATGGAGAGTGTATTTTTCTGACATGTCCACAGCCCCCAGCTGAGTCCCGGCACATAAGAGGTGGGAGGAGGTAAAACTCAGAGACTGAATCAGAATACCAACCGTGGAATCCAAGGCCTGCCACTCACTGGCCCTGTGGCCTTGAGTGAGCCACCGAAGCTGTCTGTGGTAGATAGACTAATGGTCCCCCAAAGATGTCCACATCCTATTGCCCAGGACCTGTGATTTTGCTGCCTTACTTGGCAAGAGGAAATTCGGGTTGCAGGTTGAATTAAAGTTGCTGCTCTGCTGACCTATTAAAATAGGGAGATTATCCTGGGTTATCTGGGTGGGGCCATTGTAATCATAAGGATCTTTAAAATTGGAAATAAAGGCAGAAAAGAAATCTGTCTTGTCATGATGCCATATGAGAAAACTTGACCCACTGTTGCTAGCTTGGAAGATGGAGGAAAGGGTCGTGAATCCAGAAATGCGACTGACTTACAGAAGCCCGAAAAAGGAAGAAAACGTTTCTCCCTAGAGCCTCCAGAAGGAACGCAGCCCTGCTGATACCTCACTGTGAGCCCAGGCAGATCCATGCTGGACTTCTGACCTCCAGAACTGAACCGTAATAAATTTGTGTTGTTTGAAACCACCAACTGTGTGATAATTTGCTGTAGCAAGAGCGGGAAACTAACACACTGTCTATGCCTCAATTTTTTCATCTGTGAAATGATGACAATACTAGCACCTGTAAAGAATATTGCTATAATTATTCACAAGAGTGAAGACATATAATCGACCCAAATGCCAATCAATGGTAGACTGGATAAAGAAAATGTGGCACATACACACGATGGAATACTATGCAGCCATAAAAAGGAATGAGATCATAGCCTTTGCAGTGACACGGATGAAGCTGGAAGCCATAATCCTCAGCAAACTAATGCAAAACAGAAAACTAAACACTGCATGTTCTCACTTATAAGTGGGACGTCATGGCGGGTGCCTGTAATCCCAGCTACTCAGGAGGCTGAGGGAGGAGAATCACTTGAACCTGGGAGGCAGAGGTTGCAGTGAGCTGAGATCGCAGCACTGCACTTCAGCCTGGGCAACAAGACTGAAACCCCGAATCAAAAAATAAAACATAAACAAACAAACCAAAAAACTAAAAACGAAAAGTAAATGAGAGCTAAACAATGAGAACACACGGACACAGAGAGGGAAACAACACACTGGGTCCTGTTGGGGGAGGGCAGGGAGAGCATCAGAAAAAAATAGCTAATGCATGCTGGACTTAACACCTAGGTGATGGGTTGATAGGTGCAGCAAACCACTATGGCACACGTTTACCTACGTAACAAACCTGCACATTCTGCACATGTACCACAGAACCAAATAAAATAAAATAAAAATTTAAAAAGAATATTGGTGTAAAAATAAATAAAACAATACATGTACAGTTCGTAGAAGAGAACCTGGCTAAGGTAGAGCATATTGGTGTTTATTAAATGTACAACCAATGTCTTGAATGAATGGATGGATGAATGAATGAACTGAGATGTTTGAACCAAGAAACACAGAAAGGCGCAAGGACATTTCAACGAAGGATCAAATCTTTGCTAACTTCAGATGGACTGCTTCGACAATTAGCTCCTGGCCATTTGTTATTCTCTGCAACAGCTGAAAGAACACGGTAGCCAGTCCTTTCCTTGATTTTGCCCTTGGTTTTCCCTATTACATTTTGGGCAGTTTTGCTATTGTTCTCTGGGCTTCCTCTCTGATCCTCTTGACAGACGGATGGTTTCAACTCCCTGGAATCTCTTGACCAATAAATAATAATAAATAATGTAACATTAAACAATTTAAAAATAAGCTCTCTGCAATGCTGTGACAATGGCTGGTGGAATCTTCCTATCACATTGACCAACATGTGGAATGATGAAAGTGGGGTCTCTGTGCTGTTCCCTAGATCTCCTTTGCTTTCACATCCTTCCTTTTTGCCTGTGAAAAACAATCCACCCTGAAGAAACTTTGTCTCCATTAAGACTTTTTTTCCTTCCTTTTTTTTCTTGTTGGCGATTCCCCTGTCTCAGGCCATCAAGCGTCTAACCTACAACAGAACAGCCTGCTCTGTCTTCCCTCCCCAGCATTTTCTAAATATTCACATTCTTTAGATGCCAGCTCCTTCCTTATTTTCTCAATTCTGTATTTGTTTATCCTCAAAAGCTCCTTTGTAGCAGCCCACATGGATCTGGGAAAATGTGGAGGCCGACCCTCTTCCCTCGGGCAGGCGGGTGGGAGGGCCAGAGCCCACCAAAAGCTCCATTTTTTCACTCTCCACCTCTGGGGCACTTTCCGAGAACAACTGCAAGGTCCTGTTGGGCCAGGGAGCTGACAGAGCCCTTCGAATGCGAGCCATTTCCCTGCGGATCTGGGTCCTGGTGGGTGCAGGCTCTGTTGAAAGTGGGGAGATTGTTAAACCCGTAGCTCCCAGTTTTGTAGGTGGAAGCTCTCCATTTTGACCCGGCCCCACTCAAACAGACCTCAGAGCTCAGGGAGTTTAAAAACCAAGGATCATTTCAAGACCAGGATACACTAAGCATGAACTATGCCCATGAAGTCTACAGTACTCATCCACAGATTAGAAGGTAACTAGGAAGCTTACTACCTTCCCTGCAGCCCCAACTTGGCCTTTGCTCAGGACTTGGAAACCCTCTGGAAGGAAGCAGGAAGAGCTGGAAAGTAGCAGGCAGTGGACTGAGTGTGCCTCCTAATGCTAGCCCAGGGACAAGGGAGAAGAGAGGGAAGAGGACAAGGTATTTCCTTTGTCAACAAGAAGGAATTTTCCATCTCTTCAGCATGGGCCACAATAGGACTTAAGGTCCCAAAGTAGGCTGGGGTGGGGGCTCACACCTGTAATCCCATCACTTTGGGTGGCTGAGGAGGGAGGATCACTTAAGCCTGGGAGTTTAAGACCAGTCTAGACAAAATACTAAGACCTCGTGTCTACATTTTTTTTTTTTTTAACTTAGCAGGGTGTGGCGGTTCACACCTGTAGTCGCAACTGCCTGGGAGTCTGAGGAGGGAGGATCACATAAGCCCAGGAGTTCCAGGCTGCAGTAAACTAGCATTGCACCACTGCACTCCAGCCTGGGCAACAGAGTGAGGTTCTCATTTCTTAAGAACCAAAAATGTCCCAGGGTTGGATTTAGAATCATTTGCTCTTTGAGGGCTGGGGAATGAGTCATTTCCCTGCTTTCTATTCTTTAACATTCCCCCACTGCCTTTAGAGGCTGAAACTTGTCTGCAGAGCTCTGTGGTATCTGCAGTATCCATTTCCTTCTACACAATTGTCAGCCAGTTGTTCTCAAGTGTTAATGGGTCCATCTAAACTCTTCATGCTTCTCAGACTTTGGTACCTTTATAAAAACCCTACCAGTGAGGCTGTTCTCCTTTTCCTACCCAGATAATTCTTATTCACCCTTCAAGCCTCAATGCAGCTGACTTCTCCAACTTGGCTAGAGGGCCATCCTCTGTGTTGTCATGGTGGAGCTGGAGGGTGCTGGGTTTGCTGGGTGCATGTAAGGTCACAGGATTCACATATGTAAATCGTCTCCAGCATTTTGCATATGCTAACCCACGTATTTTCTATCACTACTCTGTAGTGATATTACAAACCCATTTTATAGATTAGGAAACTAAGTCCAGGGAGCTGAAGGAACTTGCCCAAGGTTGCAAAGCAGGTAAAAGGCAGAGCTAGGATTTCGCCCTTAGCAGCCCAGCTGTGGTGTTAAGAGTGTGAACTCTGTAGACAGCCAGAAAGGGATTGCAATTCCACCAGATTCTCACTAGCTGTATGACCTTAAGTTACTCACTTTCTCTCTACTTTAGGCGCCACATTTTAAAAATGGGATCATAAAGAGTATCTATTAATACATGAAGAGGTCATAGCAGTGATGATGGTTAAAAACATAATGTATCCTAAGCACCCGGCATGGAGGAGGCCTTCAGCTAAGACCTGACAACACTAATGTTACTACTATTAACAGTAATTAGTATTCTCCCTTCACAGCCCTAATGACACTAGACCTAATCATCTGCTGCCTCCCCACACAAGACAGGAACCGTGTTGTTTTAACCTCTTATGCAGTGCATAAGACAGAGCTTAGCAGATATTTGGAATTCTGTAACTGTTTAAGAATAAATGATTGTTCTTAATCTAACATACTTAGCATACCAGGCACTTCTTGAGTGTTCGATTTATATTAATAATAACATTATTATTATTATTATTATTATTATTATTATTTACTTGGATGGTTTAATGTAGATACATCTCTGATGGGAAAAAGAGGGACTTTCTACTTTTGTCATATTTAATGAAGGGCAGTCACACCTTCTATTGATTCAGAAGAAATACTGCACAGTTTGCCACCGTATCCACCAAAGGGCAACAGCGTGGCTCATCCTTGTGTCATACAATTAATTAAGATGTCTTGTTTTGTTGTTGAAAACGGTGGTAGGAGCTGTGAAAATGTCAAATGGGGTAAAAGCCAAAACAGTCCAATCATTTACCCTGCAATGAGAATCACTAACCACAGGGCCAGGGTCAATATTAGAGCAAGTTACATATCAATTGGGAGTCATCAGGGCCAGGGTCAATATTAGGGCAAGTTACATATCAATTGGGAGTTATTAGTTTCTATCCTTCCCAGTTCTGGGAGAGCAGATTGGCCCTCAGCCCACTCATATGAGTGGGGAGCCAGTGGCATGGACTCTGACCGTGAAAAACAAGACACTAGAAGGTTTTATGCTCCCAGAGCTTAAAGGTCAAACCACGATGTGGTTACAGTGTCTGTGCTTTCTGGATACGCTGTCCGCAGGGATGAACAAAGTCCAGCTTGCAGGAAGGCCTGTGCTCAAATAACAACAGCGGCTTCAGGCACTCTTCCTGGTCTTCCAGCAGGGCTCTGGGAAATGGCAGAGCAAAGCACTGAGGGGCCCAGCACGGCTGGTGGAATCAAGGGGAAGGTTGTGACTCCCAGCACTAACTCCAGTAGCTACTCTTTGCAGAACACACACTGTGTTCTGGATACTGTATGGAGGGCTTTTATAAGTGACATCACTTAAGCCTCACAGATGCCCCTGGGAGGGGTATGAGTGGATTATTTCTATAATTATACAAATAAGGAAGCTGGAAAGTTAGAGAACCCGAGTTGAGCAACTTATGGGCTGCAGAGCTTTCCACCCTAGTGCTGCTTGCCTCTGAGCTCAGCTGTTGGATGGATATGGGGAGCCGCTCAGTTCAAATTCATTCTCTCCTTTCTCTGCTCAGACTGTGATTTTGTCCAGAACAGCAAGGTGCTCACTGCCCTGGGAAATGCTCACTCTCCCAGAACCCTTTGCAGCCGGGGTAACCATGCCACAGGATTGTCAGCGAAGTTTAAGGGAAACTCTGTTGGGAGAGGGCATGTGCTGTTAGGAACACACTCACTTTCCTAGAAGAGGTGGGACAGGTTCAGCCCATCTGTTCCTTCTTCTTTGCCTGCCTGGGATGCAGTAGTCAAGCCTGGAGTGGCAGAAGCCCTTTGTTTAGAGGCAGGCTCTGATGCCCTGGCTGGAGTGCAGTGGTACAATCCTAACTCACTGCAGCCTTGAACTCCTAGGCTCGAGTGATCCTCCCACCTCAGCTTCCCCAGTAGCTGGGACTACAGGGGCTTGTAACCACACTGGGACAACTTTTTAATTTTTTAGTTTTTTGTAGGGACAGGGTCTCTTTATATTGCCCAGGCTGGTCCCGAACTCCTGGTCTCAAGTGATCCTCCCACCCTGGCTGGGATTACAGGTGTGAGTCACCACACCTAGTCGCAGAAGCCTTCTCGTGCCTATTAGGGAAAGTCAAGGAAACCTTGGAGATCTCAGAGACCTCAGAACCGAGATCCCAGGGTGGTTGAAGCAAGGCATGCCACCAGGCCTTAGGGTTTTTATTGCTACAGCAAAACCAGCCACCAGCTAAGCAGGCAGCCGATTCGCGTCCCAAGCTGGGTCCTCCTCTTCAAGTGGGCTCAGGGTGTATCTTGCAAGCTACATCCCAAGGTGTTCCAGTCAATGTCTTTGGGGAGGAGGAAAAAATAAGAAATAAAGCAAATATAAAATGTAGAAAGGTGTAAACTCTAAACAGCTGGAACTTGGCCTCAGCAACAAACAAGCTATTCAAGACTTGTTTTACTTCCCAATTATTCTCTCTTGAGCTGGGAGAACTGGTTTTGCTCGGAATGGCCAGCTTCACTGCTGGGCGGGGTTTAGCAGTCCGCTCAGACCCTCTAATTGCACTTATCATGTACTA
Organism: Papio anubis; assembly: GCF_008728515.1. Lineage (NCBI taxonomy): Eukaryota > Metazoa > Chordata > Mammalia > Primates > Cercopithecidae > Papio > Papio anubis. The sequence goes on from NC_044993.1 coordinate 10,117,083, forward strand.
ATTAGCATTTAATAACCAGCAACCGTGTATCCGTTCCTGAAACAATAAAGCGACCTCATCCCCACTTCAAAGTTGAAGAAACTCAGATTAGGATGTCAGCAGCAACAAGAATAAAAGACCACACACGCCTAATCAGAGTTAATGGCACAGTTAGAACCCAGGGCTTCCCAATCTGGAATCTGGTTGCGGGCGAGTAGGCTTCATAATTAGCCACCACGATTCCTCTTGGAGTCACTCACTGGGGTGGAATCATTAACGCAGGCAGGATTCCTTTCAACAGGTGCCAAGACCTAGGTATCTAGATGTACCTTTTAAGGCCTGGAACGATCTTTCTGTGGGTGAGTTCTTGGGGTTGTGAAGCTCTGCAGAGTGTTGGGTGGGGACCCCCCACCCCTGGCCTTGCTGTAGGATACCTGACTTTGGCAGGCAAGAGGGGGACTGTGTGGTTTAGACACACTTTCAGAGTGTGCACAAGGCCTGTGCCAGGGATTTGGTGAGCAATGGGCTGTGTTTTACAATCTTATCCTTGCTCTAACACTCTCAGCTGGGACTTGATGTCTCTGGGGAATAGCAAGGCCAGCCGATCTCCAAGTGGGGTTCCCTGGGCTGGCAGCATCCCCTGACAACTTGCTGAACATGAAATCCCCAGGCCTCACCCCAGATACAGTGAATCAGAGACTTTAGGGGGAGGGCCTAGCAATCTGCATTTTAACACCACCACCCCACAGCCCCCAGAGATTCTGACAGACACTCAAGCTTGAGAGTCACTGGCCTAAACCTGCAACAGGAAGGAGCTCTCTTCCCAACATGAGCGGGGAGTGGTGAGTGGAAGGAGAACTTGGGGCCCCCCTCTCAGATCTGCCCTTCTAGAGCCAAGACCTCCCCTGCAGTGCTCATTCAATCTCTCACCATCTCACAGAGCGGCTCATGCCTGGGGACTATCCTACGAGGAACAGCTTTCTCATCTGGATATGACATGTCTCCCACCTTTGTGCTCACGGTTAACCCTCTACAGAATGTTTTTCCTCTTCCGGGAAGCCTTCCCAGACTGATTCTCTGCTCCACCGGCTCATAATCGCCGGTGCAGATGTGAATTCTTATTAAAATCACTTGTTATGTGTCATTCCTTCCCTAAACTATGCCATCCGTGAGGACAGGTCCCAGATGTTAGCACACAGTGGTTTGTACATAGCATCTCTTCCATGACTTTCAGTCATTTAATCAATTGTTTCCCAACTTCTAATATGAATTCAGTAAATGTTTTTTGTGTTAATTCGAAGAACTCACCCAGCGTTACATTTTCTTATATCTACCCTTTATTTTTATCCCTCCCAGTTTTGGTTATATATAGAGGGGATTTTTAATTTTCTCCTAATTTTCCCCAATATAACTATGTCTTCACTTGCAATCTGATTCCCTTTACCGTGTATAACAAAGTTTGCTGGACTTTTAGACACTATCTTGTCCCATCATTATTTTTCCAATCATCTATTTGCCAGATGCTAAGAGAAAACTATTAGAGAAATTTTTTAAATCACAAATTGGTTCTGATTTTCTGATATTTCTAACATGGGTTGGGATACAGGCTTCAAAAAATCAAAAGGATCTCATGCCTGTTAGAGATGGTTTGTCATTACTGCTCAGAGACTACTTCCCTGGGTCAGATCCTATGCAGCACGGAGGTCAGAGAAGGGCAAAAGTGTGTGTGTGCTGAGATGTTTGAAAAGATTTGATGAAGAAAGGCAGTCGGGAGGCCAAGAAGCTGTCTCCTTAGGGCTGGGTGTTTGAAACTGTTGCCTTGGCCAGGCTTGGTGGCTCACGCCTGTAATCCCAGAACTTTGGGAGGCCGAGGCAGGTGGATCTCAAGGTCAAGAGACGGAGACCAGCCTAGCCAACATGGTGAAATCCCGTCTCTACTAAAAATACAAAAGTTAGCTGGGCGTGGTGGCGTGCACCTGTAGTCCCAGCTACTCTGGAGGCTGAGGCAGGAGAACCGCTTGAACCCAGGAGGCAGAGGTTGCAGTGAGCCAAGATCACACCATAAGACTCCAGCCTGGGCAACAGAGCAAGACTCCGTCTCAAAAAAAAAAAAAAAAAAAAAAGTTGTCTCTTGATTTACTGATCACCTGCTCATAACTGGGGACAAAATTAACATGAGCCCCGCCTGTTGGAATCTTATGGTTTGGTTAGGGAAATGGATAACTTAGTCTGCAGCCCTATCACATTTGGTAGATGCAGAAGAGAAATAACGGAGACTTCAGGAACATTGGCACCAGCCACAGTGGTGCAGGCAATGCTTCCTGGAGAAAGTGACTTCTGAATAAATATCTGAAATTTGCGTGGGAGTTGGCAGTGAAGAGAAGGAGTACAAAAGGGCAAGGGACATGTTCCATGGGAAAATCCATGAGTTGAGCAAGACTTGGAGGCATGGAAAAGACGTTTCCTTCAAGGAGGACTTCCTGTATGAGGTGCAAAGTGACAACCCTCTCAGGAAATGATTCTCCAATTTGAGGTCTATCAGAATCGCTGAAGGGTATGTTAAAACTCAGATTGCTGGGCCCCTCCTGCATAGTTTCTAATTCTGTGGCTCTGGGGTGAGGCTGACAATCTGCATTTCTAACAAGTTTCCAGCTGCTGCTGCTGGTGGTGGTCTGGAAAGCACACTTTGAGAATCACTGGTCTAAGGGAAGGAAAAATTACCAAATACACAGGCTCATATTGTCTTAACACAAACCTGAGCCCCGTGAAGGGGTCTACTCTTATTCTGATTTTACGGATGAGAAATATTTGAATTTGAAACTGGCTCCACTGCTCAGTAGCTCTGTGACTTTAGGCAAGTGATGGAATCTTTATGTCTCTGCTTCCCCATCCGAGATAAGGGGACTCAAAGAGAACCCACTTCTTATGGTTGTTCTGAGGGTTAGATGAACTCATATTTGAGAATCATAAACCCTGACACATAATATGCTCTCAACAAATACTAGCTGCCAGTAGTATTAGTTCGTGAGGTTGAATCATTCACCCCAGATCCCAAAGGTAGCAGATGTTGAACCTGGTATTATCCATGCTATTTGAATTGGTGCAAGCTACTTCCCAACTACCTCTATTTCTCAGGCCAGCAATATAAATGTGAAGTGGTGGCCAGGCGGTGGCTCACACCTGTAATCCCAGCACTATGGGAGGCAGAGGTGGGCAGATCATGAGGTCAGGAGTTCAAGACCAACCTGACCAACATAGTGAAATCCCATCTCTACTAAAAATACAAAATTTAGCTGGGTGTGGTGGCACACACCTGTAATCCTAGCTACTCAGGAGGCTGAGGCAGAAGAATTGCTTGAACCTGGGAGGCAGAAGTTGCTGTGAACTGAGACCACAACATTGCACTCCAGCCTGGATGGCAGAGCGAGACTCCGTCTTGAAAAAAAAGAAAAGAAAAAAGAAAACTGGAGTGGCCACAAATAAAGACAGCAGAGTGTCCTGCCACTATTTGGTAAGTGACATTTAAGAGAGACTTGGCTGGGGGGACAAAGAGAGGGACTTATAGCCAACTGCTCCTGCCTCATCCTTTTTACCCTGGAAGATACTAAAGCATGGGGAGAATTTTTCCATGGTCGGCCAAAGAAGTGAATCCTACAATATGTACACATCGTTTCAGAGAAGATCACTAAGACAAATGTTGAAAGAGTCAACAACACAGTAAAAGCTGATTATCAGCTATTTAATCTCTATTAAAGGTTTTACAAACAATTTGAGTTTCTTGAAGGAAAAGTGCACTCACCTCTTTGTTATATGCACTTAACAATTGTGCAAACACGCACACACAGACACATTGAGTGCAACGTTAAATGTGTCTGCCAGATGACAATGTATTTCTAGATGGCTGCATGGAGATAAGATTCAACATGTATAAATTTAGGCCTGTGGTGGGTTCTGTGTCCTAGCCGATCTTACAGCAAGAAACACACACACGAAGAGATATACTAGAGAGTTATTAAGCAGTGCTAACATTTATTAAGCATTTCCCAATGCTCCAGAACTGTGCCAAAATCAAGGCCTCCTCTTATTTAATACTCACTGCCAGCCTCCAAGGTAATTGCTATATTATCTTCATTTTGCAGATGAGGAAATGGAGGCCTGAAGCAGCAAAACAAGGGCTGATGCTTGCAAAGCTGACATTTAAACCCAGATTTGTGAAACGAGATGGAAAGAGTCTCATTCTTTACTTTACGTCATCGTGAACCTCTAGAATTACAAACCATCTATCCAAAAGTAAAAAAGTAAGACTAAAGTAAGAAAACGCATGTTCATTTGACTTTGTACACCAAGTCCTTACCCACTGAGATCCACTACCAACTTCAAAATTCTGCCGGGCCCACCCTGCATGGCATCGGTACAGCAGGAAGGGCTCATGCCGCTCAGCACTTCTAGACTTGAGGATGGTACTTGTGACATGGACAACAGATGAGGGCTATGGGAGGTGGGGTACAACAGCTTTTGGAGATTCTGCAGAAGTTCATGTGGCCACCCAGACACAGAGCCCTCTCCACCCCTCAACCCTGTGTAGGGGCTTGTGAGTGAAACTCCTGCTGTCACAAGCAGCAAGCCCAGCTCAGAGGGAGATGGGAGGGGGAACTTGGAGAAGGCATAGCCCTTGACACCTGGTTATGCAACTGTCTATGGTCACTGATGGGGTACATTCAAGGCAGACAGGGTCAGCTGATGACAGGAGAATGCATAGATTTCAGTGTTCTCTGAAGACCATCTAGAATATAAAGTCCATTGCATTGCACTGGTGTTTCCTGAACACCTACTTTGTAGCTGGCACTGCACTCATCTGTGGAGCTTGAGTTCTATCCTCAAGGGGTGACTCAGCAGAGGCAGGATTGCCTCCTGGTCATGAGCCTGGGCCCTCACCCAAGACAGCCTCAATTTGAAACTGGCTCCACTGCTCAGTAGCTCTGTGACTTTAGGCGAGTGACAGAGTCTCTATGTCTCTGTTTCCCCATCTGAGATAAGGGGACTCAAAGAGAATCCACTTCATATGGTTCTTCTGAGGGTTAAATGAACTCATATTTGAGAATCATAGTACCTGACATGTAATATGCCATCAACAAATACTAGCTGCCACTATGATTATTACTTGTAGGCATTCTAACTCCAATTTCTCTCTCTATTGCTTAGTGGCCTTGAGTTGACTTGAGAAGTTCTTTTATTCTTCGTCTAAGCATCAGAACTTTCATCTCTAAAATGGAAAGAATAGATGCATAGACTAGTTCAGAGGTTCTTAAACTTATCCGATTTTGGCTGTAGAATCTTGTTCAAACAAAATTATGTGTGGGAATGCCTACAAGTGGAGTTTTTATGGTTGTTTTACATAAAGTCTCACGCTTTATTCCTAGCCTCAAACTTTTTCAGCATCTTAGAGCCTTAGTTTCTTCTTCTGAAAATGAGACCATTCATAGAACTGACCCCATGTGATTGTTGCAATGAGAAATAGAATGGCGCATGTGAAGTGTTTAGCTCCTACAAAATGTCTTGTTTATCCTGCCTGCCACCATCTCTCCTATTTAGAGATAACTTCTCACCCACTGCTATGGTCACAGAGGCTTTTGTTTGGGAATGGGTCGCTGGGGATCATCTCAGAAAACTACTGGATAGATGCTCTCTAACACCCCTTCTGCCTCTACTGGTGCAAGTGTCAGGACTAATAATCGGGCTCCTAGCAAGCAGATAAAAAGCACGTGCTTAGAAGTACTCAGAGCTCTTGTCAGACTGAATGTTAGGTTCAGTGAAGGCTACAGATCAATGGGCTTTTCAATATGCCAATATGTTTCCACTCACAATCTATCCTACTCGTGTGAGTGTTAGCAATAGCATGATGGTGGTACATTTGGGGAATGAGCTGGGGCAGAAGACATAGAATCTCTACAGGGTTCTTTAAATAAGCATTTTTAAAATGTAGGGATCTTTTCCCTGCTCCAGAGAGTTTAGATTTATTGAGCTGAGTCAAATAACTGTACATCCTGTACATCCTGACGGCACTGTGCAGTCATTGATCAGCTCTGAAACCCTCCTGCACATTACATTGCCATTTCAAGAAAGAGCGTGTTCTCAGAATGGCCCATTGGCTGCATCCTGCCCCCTTGTAGAGACAGACATTCTGGGAGATAGGCAACCAATGGGTGAGAGACACTTGAACACTCAAGGTGGTTCCTAGCTGGGCTGCTCTCAGCTACTGCATATCTAGCTAAGTGAGCCAGACTCTGGGGTGACTATCCCAGAGGATGCTTCTCAATACTCAGCACAAAAAAAGGAAGGGAGAAAAGAAGAGCTTAGTCATGCTGTTTTGGTTTTAAAATTGAGAATACTAACTTTTCAGTACCAGTTTGGATTTGATAAACATTGTGCAGGGTTTGCCCATTACTTGATGGATGCTGCACACTTCTACTTAATGCTTAATTATGGGTGTGTGGTGCATGCAGCGTGTGTTCATGAATGTGTGCATGGGTCCTGGTGTACATCTTTGAGTACATCAAATTAGCTGTGGGGTTATTTGCAAAAAATATATTAGTACTTACAAAAACACTAACCCAAGAATGAGGCCTCATTCATGGTCTAAGTACAGCAAATGTTTCCTAAATTTGGGTTATGTTTTTAAATTAGTTTTTATTATAAAAGAACCACAAACTAATTGAAAAATTTTTTTTAACAGCTAGAGGATGATAAAATATAAAGTTATCTGTTACCCCTTTCCCAGAGTCCAAACTTTCCCTAGAGGAACTCTCTGCTGACATTTTTAGTGAATCCATATATTTAGTGAATTCATATGTTCTCTGTACTCATATACATACTTATTTATATACTTTTAAATAAAGATAATCATATTACTTATACCATTTCTCAATTTTGTTAATTCACTTAATAATATTTGACTTGGATTTGGATCAAATTCCTATCAGATTTCAAGTTAATAGTGTGGAAGTCATTATGAGCTTTCAGTGAAGTTGAAAACTGGGGAAATGGTCAATGTTGATGCTGTGAAGGGAAAGCAGAAAATGAAAACTTAAAACATGAACCAAAATTGAGGAGAGGACAGATCAGAAAAGAAGCAGCACTAGATCTGCGTTGAGTGAGCAGGGTTTGATGAATCTGTGGTCAAATATGGGATGAGTTGTTTTTCGTGGGGGTTGACAAAAAAGACAATAATGGCTGTTCTGCAAGGGTGGCCCCCAGTGAACCATCTCCTGGTTTTCACACACTTGTGTGATCACTTCCAAATGAATTCTGAGCTGGCCTGGCACTCATGTTAAGCTATAGGATGCGGAGGAAGTAATATAATGTTGATTCCAGGCCCAACCTTTAAGAGGACTGTCACTTTTGCTTCTTACTTCATGAAATGTTCACTCTTGGGAGCCCTGAGTCACCCTACAAGAAGTCTAGCTACTCATCTGGAAAAGCCACATAGAAAGAAATAGTCCTGAGATGGCATGAAGAATATGAGAGCCATCACAGTGTCTCTGTCTTCAGATGATTCCACTCCCAGTCACCATTTGCTGCAAACACTTGATCTCTCTGACCCTGAAAGAGACCAGCATAAGAACCACCCAGCTGAGCCCAGTTAACCAACAAATTGAGAATAAAATGCTGTTATTTTATAGTTCCTTGTTTTGCAGTAATTTGTCACACAGCAATAAATAACTAAACACATAGGTCATAGGAGTATGTGTTCTTTCCAGACATGTTTACAAGTGTGATACATTCTCAGGAAATAGATAAATCTGTAAGGGTGGCCATTACAATCTAAGGCTGTTCCACATGGGTTTTGAAAGTGGTCACCTCCATGATTAACACGTTAGGTTTTTAGCTGAATTTGGTTTTGGAATTCCTTTGATAGAATAGGAAGAGGAAGAGCACAATTTTATCTCTGGCCAACGTCTATTCTAAACAAGAACAGAATAGAAATCTAAACTAGAAACAAGCCTACATTTTTTTTGACAGAGTTTCACTCTTGTCCAGGCTGGAGTGCAATGGCACAATCTCAGCACACCACAACCTCCACCTCCCAGGTTCAAGCAATTCTCCTGCCTCAGCCTCCTGAGTAGCTGGGATTATAGGGATGCACCACCACGCCCAGCTAATTTTTTGTATTTTTAGTAGAGACGGGGTCTCTCCATGTTGGTCAGGCTGGTCTAGAACTCCCAACCTCAGGTGATTCACCTGTGTCGGGGTCCCAAAGTGCTTGGATTAGAGGCATGAGCCACTGCGCCTGGCCACCTACATCTTCTTAAATGGAGGGATAAGCTATAGGGAGAGAAATGAGCAGACCTCAATCTAAGGGTGTTTATTAATTATATAGCAAAAGTGAAAAATCAAAAAGACAGAAAAGCATCAAGACTATCTAGAACAACTCTATATTCTGAAGGATATAATTATTTGTAAGCAAATCACTTGTCTCTTTCCTTAGGACATTGGTTGGCATAATTAGTTAATTCTTGGAAAGAGTTATGTGTGTCTTCTTTATTAACTGACATTTTCCTTTAACAAGGAACATAAGGACCAGGAAAAACTGTCATCATCAGAGAGTAATGGGTTTTCTTTTGAGAAGCCCATGTGTTTAATGAGGACAGTATCTTTTATCCTGCAGCATTCCAAAGGTATTTAGAAACTTTATGGGGCTTGAAATGGAGCCACCTCTGGCTTGAAACCCAGGAACACCTCTCGCCATTTGAGGACAGGATGTGCAGATGCCAACCGAAACTACCCAGAGCACGTAATTACCAGTTGGAATTATCAATTACCAACTGGAATGGGTCCAGGCCCCAGGCTCAACTCCTGTGACAAACATCAAGGGCTATTTAAAGACCACACATGGTTTGATACCTTTGCTTTGGCCTCATCACCATCTGGGACCCCAGAGAAGGGTATATATTAAATAGATTAAGTCTTCCCTGGTGGTCAATGTTGGGTTTGAACTCATAAAAAAGAGACCTCAGAGTCTGGCCCATGAACCACATTTGACCCTGCTGACCACCTGGTCTGGGAATATGAGCAGCAAGCTTTGAAGAACAGAGGATGCTGAAAGCTCTCATGTGGTCTCTTCTATCTGCTCCCGTCTGGGAAGCCACAGTGTAAACCAGCCAGGTGCCTGGAATACTCTAACAAAAATATGCAGAGACATAGGGGTGCTGAGAGATGAGTGGAGCAACCTGAGAGACAGTCCAAACATGAGCCGGGGCACATGCATGACTCATACGCATGGCTGGCATGTGAATGTGCCTCTGAGTGTGATCTGGAAGGCATGTGAGTTGGGGATCTGTTTGTGAGTTCATATTGGCCATACAAGTATGGTTTTGTTTTCTTGTTTACCTTTCAGTTTTATTTATTTATTCAACAAATAGCTGTTGCCAGACTGCAGTACAAAGCAGAGCAAAATAAACAAGGCTCAATCCTCCAAAGCTTAGAGTCAAGTAATGGTCAAGCGAGGGATTCAGATAATTCTAATTCAGTGTGAGAGCAGTGTAAAGCAGTTAGTTGCAAATGAATTTTCTAGTGTGAATGCTCATGTCCATCTGAGTGTATGTAAGAGTGTATAACTCTGGGTTATGGTGCATTTGGAAAATAACAGAAGTTTACCAAGTGGTTCCAGCAAATTTTGGCCATTGGAACACTCTATGGCGATGCTAGGGTCATAAACGGAGGCTCAGAGATGTGTGTGAGAGGTGGGAGGTAGAGGTATGAACAGGATCCTGAAATCCAAAATCTCTGGCCACAGTTACTCCACCCCCATCCCTCTCCATGGATAAATTAACATAGATTGTGGATTTCATGATCAGAATAGAGGGAACAGCATGATTGTTACTGGGAATAATATTGTGATCTATAAAGAGATCTAGTGTGGGGTGTGTGTGTGTGTGTGTGTGTGTGTGTGTGTGTTTCATGTCTTGTCTTCAGATGACTTTATGGGTCACAAGATAATTCGAAACCCTCTGAAAACCTAAGAATATAAGGTTTCTGCAGTCAGTTGCCTGCTAGATTGATGTACCTTATTCTGATTTGGGTTAAGTAAATCATGCGCAAAAAGAAGAAAAAAGAAGAAGGGAAGAGTAATGCACATTTATTTCATGCCAACTACTCTTAGGCATCGATTAGAACAATTTGGCATGTGTTGTGTCTTAAACCTAAAAACCTTCCCAAGGGAGGTGTTATGATATCCTTTTGTAGATGAAGAAGCTGAGGACCAGGTGGAGTATTTAAAATCACATGCATTTTTATTTCCAGCTTTCTTCTTCTCTCCACCATTGACTAGGCCCTCATCACCTGGATTCTTGTCATAATCTCTGAATTTGAGACACTTTCTCAACTGGAGCCCCTTATTTGAACCACTGAACAAAGAACATGATTTGAATGATGAATTTCACCAACGCTTCTAAGGATGGAACATAACTAGAACCATTCTCAATGCAGAAAAGGGAAACTCATCCAATAATTAGAATTCTTCTAGAATTCTAGATGCAGAAGACATAATTTTCTTCATTGCATGCAATGGATACCTTGGAGCTAATTATCTTCTGTTACAAAACTCCAGCTCTTCCAGAGGCTTCTAGAATGAGGTTCCTGAGAACCGCTGGATACCAGCCTATTCCCTTCTGAAAAGTCTCCTTTTGACTTTCATTGGCTTCCCTTGGTTATGTGGGTCTCTTGCTAAAGCCTCCCCCTCAGAGACACTTTACTAAAGTAGATCTTCTATTCCCATTAGTCTCTGGATCCTAGTTATTTCCTCCCCAGTAATTATTACAAAGAACACTTACGGTGTTTATTTGTTTGCTTATTTGTAAACGATCTTCTCTCATTGGCAGGTAAACTCCACAAAAGGCAGAGGCTTGTCTTTCTTGTTTACCACTGGATCGCCAGCATTGACATCATGAGTGGATAGTATGTTCTCAGTAAATTTCAATGGGATTGAGTAAGTATCAATTAATCATACGATTTATCAAGTCCCAGTAAGAACTTTGCACATATAAAATAAAATAGTTATGTATAACCCTCCTCCTACACACACACAAACACACACACACACACACACCCCAGAAACATCCATGTTTTGGTTTTTCTCTGTTTTTCCTTAACTTCCTGAACTTAGCATGCCGTGAAACTGCTCTTCCCAACAAGCAGGATCATTAAATATTCAGCCCAGTTTATCTTTGCCTGCTCAGATCACGTTAGCCTGAAGGCCTCAGCACAGTCTTGTGGGAAGAACAGGGATCTCCTGGATGAATGGCAGGAAGCCCACCGCTCGGGGCAGGAAGTGATGGAGAAGGAGGGGGCGGAAAAGGAAACAGGCCCCCCTCAAGCCACTGAAAGAATGATGGGCGCATCGCCTAGATGTCGACAACATCTGCTTGACTCAGAGTTGGTCACAGTCATTCTGTGTCTTCAGCAGGAGGAGCCCACTGGCGCTTTTGGGAACAGCACACACTGGCAGTTATGCAGGGAACAGGCTGCTGGGATAGAGTGAATTTCCAGGCAGCGGGCCTGCCCAGACCTGCAGCTCCCACCCTGCATTCAGGCACGCACGTGTAGCAGCCCCGTTGTGGTGAAACTGGAATGTTCTGAGCCTTGTGAAATCAGAGAGCTTTTCCATGGGCCTTCATCGTGCAGCCATTCCATTTCATTTTTATTTGTCAAATTTTGGTTTTGCTCTGATTTCAGTCAGTGCTAAAATGAATATTAGCACACTCATTTGTGAACATTTAAAAAATTAGGATGTCTGCGGATGGTATATATTTATTCATGCACAACACACATATATCCCTATATTGCCTCTTCCAGTGAAGCTATAATGATATCCTAACAATAGGTAACATTTTTGAAAGCTGTGGCTGATACCATGCAAAGTGATTTATGGAGTAGGATAGCTAGATTTAGCAAATGAGAATAAAGGACACCAATTAAGTAGTATGTCCTAAATACTTCATGGGGCATATTTATACAAGCTAAAGAATTTTGAGGTTTTTTTAGTCTGCAATTCACATTTATGGTGGAATTTTCTACTTTACCTGGTGACCTTATTTATGGGTGTATCAGTTTCCTAAGCCTGCTACAAAAAAACAATTACCACAAACTGGGAGGCTTCATACAAGCACCCAGAAAAAATGTATTCTCTACAGTTTTGGAGAATACAAGTCTGAAATCAAGGTGTCAGCAGGGCCATGCACTCTCCAAGAGTCCATATCATCCTTCTTTGTTTCCTCCTAGCTCCTGATGGTAGCTGGCAATCTTGAATGTCCTGTACCTTGCAGTGGCTTTGCTCCAATAGCGATCTCCATCATTACATGATGTTCTCACTGTGTGGCTGTCTCTGATTCTCTTCTCTTCCAATAAGGACATCATTCATATTGCATGAGGGGTCCACCCAACCTCAGTTTGACTTCATCTTGACGAATTATATCTGCATCAAACTCTATTTTCAAATATGGCCTTTAACTCTGAGATACTAGGGGTTAGGACTTCACCGAATCTTTTCAGGGGACACAATTTATCCCATAGCATGTTGCCCATATTCAACAAATAGTTGGTAACCAACAAATAATGTTGGTTATCTCGGTTTTTTTTCCTTCATAGGATAACTTGATTTGGTTCACTATGAGAAAACTGAGTCCAACGTGTAGCAAATAACTTGTCCAAGGTTGCACTCCTGTAAGAGAGAATCGCAAGTCTGGAACCCAGCAGGACAGTCAAGGAGCGCACACTAGTGCTCCTGACTCCACACAGTCCCTAGATATGTGAAAACTGCTCAACTGAAGGCGTAAGAACTCAGGGCTGTGATCTCTGATTAGAACAATCTCCATGGGGCCTGGCCATGGGCCAGTCCTGAGCCTCTTTGGCTCTGGGTCCTGATATCTGAAATAAAATGTTTGCATAGAGCTGTGCTATCCTATAGGGGACCTACAGCCACACATGGCAATAGAAAGGTGGCTAGATGGAACGGAGATAGCTTCAGGATCACACACATACCAGATTTTGAAGACTTCATTCAAAACAAAAAATAAGGTAAAAGAGCTCCCTAAGAATTATTTAATATTGTTTACATGTTGAAATAATAGTATTTTGGATATAATGGTGTCAGTAAAAGATATTGCTAAAATTAATTCCATCTGTTTCTTTTTACTTTGTGGATTTCATATTAAATGTTTTTATTTCACTATTGTCATTATTTTTGTTCATCTGTTTTCTTTCCTACTTTAAAATTATTTCATTCATAGCCTGCACTAGCTTAGATTACTGATACTTGGACTTTTTTGTTTGTTTTTTAAAAAACTGTCTGTTTAACTGTGGAACACTGCATTCAAGCACAACAAAAGATGTCCTCAATAAAAATTAGTTTTATTTATTTAATCACTTATTCATTCAACAGATGTTTATTGATCACATCCTAGACACCAGGTACTTCTCTAAAACTGTGGATTAAATGGTGAACAACAGAGATGACATATCTTCCTCCCCTATTGGACACAGACCACAAAATGCACGCTCTAGGCAAGGTGTTGACCATATCGACCTATGACAATCTCACCAGCAGTGTGGTGTTGATGTCTATCTATTCTCCAGTTATTAAAATCAACTGATCTTTTTAATGGAGAAACAATGAACAGAAACAGGTTTAACTTTGTCATGGTGTTGAGGCATTTTCAATCTTTAACTTCAATATATAAAGCAAACAAAACTGTGAGTAGAAGAGAAGTTAGAAAAAAAACACACTAAAAATGAACATTTGAGACTTGGGTAAGGCATAAGAGTATTTTAACCCTAAACAATTTCCCTAATAGTAAACATGCATTAATTTGAATCTCTAAAAACAATATTTATATTTAAACAATTATATCATAAAGCATGTTTGACTTTATAAAATATTACTTTGAATGTAAATTTGTAATTTTGAATATATAAAAATATAATTGGGTCAAGTAAAATATCTAAGAAATGGCTGTATTTAAAATATTGATAAAGAACATTACAAATCATTTTAGCAAAAAAAAATCACCACTATCCTACCATCTTAATAGGTTTATTTCTAGTTTTTGTTTTTTGCAAGTTATTTTTCATCTCTGTCTACATATGTATATTTACATATTGTAATTGTAGTACAAGTATTATTTTGCATTATTTTATTTATGTATCTTTCATCCATCTATCTTCAGAGTCATAATAAACAACAAATGTCTGCTGACTCATTTGTCTCTCCGGGAATTATCTGAACACCCTGACTCCCTTATTTGGTCAGTATTCCCTTTTTAATCATGAAAGGACTGTTACTATTTTCTTTTTAGCAATGATCAGAGTTGCGTTTTTACTGTTTTGTGCGTGATTCTTTGATTAATATCTGTTTCTTCACTGAAATGGAAGTTCTTTAATGTGTCATTTTTAGCTCTCCGTTATATCCTTAATCCGTGGTAAGTGCTTATTAACCATTTCTTAAATACATGGTACATAATAGCTACATAATATCCATCACATTGATGTTGCAGTATTCTTGATATCATACCACTATGGTTGTACAAAAATTTGGTTCAGATATGTTTCTTGAATAAAATACAGTATAATCAACATCTTTATGCATTTAATATTGTAAAAATGTATTTTCTTAAAATAGAAATCACAAGGTCAACAATTATGAAAATTTTTATGGTCCTTGATGTATGTAATCATAGGATATTCCAAAAGGGCTAGGCCCATTTATAAACAAAGTGTGACTATCAAACGATGAAACTGTTTGAACCATTTATGATTATAATGTAAAAATATGCATAGCATAATTAATTTAATAATATTAAAGATTATAAGGAAGAAACTTCAAAACATCCATAAGCACACTATTCAAAGATGATCACCACTTATCATTTCTTCCAACCTGTGCTTCAAATGTATGACATATGTATGTGAGTGTGTGTATGTGTGTATATGTGTCTGGAGACAGATCCCAGTTTTGTCAGTGCTGAATCATAAAATTTACATGGCTTAATACCCTGCTCCTCTTCTTCCATCTGCCATTACGTAGTAATAATTTTCAAATCCTCTAAAAACTTAATTTTCATGCTTGCATCTAACTTTATTGTATAGATGACTCATAATTTAAATGTCCTGTAAGATTTAAAAATTGTTTTCAATTATTTCGTATTACACACATAGTAGCATGGATCATTTTTTTTGTATATACAGTTGATTCTCATTATTTACAGTGGCTATGTATTATCATGTCACCCTGAACACTGAATTAGTGAATACTGAATTAATCTCTTAGGGGAAATGTGGGGTTTTGTTCCTGCAAGCCTCTGATCACAACATTTTCATCAACTGACCAATACATAAATTTATTTTATGTGTTTCTGATTGAACACCTTACTGAGTTTATATTATTTGTTCACTAACATTGAACTGCGGGCTAGTATTACTCTAACTCTTGCCTGAAAGAAATTTCTCTAACATGGGTGTTTTCTCCCTAAGGCACATCACAGCCATCCTGCACTTAGAGGCACCACACAGCACTTCAGCACTGTGCTTAGGGGTCATTTTTTTTTGAGATAGAGTTTCACTCTTGTTGCCCAGGCTGGAGTGCAATGGTACAATCTCAGCTCACCACAACCTCCGCCTCCCAAGTTCAAGCCATTCTCCTGCCTTAGCCTCCCGAGTAGCTGGGATCACAGGCATGTGCCACCACACCCGGCTGATTTTGTATTTTTAGTAGAGACGAGGTTTCTGCATGTTGCTTGGGCTGGTCTCAAACTCCCGACCTCAGGCGATCTGACTGCCTCTGCTTCCCAAAGTGCTGCGACTACAGGTGTGAGTCACTGTGCCCAGCTCATTTTCAACAGTGAAATCACCAGCAAAAAGCATAAAAATATGGGGGTTTTTGGAAAAGTGGCAATGAATTGACTGCACAAAGGACATTGTTTACAATATGAGAGTAGAACGTTGCCTCGTGCCATCTTAGATGGAAAGGCGGTGCATCCTGGGTGACTATAAGTTTTTGTTGTTCTGTGTGTGTTCACAGATGACCACAGGAGTGCCTTCGGTATTGATTTGGGGATTACAAATACTTTTAGCAAAATAGGCATATTTGCAAGTGCAAAATCTGTGACCAATGAGGCTCTAGACTGTATATCTTTGGGGATATTGGATATCTCTACTTAAGTCCTTGGGATAAACATGAAGTAAAGTCTACCCCTAGCATTCCTTTAAGAGGGTAGAAAATGCAGCTATTTGATAGCCATCTATGCCCTTATCTTAGAAAAGCAGGTTTTAGTGGTGCCTTCTGCCATGATTAGCTCAAAGTCCTCATTAGTTCACTCCATTTAGCACTGAGATCTGACCTGGATTCCAATTTCAGATGGGCCACTTCCTATGAAAGTGACACTGAGCCAGTTTCTTCACCATACTGAGCCTCATTGTTTCCACCTTTAAATTGGTTAACTGTAAGACTCGCCTGTAAGGGCTGTTGCAAGGAACAACTGGGTTAATACAGGTTAAAGCATGGGACAGCCGCCCTGGTCAGATTCAACAAATCATAGTATGAGTAGAATGGCGTGTCTGGAAGGGCGGTTCTCCTAGAGGCCGAATGCGTGCTAGCCATCCAGGACGGCCGACGGGGATCTGTAATTAACATTTTTATGTTAAACTCCATGGGGCTTTGTACAACCTGAGAAAGGACAAGAATCCATAGTTATCATCTAAGGATCAAAAGTTACCAAAATATCCCCATTCTGGTTCAAAATCAATCTCTTTATCAGTTGACTTCAACCTTGAGGCCTTGGATTGTAGCTCAAATTATCAAGTGATACATTCTCTCTTGTCCTCAGCCATAAGTTACCTAAAAAGTCAACTGAAAACCACCACTGTGATGCAGTGGAAAAATCACAGGATTTTGAGCGGTACTGACCCACATTTGAATTCCTAGTTATTTCTCTTACTCAATGCAACCTTTAGCCCAATCACACTATCCTTCAGAGAGTCAGGTTTTCCATCTGGAAAATGGACAAGGAAATATATAATTTTTATTTATGTAATTTTTTTTGAGACAGGGTCTCACTGTGTCGCCCAGACTGGAATACAGTGGTGCAATCTAGTTCACCCCAGCCTCCACCTCCTGGGCTCAAATGATCCTCCCACCTCTGCCTTCCAAGCAGCTATCATGCCTAGCTAATTTTTTATTTGTTGTAGAGACAGGGGTCTCACTATCTTGCCCAGGTTGGTCTCAAACTCCTGGGCTCAAGCAATCATCCAGCCATAGTCTTCCAAAGTGCTGGGATGACAGGCATGAGTCACTGTGCCCAGCCTTGTAACTTTTATGTTTGATGAAGAAGTTTGTCAAGTTATTTTTGGAGGTTCTAGCCTGATGGTCAGCACCTCGTAGGTGCCACGTAACTGCATCTATTGTGAGATTGCCTGCCTACATTGCCTGTGTGTTATGAAAAGTCACTCCGAATTTGGTTCTTGTAAATATTTCTGTAACTTTCCTGTGAATTAATTCACATTTTCCATTTTGCTTTCTCTTTTTCAATCTTTTTTCTCCTGACAGAAAAAAGAATGGAGCTAACTGTATCACAGGACAAAATCTTTACTTAGAATCTGAATCTGTAGAAAGAAGCAAAATATATTGGCATGTAAGACAAGGCATTGCACTGACTCCCATTTCCTTGAAATCTATTTCCAAAAATCCTGAGGGAGGTGAGACTCTCATAGAAAGACAATAGAGGGATGACACGGAATTGTTATAAAATGATGACTGTTCCAGTGCCAAACGGGAATTTAATAAAAAGGAAAAAATATTCCTATCTCTTTTCTTCCCAAAACTGACAAAGCTGTTCAACATAATTATTACAGGTTCCCTCCCAAACACTCATGTCCTTGGGGTACTCAATATTCAATTCAATACTCTGAAGCTAGACTTAATTTTCCTTAAAGAGGGAAGGGAAGAGACTTTTTTTAGTTAATAATTTAATAATTCTAAATTTGAGTTAGATACAACTAAATGTATTTTTCAAATGATATACATATATGTACCTGCATACATGCCCTTACCCAGAGAGACAGATTTATCTGAGGGCTATTTAACTAGTTACCTTGATGCTGGAGCTATTGATAATAAAGTGGTAGTTTTATTATTATTTATTATTATTTTTATTATTTGTGCGTACTTTTTTTTTAAAGAGTGAGAGAATTGCATCAATGTCAATTTCATGGTTGTTATATTATAGGACAGTTATGTAAGATGTTACAATGGAGAGAAGTAGGTAAAGGCATAAAGGCCTCTTGTATTATTCCTTATAATTGTATATGGATATTCACTTTATTCAAGGTAACAAAGTTGTAAAAAGAGAGAGAGGGGGAAAAAGGAGGACATAGAAAGAGGAGAGAGAGAGAGAGACAAAGGAAGAGACAGATGCAGAGAGATGGATACACAGACAGAGAGAGATTGAGAGAAAAAAATAATGGGAGAGAGATAGGGGAGAGTAAGACAGAGAGAGACACACAGAGACAGAGACACACATACAGAGAGAAAGAGAGATAGAAAGAGATGGAGACAGAGACAGAGATTGAGAGAGAAACAGACAGACAGAGAGACTGGAGAAGAGGCACAGTCCCTCTGCCTTGGGAAGTTGCACCCAGCCCACATTTGCCTACAGAATGTGTGCCCTCCCCTCACCTGGCTCACATCATTTCAACCTTCAGATCTGAACTGCAGCATCGTTCCTTCCTTCCAGCCATCCTCCTGGCTCCTTCTGTCCTTCCAACCCTGCCTGAACAACCTCAGTCGCTTCTATCCACAGCCTCCTCAGGACACCTCCTCAGGACACCTGGCATCCTTTACCTTAGTCATTAAATGTTGATTCATCCATCAATATTCACCTCCCCGTGAGGGTCGGGGCTCCGGAGACAGGGCTGATCTCCTGAGCTCCCCTTACCTTCACCTAGGTTTGGCCCAGCACTCGGCACGTAACGGGTATTTAGTAAAGGTTTCATACAAAAACACTTTTCTGTTGTTTAGTGATTTCATTCTTTAGTAAAAAATGTTTGGAAAGCTCCCCTGTCTAATGGATAATTCAAAATATGCCTTTCTGCTGACTTTCCAGGAATGGAGACAGTAGCATTTACTGTCTTTAATTCCTCATCATCTAAAGGAAGTGGAGTAAGATCCCCAAACAGAGATGGCCTCACTGGGCCCCTCCATACTTTGGACCTGGGCCACTCGGCCATCTGCATTCCTCCCTCACATGCCAGTGCCATGGTCCCTCCCTGCGCCTGACTCTGCATCCTTGCTCATGCCTTGGTTTCCTTGTGGCTCAGCTCCCTTGGCCTGGCATGTGACTACTCTGTGTATGTTCTCCATCTGAATCATGACCCTTCCCCTTAAAGTTCAGGTCCTCTGAGATCCCCTCTGTGTGTTATTCACCCTCCTCTTTTAGGATTCCATAATGCCCTGGACTTCTCGGTGATAATAATTGCAGGTGGAGTTTCATCCTCCAGGTCTGTGACTTGCAGCGAGCGGGGGTCCTGTGTGTCTCAGGCACTGCTTGTGAGTTCTCCTCGTGGTGCTGACCCTGAGGACTGGATGTTGGAGCATGCTGGTGAATGCATCAGCACTACTCTTCTGAGGGGGGTCTGCAGGACCCAGCATGCCTGGTCCATCCTGCTGGACCTTCTGCTTCCAGAAGCGTCCCTTGACTTGTCCCATCAGCCTTCTCCCATGGTCTTGGGATCCCATGATACACCAAGACTGTCATCACACTAAACCCTCATGTTTTGTTCTTGCTGTTGCTCACATGCTCACCTCCCTGCCCAGGCTCTCATCTACATAAGGGCCGAGAATACGTTGTACAAATCTTTGTAATCCCAGCACCTGAAATGGTGTCTGACATGCAGGAGGTAGTCAGCAAATGTATGTCAAGCAAACCCGCCCTGTGTGTCTTTTCTCTCATAGTTACGGCTGTGCATATCAACATGCTGTGGGTATGACTGAATTTATTTCCTACTGAGTGATCTCAGGGATCCTGGACTTGAGTGTGCGCTGTTTGGCTTGAGTACAGCAATCTCCATGGGTATCACTGTGTATCACACCCACCAGGAAGCCCAGATCCAAGACTCCTTGAGTCAAGCGGTGTGACAAGGACCTGGGACTACCACGGGTTTCAAAAGATCTCCAGGTGGTTAGTTCTAAGGTGCACTCAGGGTGGAGAACACTGGCCCAAGAAGGAGCTAAAATTTACCATTAAGTAACCAAAATGAGCTGAATATTCCTTTGAAGAATTCGGCAAAAAGTCAGACATTAGATGTAATAGTGCAAATACCAGGAGTGAGCAAGCAGGTTTGAAATGGAGATGCAAATACGGACTCTGAAGGGATATCCCAGGCTCCAGGTGTCCTGGCAGGGAAAGTCTGTAATTTCAGCTATGTGGGGGAGGGGGCTGTAGCAAAGAGGTTCTGGGTCTTGGGTCCTGAGTCCTGGGTCCTAGGTCCTGGGTCCTGAGTCCTGCATCCTGGGTCCTGGGTCCTGGGTCCTGGGTCCTGGGTCCTGGGTCTTGGGTCCTGAGTCCTGGGTCCTGGGTCCTGGGTCCTAGATCCTGACTCCTGGGTCCTGTGCCAGGCTAGTAGGTAGGCTCAGGAGAAGGGGCTGGAGAAGCTCTGAGAGAGAGGAAAGAAGGGCTGCTGCCTTCCAGTGTATTCTAGGGGACAGGGTAAAGGGGTAAAAAGGAAGTAAAAGGAAAAGGGAGAAAAAAGACAGGGATGAAAAGGAGAAAGGGAAGAGTTTCGCAAGTTTGGAAAGCCAAGGGCTGCAGGGTGAATCAGGGTCAGGAGAGAGAGAGAGGCATTGGAGGAAGGGTGCTTATGGACTGGGCCCTGTTCCGTTTTCTCCAGGCACCAGAAGCAAAGATCTGTTTCTTTTCAGTTACTCTTGACAGCTGAACTAGGCTGTTTTGAAATGAGGCTTCCTGCCAACATGGTGCCACGCAGGCCCTAAGTGTGTATGTGTCTGTGTGTGTGTGTGTCTGTGTGTGTTTGTATTTGTTGTCTTGGTATATTTGTGTATATGTCTGTGTATGTCTTTGTGTGTCTATGTGTGTGTCTTTGTGTGTGGTGTGTGTCTGTGTATTTGTGTCATGCATGTCTAAGTAGGTGCTCACGTGTGTGTGTGGTATGTGTCTGTGTGTTTGAACATGTGTGTTTGTGTGCTTCACTGTGTATGTGTCTGTGTGTTTGTGTGTATCTATTTGTGTATGTATCTGTGTGTGTGTATCTGTGCGTGTCTGTTACTGTGTGTGTGTTTGTGTATCTGGGTATCTGTGTGCCTGTGTCTGTGCATGCGTGTGTGTGTGTGTGTGCGTGTGTGTACCTAGGCAGTCAACGCAGGAAAGTGTGGGCAGACTCAGTCTGGAGCCAGGCTGCTGAGACTCACACGCTGACCCTGGCACTCCCACCCCTGTGACCTCACGAAGTTGCTCAAACCATCCTTGACTCACTTGACTCACTGGTAAAATGGGGATCATTATAGGACCTGCCTCTTGGGATGGTCGTCCTTGCGACACACAATATACAGACATGCCAGGTACACAGGCAGTACTCAAACACAGAAATCATAGGCATCCGAGTATCCTCTCCAGGCAGCAACTCTGGGGCCAGGACACCTGTCTTCTCTAGTACCCTAATTTCTTTAAGATGACCAATTTGCCTCTGTTTTCTCAGGGTTGAGGGGCTTCCTGGGACCACAGACTGTCTGTGTTAAACGTGGAATAGTGCTGGGCGAGTCAGACAAGTTGACCACCTTATGTGTCATCTTTCACCCCCAACCCAATTTCCAATCCCAATCCCATTCAAGGGTCTGTAGACAGCAAACATGTAAGTACAATTGAGGCTCTAACCCAAGAAGTTGCCTAAGGCCTGGGATCACTGTTTAACTCTTCCTGGGGTGCTGTTGCTCCAGTGTCTGGGCAATCTGTTGCCTAATGCCTTCCCAGAAATGGGCACGGTTGGGTCCAGAGGGGAGGCTAGGAGCAGAAGAGAGGCAAGGATGGCTGGGCCTTGCAGGAGGTGACTCAGCAGTGAGTGCACGGTTTTGTCACGACAGGCCCCCTTTCCTTTGAATGCCTGTGCACCCATGACATGCCCCACCAGTTGCCATGAGTCAAACAGGATGAGGTTCTCTGGGCTGCCGCTCAGTGCAGGGGCCGTGGGGGCCAGATCTGGCCTCCTCCCTGAGAACTTCCCAGTAGGAGGAGGGGGCCCCTCCCCTGGGCTGAAGCAGGAGCTGCAAGAGCCAGGCCAGGTCTGGGGAGAGGTTGCAGCTGCACCTGCTTCCTGCTGGCCACCCCGTGGAGAAGCCAGAAGCTGAGTCACTAGAATGACAAGCCTCTGCCATTGCACAGGAGCTGTGAACCAAGGGAGCTGGTCCCTGAACACAGCTTTTGGGGTGAACCTCCCAGTTTGGGTTATTCCAAGCCAAAATTCTTCCAAGCAAAAATGTGATCAAGGAGGCTTCTGGGCTCAGCTACCCAGGGCAAGAAAGAAATGATCTTTATAACGATTTTTGTCACTGCCACCATCCCCGTTATTTATCCCTCCTTCACCAAGCACCCACTGTATGCCAAACTTCTTATACATTTTCTATCAGCCAACCTTTGAAATAGCTCTGGGAGATATTTCTTATTATCCACACTTAATGCACAATAAAATGAGGACGTTGGGTGATTCTAGATTCTAGACCTTGGACTCAGCCAGGGCTGTGACTGGCAAACCCTGGACTTTTAGCCTTTTCTGCACCCGCCGAAATCCTGCCTCTCAGGTCTAACCACCCTAAAACCACATTTGACAGATGCTGAGCCCTGGGCTGTGTTCAGATAAAAAAAAAAAAAAAAAAAAAAAAAAGGGAGAGAATAGAAAATTGGATTCAAAGAAAGTATGAATAGAAAGGAATCTAAAAAATGCAAATATTGCCTTTGCAAGAAATTATGAATTCACAGTTCTCTTCCCATGTTTCTGACTCAGTTTCCTTTTGTATTGATTTAGGGATCATCTTCAATGCAACCATCCACATATTTCCCAGAATGCTTTAGGCTCACGGTGTCGGTTAAGGGATCCCTGTATGCTCAGCGGAGGCATCTGCCAGATCACACTTCCCTTACATGCCTTTGCAATACTGTCAATTCAGCCTTATACATACATTTGAGTTAATCCACATGATTGCTGTTATTCAACATAGATCTGTTTACGTTATTTATTCGTTCACAAAATTTGCTTTAGAGAATCTGAATTTATTTTATTTTATTTATTTTTTATTTTTGAGACGGACTCTCACTCTGTCGCCCAGGCTGGAGTGAACTGGCGTGATCTCGGCTCACTGCAAGCTCCGCCTCCCGGGGTCACGCCATTCTCCTGCCTCAGCCTCCCGAGTAGCTGGGACTACAGGCGCCCACCACCATGCCCGGCTAATTTTTTTTTTTTTTTTTTTTTTTTTTGTATTTTTAGTAGAGACGGGGTTTCACGTGTTAGCCAGGATGGTCTCCATCTCCTGACCTCGTGATCCGTCCATCTCGGCCTCCCAAAGTGCTGGGATTACAGGCGTGAGCCACCGCGCCTGGACAAGAATCTGTATTATACTCACCCCTTGTTTCTACTCGATTGTTCAGGTCTCCTCTGCGCACATTTTCTGGAGGGGTCGGTGCTGTCTGGGGTCTGTGCCTTTCCCTGTAGTAGGACGTCCTTACACCCTTCTTCACCTGGAAGTCTCTTCTCCATCCTTCAAGCCTTAGTTCCCCGAGGGAAGCTTCTCTTACTCCCCTTAACCCTGACTGCAGCTGCCACAGAAACTTGCAATAACACAAACCCAACTCTCAGCACGCCCCTCTGCAAAAGTTTCCAAACAGAAATGAAAATGAGAGTTGTCTGAGATGTTTCTTAAAAATGAAGATTCCCAGGGCCCATCTCCTAGGTGTTTTGATTCCATAAATCTTGCCTGGGGCCAACAAATCTGTGTTTTTAACACATGCTCCAGGTGATTCTGATTTAGACGCTTGCTTCTTGGGCCATTCTTTTAAGAGACTCCACACTACTGTCATTACTTATTTATATCTCGGCTCTCTGCCAACCTCCGCCTACCTGTCATCCCTCAAAGGTCAAGAGCTCTCAGGAACAAGAACAGCATATTTTCATTTCTAAGGTGCTGGGACACCACAGATAGTCAATAAACCTGTGATGACTAAACTCGTTAGGCAGTTTGTCCATAACTACTTATTAAGCACCTACTATGTTCATGAACTTGTCCTAGGTACTGGGGAGAAGCAACAGAAAACAAAAAGGACAAAAATCCCTGCCCTACAGATCAAGCAATAAATGAGTGAATTATGAAGACTAGATTCAGAGTGTCTGAGCTTTAACAACGATGTATTGGAGGCTTGTCATTTGCTGGACATTAAGTATCTTCATGGATACTATATGATTAAACCCCACAATACATAAGAGATAAATAATATGAGAGAATGATTGGTGTCATTTTTTTTAAGCACTAAGGAAACTGAAAATCAGAGAGGCTGTAGCTGTTGGGTGCTACACTGTTACTTGCTTGTAGAGTCTGGATTTCAAGGCTGGCCTGTTCCGTTTCTAGCACTGAGTCCTTGGTTTCCTCTCCTGGATTCCTCTGCTACAATGTCACACCCACAAGCGCAGGCCCATTCACATGATACGGGAGATCTTTCTCAGCAAAGCCTAGGTAGTTCAGCAGCTGCGTGAAGACATTCATCCGTGATGGCGTTCTCCCCAGCAAATTCACCTGTGAAGCAACCTGTGAAACTCACCTGTGGAGCTACCTGCACCGAGGTTCCACTGAGCCAGTCAGTTAAATGTATATCAGCACAACCATGTTTCATGAAAGGAAGCCTGTTGTCATTCCTCATGCTTTCATCAAGAGGGTTTAGAGCAGAGGAGGTTGAAACAGCTTTCTGTTTGCACAAAAAATCTGAGATTAACAGTACACCTTGAAAACAGGAAAGCATCTGATTTGGGCTTTTCCATCAACAAGCCCAATAACTTGGAGGAAATTATTAACATACAAATAGACAAGCTTCCCATTAAAACAGCGGTCGCAGACAGTTCTGGAAAAGACCTCTTCATGCAGAAAGCAATTACGACGGGAAATCGAGTCCAATTCAGGCCCATTTGCAGCAAGCTTGAAAAATCAAAATGTACCCACTCATGATCATGTAGACAACCCAGTTTTTGGGGCGGGGTGGGGAGACCAGTTCTTTATTATTATTGCAATTATTATTTTACTTTTAAAGAATCCAACTTTATAAGCTCCAAATCTTAACTGACTCACAACCTCTGCTCAGAGGGTTACAGCAAAGGGCAGACATGCACACTTATATACTAGCAAGACAAAACAAAGCAAAACAGCCCATGTGTATATAAATAGGTTTTTGGTTAGATTTCCAGAGGTTAATAGTGTTTCTAGCTGAGATTCCACTCAAATCGAGAACTTCTAAATAAGTAGCCATTTACTTTGAGTGTGTGTACCCTATGACAGTGAGGGGCCTCAGCCCTGGGCCCTTCATTGTTTTAGGAGAGCTGGAATGTACATGGCCAGAAACGTCAAGACATAGTTGACTCTAGAGAGAAAAGGTAGGACCTAACAAAGGTGCAAGCTCCAGGTGAAGACAAAATGATTCCCAGTAAACATGAACGTGTTCCTCTCAAACGGCTGTGAAAGGACAATGGGGAAAAAAGGTAGCAGATAAGGATGCTACCATGAGATCACATATCACCCCATAACCTTCTCGGAGGTGCAGGAGGTTGGTGAAGTTGCTCAAGACCACATCACAGGATTGGCTACTTAGGGCCTCTGTAGTGCCCTCCCAGATCCCTGGTCCATTCTTCCATGACAGCATAGTTTGTTCTGGCTAACGGTTCAGATTTCTGTCTTCTATGCTATGCTGCAAGCCCAGTACTGCACAGTCTGCAGCTACCTTTAAGGAGGAAGACCAGCTCCTCACATTTGACCTAAGACACTCTACTGGTGTTGGCCCTGCCTACTTCTCCAGCAGAATGCAATGCCCCATGTTTCACCTCACTGTACACAGCTAAATCAGCCTGCTCTCATTCCACGGTCAGGCCATGCTCCCATGCTCCCCGCCTTTGAACATGCACTTCCCACTGCCCGGATGCTGTGCTTACTCTCATGCTGTGCTTACTCTCATCCCCACACCTTCCTCCTTCCACATAACACACATAGTGAGCAGCCAGGTTACATGCACCTGTAACACCTCATTTCTTTGCTTCAGCATCCTTGTCTACAGCTATAAACCTAGCTGGGTAAGTGTTTGATAAAAGCCAGTTTCTCCTACTAGACGCATTGGACCATGGTGCTTGCTTCATCAGAACCTAGCACAACATCTGGCCTAAGAAGGAACAAATGATTCCCCAGTGCCCAGCTCAGGCCCATCATCTAGTTCGGCTGCATAAGACCTTTTTCAATGAATGGATGGATTACTAGGTGGGGTAATCGGAAGCCCGTGACCTTTGTCCTTCCTGTCATCACATTGCCTGTCCGTAACAACATGACAAACCACATACGGACCTTTCCTCTTTTCCAGCTAAGGATCCTTTTGGAATGAGAAATATCCAGACACAGGAAAAGTGAATGGTAAGGGTTTTGTGTTGGTTTGTGTAGTTGTTGTTTAAATTTTGCTTTGAAGGGAAGGCTAATTGGATACTTGGAAAATGCCAAGAACTAAAACAGAAACTGTAGTGAGGCCAAACTTTTCCCAACATGCCACCAAAGTCAGTTCTGAAAATTGGTCACTTGTGACATGCTTCCAATGTCAAGGAATAAATAATGTCCTTAGCTTCTATTTCAATTG
Organism: Papio anubis; assembly: GCF_008728515.1. Lineage (NCBI taxonomy): Eukaryota > Metazoa > Chordata > Mammalia > Primates > Cercopithecidae > Papio > Papio anubis. The sequence goes on from NC_044993.1 coordinate 10,143,983, forward strand.
TTACCATCCTAAGTCCAGAGCAACTGTACTCCTTGCCTGTTTGTAGAGAGATAAGAACTGGACACATATTTCTGCAAAGCAGCCTGTTGACTCTGACTGCAGATACTTGAACCTCTGAGCAGTGGCAGTTTGGAGTTTCTATTATTTATATTTCACGTTAAATTTCCAGAAGGGTTGTCAGCCATTGTCTGGTTCTTTCTCCTCACTGTGATCTGGGTTTATAACACACAAGGTCTGGGGAGGTCACTTCCCCTGAGGACCCTGCCCAGGTAAGGAGAGTTTTGGTGGGTTTGGCCATCAGAATCATGTGACCCTGAGCACTCCTTACTCTAAGCCAGGCTCTTCAGAGAGGCTTTGCTAGAACGGCGCCATTCAGCCGGGAAGAAAAATTTTAGAGCTAATTCATCCATGCATTCAAACATCTTTGAGTCTGTCCCATTCAACAAACACCCTTTCAGAATCTACTGGGCTGGGGCAAAATTCCCACCCTTATAGAACTCACTTTCTAATACAGGAAACTGGTACACGGGTTGCTAAGTACAGTTATAGATGTGTTAAGTTTAATAAAGAAATAAACAAGATGATGAAATGGCCATATTAATAGGATTCATTGTAGAAAAAGCCACAGAGTGCAACAAATGATTTTTATTCCTCCCTGTCTCTTTTCTCTTCTTCCTCCACATCCTCTCTTTCTTTCTCTCTTTTAAGTGGTTTCACTCTCTGGGAGTTGGAGCCTATTCTCTTGACAGCCTTTGTCCATGCTGCTTACACCAGGCTAATCCAGTGCACTTCTGCAGACTGAGTAAGACAGAGAAACCTCTTATACCCAGGCCCTGTCCTCAGGGTGTTTACAGCCTGGAAGAGACAGGCAAACATGCAACTAATTGTAGTAATGCAAAAGAAAGCCAAGCCCACTAAGTGCTACACTGTGGCTTAGAAAATAAATGAGTTGCTAACAGGCGGAGCAGACTGTTAAGACTTTTCCCACAAAAAGAGTGAGCAATAAAAGTGTGTGCAGAAAAGCTCTGGTTATGCCAAATCCAAAGCTTCCTATTTGGGGACACTGAGTCTCTTCCGCCAGTAAGAACTCCTCTAGACTGGGATCCCCAATGCATGAAGGTCATGTTCTTCTCCCTCGAAAAGAGTGACACCTACCAAGAGCTTGCTGTTACTGGACAATTCTCAGGACTTAGATAGATGGTCCCTCAGCTCACTCAAGATGCCCTCCCATGAGAACATGTTTAGTTTGCAAAGGTAGGGAGAATCTTTAGTTGGTTAGTACCAGACATTGCAAAGAAGAATGAAAGAGGTCATGTTTTGATTCAGCTATGGGAATTTTTACATATGAAATGAGCTTAACTCATATTTCCAAGTGTGTGTATTTTGGGTTTACATAAGGCAAAATTGTTTGAAATTACCTAAAGTCATCTCTTGGTCTTGAAAACCCCATTGCTGAGAGCAGGCATAAATTTAAGACAGAGGACAACACAAGATTCGTTCATCTCATTAGTTACCATTGAGCCATTTCAAAAGATGTCTAGGAAACTAACATATATGTTCACAGTGTAGTGTCAGATCCACATCACAGTGTCAGAGACAGGAAGGCCCCAGTACTTTGAGGTTGTCTTCTCCATTTTATATTGTGTGTGTGTGTGTGTGTGTGTGTGTCTTTCCTCTTCCAAGTTCTCCAGAATGAACTGGGGCTCTGTTCTCCTTATATAACAATGTTTTTTAAAATGGTACGGCTGTGTGTGTGTTTTCTTTTGTTTTTAAACTTTGAACCAATCCAAGATTCTTAAATAAAATGATAAAGGTCTTCAAACTAGGACTTAATGTTCCCTTAAGGCTTGGAAATAGAGGCACAAAGACTGTATTATCCTCTATGTTAGCTTAGTACTTACTCTGCCCCAGCCATTAGCCTCAAAACTTTACATGCTGTAGCTCAAAGAAATCATCAAACCACAGTTTTGAGGTAAGTAGGTGACAGGACTGTCCCCATGTTACCGAAGAGGAAATTGAAGCTTCCAGATTTTAAGAGATATTTCCAAGTTCATAAACCCTGTAGATGGTGAACCTAGATTCAGTCCTACATTGACTGACTATCCCTCCCTTAGTAACTATAAACCACAAGCATTCTACTGCCAAGGCAGATCAACTCCTGTCTCTTATTTCTACCTCTATGATGTATGGCAAGCCCTGAACATTGTCCTGTCTATACCTGAGAAAAGCGCTCTGCTGTCTCCAACCTTATGTCAATTCAAGAGCTACAGCTTTCATGAAAGTTCCCAGATCTCCTTCCAGATCTTCAAGTTAGAGAGATCTTCAAAACAGATTACATGTATAGGGTTTCTCCCTATTCTGGAAACAGATACGCCAGCCCTCCTCAAGCCTTCAGATGACTGCAGCTCCAGCCAACAGTTTGAGTGCATCTTTTGAGAGGTCCTGAGCTAGCAACATCCACTCCTGAATTCCTTACCCTCCGAAACTGTGTGAGATAATACATGTTTGTTGTTTTAAACTGCTGTATTTGGAGTAATTTGTTATTGAGCAGTTGAAAACTAATACTCCATCCTATTCCTGGGACCTGATACCACAGAGCTGAATCCCTGACAATGAAAGGGTCACTATTGGAATAAACCAGATTAAATAATGCATGTAGGGTTAAGCCATAGCTGTCCGAATTTGTTCAACCGTGGCGTGACTTTGTCAGGATGAGAGACTCAGTTCACACAGAATTATTTCCCCTCCCTCATTTATTTGTTCCCTATAGAAGAGAATGACTAATTACATGAGTATGAAGTTTAGAAAATTGGGGTTCAAGTCCTTTATTTGCTATTTATTAGATAGTCACTGGAAACTGATTTAACCTCTTTGAGATCTGATGCTTCAATATCAAACAGGGAGAGTAATAGTACCTTGTGGGGTTGTACAATTCCAGGGGCCACCAGGACTTCATAAGGATCCACTTAGATAATGCACATCAAACACTTAACACAGGGGCTGGCACCTATTAAGAACTCAAGTAATGGTACTGTCATTATTATCAGTAATAATAATTATTAAGTTTCCTGATACCAATCAAGAGAAAGTTTCTTTAATTCCAAAGGCTTCTCACCATTTAACATAATCCTGATAGACAATGTGTCATAACAGCTAATTGTTCTAGAAATGTGTTCCATGCATGGATTTCCTGCATCAGAATTATCTGAAGTGTTTATTAAAAATGCAGATTCCTAAAATGAATCTCAAAACCACAGAATCAGAATCTTTGGAGTGAGAGTTGGGGAGGGAGCAGTGGAAATCTGCATTCTTTAACAAGCTCTTGCAGCATTCTAGCACTCAGAAAAGCTCCAAGAACACTGTTGTAGAAGAAAGAAGATTCATCTAGAACTGAAGGATCCAGGGTTCAAGTCTGACCTCTGACATTTACTTGTCAAAATAAGTTAGCCTTTCTAATTCTCAGTTTCTCATCTGTGAAGAGGAAGCATAAATCTGCCTTTCCTAGCTCTTAAATATCAGCTGAGACAATAATAACATTAACTGACTTGTATCTACTCTGTATGTTGTTGACAAAGTGATTATTCCTATTTTGTCTCATTGAAATGCATGACAGTCCTGTGAAGTCAGTCTTTCTCCCTGTTGAAGTTGAGAGCGGAGGTAGCTGAGGTTACATTGCTTAGTTCAGGTCACATCAAGACAGTTTGTGCATAAAGCAAGGTCTTTGACACAAATTCAAGACGCATTTTTAATTCCCTAATGTGAACTAAAATCAAGATGCTATGTCAGTTTGCTATTGCTGTGCATTTCTTTAACCGTGACTACTGCTTTGTTGTGTTACCTAGTGCAGAGGAAAGAGACCAAGGGAGGAATTATGTTCTAATTGCCCAGATCACAATTACACACGCAAAGAGAAATAATTATTTTAAAACAAAAACTGTGAGGTCATTGAAAATGCATTTCTTTAGCAACGCCGTTAGAGAAAGTGGCAGTCTTGGTGCGTCAAATAGTTCTAATTTGTGCACCATTAAACTCACTTATCATAAATTATGAACCTGATTACCTGTGTTCAGTTTTTCTGGGTCATTATTTTGCTTCTTCTTCGTAGGATTATGCAAGGAAGAAAACATTTGGAAAATTGTTTGTATCCCCGGCATGCTCCTTGAATAAAGAAAAGAGCTTCAAATGGATACTTTATATTTCTATTAGTAACATTATCTGCTACTATACTATGTTAATTGGCTGGATAGGTTTCCATTGAGTTTGGAAGGTAAGAGTCTGGGATGGTTTTACTTAAACTATAGGATGTGGTGTACATGTCCAATAGATCTTTGGGTGCTAAAGGTGTGGGCTCCAAGAAATAATCGCACGTCTTCCAGAGTAGCTAAATTGAGACCAAGGAGAAGCCTTTGTGGCCAGGAAAAAGCAAGTTGTATGTATTCAGTGTATTAAGCAGAGAAAACAAACTGCTTTCAAATACAAATACCACCCTGAAGTCATAAAGTAAGATACTGAACTGCCTGGGCTGATTTGAGATCCAGTTGATTCTCACATGGTAACTCCAGGCTGATAGTTCCAAGATGAGGTCTATACTCAACACAAGTGTCTTCGGTCAGAAGTAGCAGGAGTAGAACTAGAGACGAGGATTTGAGTGCAAATGACTTCTTTGGGATGTGTTCTCAGATGCACTGGGCAAGTTTAATGGGGAAGGAAGCAAGCAAGCTATATTAGGGTACATGCATGGAAGTGTAGGTTTTTTATGTGAGCAATTGGAGCTTAGTCCTACTGGGATCTCTGTGACACTGAGTTGAACACACTTCAGAATTACTGGTCCAGAGCAAGGAAGCTGGAAGGTATTTATCCACCAACTTCCATCTATCATGGATGCTCTCAAGGTGTTAAGACACTGGCACTCCTGACATTCCCTAAAGTGATCAGATAAGACTCTTGTGTGGAGAATCATGAACGCTTGCAGTTAAATGCCCTTAGTTTGACTGGCGAGCTGAAGCGTTTCCTATAACCCAGAAACCTGTGTCAGGGGCAAGTTTTTAAGGCATAAGAACTAATATCAATTTGCTAACTTAAATGATAATATCATTATTAGAGTAATGATATTTACACTACTAATGCAGCAATAGCCATTTACTGAGTGCCTGCCACATGATAGTTACCACAGTAGGTCCATAACACATCTATTTTAACCCATACAATCATCTCCTATCGAGGGTATTATCATTCACATTTAATAGATGGGGGTAGTGGGAGATTCAGAAAGCTTCAGTAACAAGTCTAGGGTTACACAGTTGGAAAAGAAAACCAGAATGTGACCCTGGGACTTTGAGCGTAGGATACATCATCTCCACATAGCAGGTTGCACATATACGTTTGTTTAATAGATGAATTGAATATACATAAAGAGTTATTTTTTTTGAGATGGAGTCTCACTCATAAAGAGTTATTTTTAACTTTTGACACTTCAAGATGGTATCTTTGTTGACTTGCATCTGTCTTGACCGTTTTCCAAACCTCACTTCTCCCCTGCTTGTTTAACCTTCATAGAAGGCTGAACTGTATTCTGTAATAAAATGCAGATACTTTTAGTCATAGTTAAACACGTTTGTACCTTCTGTGTGGATATAAGGCCTCAGGAAATTGACACTGGAAATTTAGGGCCGGTCAAAAAGGCTCAGATATGCTATTACGGACTCTGTATGCACACACAGTCCACGCACTCTCTACGGAACCTTCCTTCCTTCAAGTTAAGCGAATGTGCTCCATTTAGCTTTATATAATATCTAGCTTTTTTCCTGTGTTGGTTCACAACAAAGATTATCAAAATTTAAGAGAAATACGTTGACTCTCCAATAAGGTTTGAACTATGCAGATGTTGTTGGGATAGAATTTAAGAGATAAGCTGTTTCCTACCACAGGAAGTTTCTGCTACTCATAGTGGGTTCAGAGCTGAAAGATAAAAGTTTTAAAAAAAAGATTTGAAATGCTATGAAACTCTTTTCCTAATGCAATCAAGCTGAAACTCCCAGGTAACCTGGTTATGTGAATAAAGATTCTCCAGAGTGATTCAGCTTTTAATCTCTAGGAGTCTCAGCCCCTAGCATGCTGTGTTAATCTACTTGAAGCCCTAAGAAAATGAGACTTTGGAATAGTAAACTGTATGACCACTTCTGTGTACTTTCTCCCACCCCCAACCCCACTCCCAAGACGCAAGAGGGAAACCAAGGCCATTTTTTCCGAATGGACCAAAGTCTGAAATATTGGCTTCTGTTTCTGAATAGCTCACTTCTGAGCTTGTTTGCCCAACTCTGTAGTTCAATTAATTTCACCCTTCAGGGATTTGTAGGCATGTTGACAGGTCCAATGGCAAAAATGAAGTTTTATTGGAAAGGGTGTTTGTTGGGAAAGCAAAGGGCTCAGGGGCTAATTTGGTAATAGGCTGTGGAGACTTTCTTCCTAGGTCATTGGTTCAAATCTAGAACCTGCTTGGCAGTGATGGGAAATCATTACCATTTGATGGCTGCCTGACAGGTAGCCAGGAACATGTTGGTCTCCGGCAGCTCTCTAGGCAAAAGAGCCACAGTGACAGGAGGAACACTAACCATTACATGGAAACACAGTAACTGAATTACCAAGTTTCCCCCTCAACAACTTGTTACTTAACTGATTAATTGCTTTATCAATTTAACAGATAATGGCCCACCAAAAGACTCCAATGCCTACCTCTTAGGTGTGAAATCTGATTAAAACCAGGACAAGAAAACTAGAACATAAAGAGAAATGAAGAACAACAGAAAAAAAATTACAAATCTTTCTGTCAATCAGGGACTTGGACCTGAGCTAGAACATCTATACATTTCTATAACAAAGGCCAAAAATCTTAACAGGCCAGAACTGATACCAGGAAAACATGCAGAGACAAACCCCAAATAGAGTGACTGCAGGGAAAAAAATTGGCCTATTTCTATCCAAAAGGTCCTGACGAGACTTACAAGGCTAAGAGCCACGTAGGGCCCATTATGGGAAGGTTGGTGCCATAATAATTTCAGCATGGCCATTCTTAGCTGGAACCAAATTACCAGATCGGATCTCCACAGGAGTCCATTCCTAATGCAAGCTGGGCCAGACAATGAAAACTTGATTCTAAGCAAGGGAATTTCCTTATGTCAATGGGCTTAAGCCAAAACCTTTAAAATTATTTTAATGTCATTTTTCTTTTTAATGGGACATGTAAGTACTAAAAAAATTATAGGCATTAAAAGGGTTTCTTTGGACTTCCCTTCCCCGCTTTTATAATTGCCTTTTACGGAATGGAACTTTTAATGTATTCTGAATGTTTTACTCTGATATGAGAAACTTGACCCAACCTTCATATTCTGAGATGGGTTCCTCGTATTTCCCTCTATATAACACTCAAGATAATCACAAATTTGAGCTCAACATGTGTTTTTTCCCTGAGACTATAAACCAGTGGCATTTCAGAGAGGTTACAAGATTTATTCAACATGGGTGTTGGCCAAAGAGAAGAGTGTGTTACAACGGCTTAGAAATAAATGTTTGAAGCCGGGCAACTGGTTATTTTGCAGAAAGCACCTGAACCTATCCATCTAAAGGAGGCTCACGCCCTTCAAAGTACACCGGTGCGAGACAGCATGTTGGTTTCAATGTGGGTTACTGCCTTAGGTTTTGCTGCAGTGATATCATGAACAACCCTCCAAATCTGAGTAGTTTACAAACACACCAGCTTTGCGTGTTGGCTGTGGCTCAGCCAGCCTTCGCCAGGTTTCGCTTCATGTCAGCTCCAGGTGCCTCTCCTTTTAGGTCCCAGGTTGCAAAGACAGCATCTGACTGGGGAGTGCTCTTCCCATCACAGTGGGCAGATCAAGGAAGATGAGCAGAAGCACATGGAGCCTCTTACAGACTTGGCTTGAACTAGCACTTACTTGATCACGTCTGATCACATCCCGTTGGCCAAATGGGAAACACGACCAAGCCCAAAGTGGAATGGTGGGTCAGGGGGAGAGAGAATATTTGCTGAACATTAATACAATCCACCACAGTCAAATGACTTAAAGCCCTCTGCTGAAGAGTGATACTGTTTTATGACTTAGCACGTATACTAACAACTCTAGTGCTAACATTCATGGAGAAACTTTCTGCTTAGTACAGGAACGTGCTAATCACCATGCACATCCATTACACCACGTTATCCTGTCAACAGACCTCCAACAGAGGAACTCACCCCCATTTGACCGAGGACCAATGACAGCTTTGTGCAGCAAAACCCTGCATTTCAGCCCTAAGACCTGCACAGAGGACCTGGGATTGAAGCCCATGCATTCTAGACCCAAGCCTGTGCTCTTCTGCAGTCCCTGGCTCTGTGCTGAAGATGGGAATGGCAGGAGGAGGGCAGCAATCCCCACTTATCGATGGGAGAGTTGGCTGGAACCTTCCAACCAAGGTAGGCATTGCTGTCACTCAAAGAAGGAAGAATCTATTTTGGAAATAATTAGAAGATGTTTGGCTAATACTGGAGGCTAAAGTGGCTGATAAAATTTGGTAATCTCCCTTGAGGTCTGAAGTGAGATGTGACTATAAATTAATGAGGCTGACTTTATGTGCCTTGGTACCTGGTTTAGGAGAAAATTCTGAAACAGTGTCCTCATGTAGTCATCATCCTCTGCCTGGAATAGAGACTAGGAATACCTTTACTATGGTGGCTCATGCATTATTAATTGTATAGAAAGGAATGAGTCTGTTACTACAACATAAGTGTTCTGAAGGGACATAATTAATATTTTACATGTATTTGACAACTTTTAAACATCCAGTACACACTGTACTATGCATAGGACATTAAAAACAAAAATAGAGATGGTGTCTGCTCTCAGGGAGTTTACAGTTTATAGGTAAAGACAGACCTTTGCTAGATAAGCACATCACTGGTCCTATAATTACCAAACTGGATATATATTTTTTATTAGTATCTGAAAGAGACGGGCACAGTTTCAGGAGAGCATATATCCAAGATGAGGAAGTCTTCCACAAGAAGTGACAGAAATCTAAAAAAGGAGAGGGCCCCACGTAGGTGAAATGCGTGTGTGTGTGTGTGTGTGTGTGCGCGCACATGTATGCACTGCTTCTGTGACTGCACTTGCACATGTTCATGAGTGTGTGTTCTGTGCATGCTTGTGTGTGTGAGGAATGACAGACAGGGAGCATTCTGGACTGGAGAGACAATATGTCCCTAGACCTTGGGTGGAATGAAAGGAGGACAGTGTTGTCATCCAGCAGAGCTTATGTAAAGGGCTGGTGCCTTGAGTTTCCTCTTTGGCTGGGATTCTCCTGAACCCTCTGGCATGCAGCTGCCTCTGAAGGAGGCCAATTGCCTGTAACTGTCCTTAACTTAAAATCAAGTTCAAAAAGAAAAGATGTCACCCCTGGTAAGATAGTTCTCACTCTCTCCTGCAGTCCATATTTTGAAAAGGGAGACACTCTCCAGCTATGAAAAATTAAATTCCCACTGCCTTACAAATAACTGAGGTGTGGCTAAGGAACTGGACCCTTCACAGATTAGAAACCTCTGTAACAGAACCAGCCATGTGCCATCAGTTTGTGCAGTCAGTCCTTTGTTTAGGGCATTCAGTACATATTGCCAAAGGCTCACTATGTTCCCAAATCACAGGAGAGAGAAATGACACATGCAGCCCTTCCTTCCATTAAGAAGCTCCTGTCTGCTGGAGAAAACACACCCACAAGCATGCCATAGAAATACAGTACACTGAGATAGGCTCCAAGAGTTGTGAGCAACACTAAGAAGAGACCCCTCGCTCACATTATGGACTGGGATGTCAGAGAGAGCTTCTTGAAAGAGTTGAGGGTTCAGAAAATGTATGGACAATTACTAGTAACTCACCAAGCAATGCAGGGGCACCAGTAGCTCTATCAGAAAGAATAGTAAATGCAAAATCAGGGAAACATGTGATAAAAAAATAAATATCCACACAATACACACACACACACACACACATGTGAAGAACACATTAGAAAACACAATATATAACAATATAAATTAGAGCATTTAGCCTGCAGATCAACATTTCATGTGGAAGAAGTTTATGGATTATTAAGCCTCCTGTTGCTCAATCTGCAGCAATATTGCTTTATGTTTTCCTTGCAAAAGAGCAACTGTGCTTTTTGCTTCCAAACTCATCTCATAAGGCCTCCCTAAAGTACCACTAGAATTACTGCCCAAACTCTTGTCTGAATATTGCATATCTTTGGGAACAGGGTTGCATGCATGGTTGATTTTGGTGTTACCAGCATGGTTACTGTGTGCTTTTTTTTTTTTCTTTCTGGACTACAGTGTCCCTGAGCCCTAGAGAACTTCACAGCACATAGAACCAAGAGCTGCAATGGGCCAAATAATAGGATTCCTTACCTCCAACTCTTAGTTAAAAGTCATCTGCACCAAGAAGACTTCATCCAGTCAGGAGTCACCTTTTTTTTCTCCTTTGATTGGCCATGGGAGGACTAGCTTCACTGTGTATTCTATGTACATAAATAAACTCTCCTACTAGACTGGGGGAATCACAGGGGGCCTTGCTTAATCCATTTGGGATATAGTATAGGATGATAATTACAGGAAGAGCTTGGAAGCTCTGCCACATTTCTGCTACCTGACTGCAGGCAGGTAATCTTACATGCCAAGCCCTGTGTTCTTCCTTTCAGAATGACAGTTCATCAGAAAATACATTTTAGGCATCTACCATGTGGCCACTCTTGTGCTAGAGGGAAAATAGACATAGATCTGGCATGACTGATTAGAGAGAGAAAGAAAAACAGAGAGAGACAAAATAGAAGTAAATAGTATTTGGAACAGTAAAGGGAATATAACTGAGGATATATTACAAATTTGGAAATCATGAAAGAGTAAAAGAACCATTTTAATAATAATACATTTTAAAATGTAGATGAAATAGACAAATTGTTAGGAAAGAAAACAAGTTCCAACATTTTCTCATAGGAAAAATTTTCAAAACTTCCAGTACAAAACTGAAAATTTCAAGGGGGTTTGTAACATTAAGAATTGGATATACACATATATTTTTAAAAATTTTTGAATATCTGTATTGAATATATATAATTTTGTCATATATATTCTGATTGGATATATAACACATATATTTATATTCTGATTGAATATATATAACATTCTGATTCAGTCAGAATGTAGATACATCCTATTTTATCAGATTTTATATATATATCTGTATATAATAGATTTTATATATAAAGAATAAGTCTCTCTCTCTCTCTCTCTCTCTCTCTCTCTACATATATATATATATATACACACACACACACACACACACACCCCTACACTGGTATATATGTCAAGTTATTCAAGTAAAATTTATAGTTTAATCTTACCTATGAACAAAAACACAAAAAAATCCAGAATAACACCTAGCAAATCAAGCATATAGATGTGTGACCCCAATAAAAAATAATAGTAACAACAGCAACAACAACAACATATCCTAGTCAAACACAATTTATCATAGGAAAGTAAAATTAGTTTAATAATGAAGGAAAATATCTATCAATACTATTAATTATATTAGCAGATTAAAGGAGACAACTTATAATCATCTTGATTGAAATGGAAAAAGAAAATGAAACCACAAATCATGATTTATTTTAAAAAAATCAGTAAAGTTAAAACAAGACAAAAGAAACAATGAATTAACAATTCTTATAATCTAAGGATAGAATAATTTTCCTAAGCTAATAACACATATCTATCCAAAACCTAGAGCAAGCGTCTGTTCTTGTCAGTGAAACTATGTCATTATTGCATTAAAATCAGCATTGCAAGAAGGTTACTATTACACTTTCTGGCTGACATTTTTCTGGAGGTAGTAACCAACTCTATAGGACATGAAAAAGAAATGAAAGATATAACACAGGGAAACAAAGACAAAAAACTGAAATTTTTTGCAGATGAATTGTTGTTGACAAGAAAAAATCCAAGAGACAATAGGCTACTTATTATAATACAATTAGTAAGATTTCAAAGACATTACAGTCTGTAACTTAAAAAAAGGAGAATGCTTCTATACACAAATAAGTAGCAATCAGAATGTGTAAATTTAAGCTATTCTTAATAGCAAAAACACAATGCAATAAAATAAAATGTAGGCTACCTGGGAATAATAAAATAATATAAAAATAAGATAGATATGTGTCAAAGTAGATAAAACATCAATGAAGGACATAAAACAAGATGTAAATCAATGGAGTGATATATCATGCCCAAGGTCAAAACACATTGTACCTTTGGGATAGCAATTCCCTCAAATTATTCTATAAACATAATAAGATTTGAACAAAACTAAAGAGCTGTGACAGGAGTAGACACATTTTTTTTTTTCTAAAATTTATTTGGAAAACTAAAATGCTGAAGAAGCATTTTGCATCAAGTGAAAAGGTCAAAAGATTCAGTAGAAAGCATTGGGACACAGGCTCTGTCCAGATAGGGAGAAGGATTAATTTTGATCTCTGCTTCACTCATTATTCAATAATGTATTTGAGTTGGATTAAATATCTCCATTTGAAATGTAAACTTTAAGTTTTTTTAAAAAATTGAAGTATGACTTACGGCCTTGGCATGAGAAAAGATTTCTTAAATAAAACGTATCAAGTAAAATCCTTACATGCAATTTTTAAAATGTGAGACTAAACAAAATGTTAATTAAAAATCCATAAACTGGGGTGAGGCCAAGATGACCAACTAGAAGCAGCGGCACTCAGAGGCTCCCACTGAAAAAACCGCTCTGAGCGGCACTCAGAGGTTCCCACTGAATCCTTCACCAGCAGCCAAGGTATCCAGGTTCTGTCACCAAAATTGACTAGAAGGCTGGTGTGACCCACGGAGAGAAGGAAGAACAGTGTGGTGTGGCGGCCCACCTGTGAGTCACTTGGGGCAGGGGAGCCGTCTCCCCCCAGCCAAGGGAGGTGGTGAGTGAGAGTGCTACCTGGATGGGGAAACTGTGCTTTTTCACAGAACTGTGCAACCCATGGATCGGGAAATTCCACTCACGAACCCACACCACCGGGGCCTAGTGTCCTAACCCTGGAAGGCACAGATTCTTACAGTCTCTCAGCTGGAATTGGCTTAAGCATACCAAACTTGGGGGTGGGGAGGCTGGTGTACACCACACTTGGGGACTTTCTTTTTTGGCTTTGGAGCTCCCCTCTGTCTCTGTATGGGGGAGCTTCGTCCTTCTTCCTTCTCCCTTCTTTCTGGCCTAATAAACTCTCCACTCCTTGAAACCACTCCATATGTATCTGTGTTGTTTTATCTAAACCAGCATGAGGACAAAGAAACCCTGGCGTTTGTCCACTCATCAGAACCATATCAGTATCAACAGATGAATTGACCAAGCAGAAGAAAGCATATCAAAGTTTGAAGACCACTTTACTGAAATAAGACATAAGACAAGCACAAAGAAAAATGAATGAAAAGTAATGAACAAAGCCTCTGAGAAATATGGGACTTCATTAAAAGACTGAACCTACGATTAGTTGGAGTACCAGCGGGAGACAAGGAGAATGGAAACAAGCTGGAAAACACCCTTTGAGATATTATCCAGGAGAACTTCCATAATCTAGCAAGACAGGCCAACATGCAAATTCAGGAAATACAGAGAACACGATTAAGATACTCCACTAGAAAATCAACCCCAAGACACACAATCATCAGATTCCTCAAGGTCAAAATTAAGGAAAAACTGTTAAGAGCAGCCAGAGAGAAAGGCCAGGTACCTGCAAAGGGAAGCCAATCAGACTAGCAGAGGACTTCTCAGCAGAAACTCTAGGAGCCAGAAGAGTCTGGGAGCCAATATTCAGCATTCTTAAAGAAAAGGATTTTCAACCCAGAATTTCATATCCAGCCAAACCAAGCTTCATAAGTGAAGGGGAAATAAAATCCTTTCCAGACAAGCAAATGCTGAGGGATTTCCATACCACCAGGCCTGCCCTGTAAGAACTCCTGAAAGAAGTACTAAATATGGAAAGGGAAAACTGGTACTGGCCACTGCAAAAACACAACAAAATATAAAGACCAACGACAGTATGAAGAAACTGCATCAATTAGTGTGCAAAATAACTAATAGCATCATGATGACAGGATCAAATTCACACAAAATAATACTAACCGTAAATGTAAATGGGTTGAATGCCCTAGTTAAAAGACACAGACTAGCAAATGGAATAAAGAGTCAAGACCCATTGGTGTGCTGTATTCAGGAGACCCATCTTACATGCAAAGACACACACGGGCTCAAAACAAAGGGATAGTGGAAAGAAGCATGGAAAGAAAAAAAAAAAAAGAAAGAGGTTGCAATCCTAGTCTCTGACAAAACAGACTTTAAACCTACAAAGATCAAAAAAGACAAAGAAAGGTATTACATAATGGTAAAGGAAACAATTAGACAAGAAGAGCTAACTATTCTAAATATATATGCACCCAATACAGGAGCACCCAGATTCATAAAACAAGTTCTTAGAGACCAACAAAGAGACTTAGGTTCTCACACAATAATAGTGGGAGACTTTAACTTCTCACTGTTGGTATTAGACAGATTAATGAGACAGAAAATTAGCAAGGATATTCAGGACTTTAACTCAGCTCTGGATCAAGTGGACCTAGTAGATGTCTACAGAACTCTCTACCCCAGATCAACAGAATACACATTATCATCAGTGACACATGGTACTTATTCTAAAATCATCCACATAATTGGAAGTGAAACACTCCTCAGCAAATGCAAAAGAATGGAAATAATAACAAAAAGTCTCTCAGACCACAGTGCAATCAAATTAGAATTCAGGATTAAGAAACTCACTCAAAACCATATAATTTCATGGAAATTGAGCAACCTGCTCCTGAATGTCTCCTAGGTAAATAGTGAAATTAAGGCAGAAATGCAGAAGTTCTTTGAAACCAATGAAACAAAGAGACATTTCTGGGACGTAATCTCTGGTAGATGGCTAAAGCAGTGTTAAGAGGGAAATTTATAGCACTAAATGCCCACATCAGAAAGCTGGAAAGATCTCAAATAGACACCCTAACATCACAATTAAAAGAGCTATAGAGGTGAGAGGAAACTAATCCAAAAACTAGCAGAAGACAAGAAATAACTAATATTAGAGAAGAATTGAAGGAGATAGAGACATGGAAAACCCTCCAAAAAAAATCAATGAATCCAGGAAATGGTTTTTTGAAAAACTTAACAAAAATAGTTAGAATGTTAACTGGACTAATAAAGATGAGAGAAGAATCAAGTAGATGCAATAAAAAGTGATAAAGGGGATATCACAACTGACCCCACAGAAATGCGAACTACTATCAGATAATACTATAAACACTGCTACATAAATAAACTAGAAAATCTAGAAGAAATAGATAAATTCCTGGACGCATACACCATACCAAGACTAAATCAGGAAGAAGTCGAATCCCTGAATAGACCAATAACAAGCTCTGAAATTGAGGTAGTAATTAATAGCCTACTAATCAAATAAAAGCCCAGAATCAGATGGATTCATAGCTGAATTCTACCAGAAATACAAAGAGGAGCTGATGCCATTTCTTCTGAAACTATTCCAAGTAATTGAAAAGGAGTGACTCTCCCCTAACTCATTTTATGAAGCCAGCATCATCCTGATACCAAAACCAGGAGGAGACACAACAGAAAAAGAAAACTTCAGGCCAATATCCCTGATGGACATCGATGTGAAAATTCTCAATAAAATATTGGCAAACCAAATCCAGCAGCACATCAAAAAGCTTACTCACCATAATCAAGTCAACTTCATCCCTGGGATGCAAGGCTAGTTCAACATATGCAAATCAATAAACATAATCCAGCGCATAAACAGAACCAAAGACAAAAACCACATGATTATCTCAATAGATGCAGAAAAGGCCTTTGATAAAATTCAACATCCCTTCAAGAGTTAAAAACTCTTGATAAACTGGATATTGATGGAACATATCTCAAAATAATAAGAGCTATTTATGACAAACGCATACCCAATATCATATTGAATGGGCAAAACCTGGAAGCATTCTCTTTGAAAACCGGTATAAGACAAGAATGTTCTCTCTCATCACTCCTATTCAACACAGTATTGGAGGTTGTGGCCAGGGCAATCAGGCAAGAGAAAGAAATAAAGCGTATTCAAATAGGAAGAGAGGAAATCAAGTTGTGTCGGTTTGCAGATGACATGATTTTATATTTAGAAAACCCCATCTAAGCCCCAAAACTTTTTGAACTGTTAAGCAACTTCAGCAAAGTCTCAGGACACAAAATCAGTGTGCAAAAATCACAAGCATTCCTTTATACCAACAATAGGCCAAGAGTGAGCCAAATCATGAATGACCTCCCATTCACAATCGCTACAAAGAGAGTGAAATACCTTGGAATACAGCTAACAAGGGATGTGAAGGACCTCTTCAAGGAGAACTACAAACCACTGCTCAAGGAGATAAGAGAGGACACAAACAAATGGAGAAACATTCCATTCTTATGGATAGGTAGAATCAACGTTGTGAAAATGGCCATATGCCCAAAGTAAAGATACAATGCTATTTCTATCAAGCTACCATTGACATTCTTCACAGAATTAGAAAAAACTATTTTAAATTTCATATGGAATCAAATAAGACCCCATATAGCCAAGAGAATACTAAGCAAAAACAACAAAGCTGGAGGCATCATGCTATCTGACTTCAAACTATATTACAAGGCTACAGTAACCAAAACAGCATGGTACTGGTATCAAAACAGACATATAGATCAATGGAGCAGAATAGAGACCTCAGAAATAGCAACACACATCTATAACCATCTGATCTTTGACAAACCTGACAAAAATAAGCAATGGGGAAAGGATCTCCTATTCAGTAAATGGTGCTGGAAAAACTGGCTAGTCATATACAGAAAACTGAAACTGGACCCCTTCTTTATACCTTGTATAAAAATTAACTCAAGATGGATTAAAGACTTAAACGTAAAACCCAAAACCATGAAAACACTAGAAGAAAACCTAGGCAATACCATTCAGGACATAGGCATGGGCAAACACTTCATGACAAAAACGCCAAAAGCAATTGCAAAAAAAGCAAATAATGACAAATGGGATCTAATTAAATTAAAAAACTTCTGCACAGCAAAAGAAACTATCATGAGAGTGAACAGGCAACCTACAGAATGGGAGAAAATTTTTGCAGTCTAACCATCTGACAAATGTCTAACATCCAGAATTTACAAGTAACTTAAACATCATTTCCAAGGAAATAATAAACAACCCCATCAAAAAGTGGGTAAAGGATATTAACAAACACTTCTCAAAAGAAGACATTTATGTGACCAAAAAACATAAGAAAAAAAGCTCAACATCACTGATCATCAGAGAAATGCAAATCAAAACTACAATGAGATACCACCTGATGCCAGTCAGAATGGCAATTTTTAAAAGTCAGAAAACAATAGATGCTGGTGAGGCTGTGGAGAAATAAGAACACTTTTACACTGTTGGTGGTAATGAAAATTAGTTTATCCATCGTGGAAGATAGTATGGTGATTTCTCAAGGATATAGGAGCAGAAATACCATTTGACCCAAAACCAAAGGAATATAAATCATTCTACTATAAAGATACATGTACACATATGTTTATTGCAGCACTATTTACAATAGCAAAGACATGGAACCAACCTAAATGCCCATCAATGATAGACTAGACAAAGAAAATGTGGTACATATACACCATGGAATACTATGCAGCCATAAAAAGGAATGACATCCTGTTCTTTGCAGGGATATGGATGAAGTTGGAAACCATCATCCTCAGCAAACTAACATACGGAAAGAAAACCAAATACCACATGTTCTCATTCATAAGTGGGAGCTGAACATTGAGAACATGGACACAGAGAGGGGAACAACACACTCCAGGGCCTGTTGGGAGGTAGTGGGTAAGGGGAGGGAACTTAGAGGACAGGTCAATAGGTTCAGCAAACCACCATGGCACATGGATAACTATCTAACAAACCTGCACGTTCTGCACAAATATCCCTTTTCTTTTTAGAAGAAATAAAATAAAAATCCACAAACTAAGATAAATATTATTTTTATATTATATCCAAATATGCAAGCAATTCTGACAAGTTAATAAATAAAAGACATACTAAACAATGGGGGGAGGAAGGGGGAATAGTTCAATGACAAAGGAAATTCAAAGAAGAGAAAACCCAAACATTGGATAAAAATATTCCCAACGTTTTCCTTGTTGCCTTACAATGCCTTCTAGGACTTACAACAAACACCGGGGTCTGTCTCTAGACTCTGCTGTTTCTGTGGTCTACTGCTGATCTCTGTGACTTCATCACAATGTTTTGATACTCTAAACCTGTGCTGTCTGGTGATGGGTCACTACATGGGTCACATAGCTAGAGACTATCTCCTTGATTGTAGAAAGCTCTATTAGCAGCACAGCTTAAATGTATAAGTCTTTGTATCACTATAATGGAGCACGTCTCTCTCCTTTCTTTCTTTCTCCTCTTTAAAATTGCTTGGGCTCTTTACTTTTCCAAGTAAATTTTAGAATAAGTAATCAGGGAAATGTAAATTAAAACAACAATAATATTCCACTCTATGGCAACAAAAATGAATGCACTACATGCATCAAAATAGAGAGACCTGAACATAATGTGAATGTGTGAGAAGAGCAAGTTGCAAAGTGTGTGTGTGTGTGTGTGTGTGTGTAGGTGTGTAGGTGTGATGCCATGATACACTTTAGACAAATCTTAAAAACACACCAAAAAGTCATTCTGTTTATTATTCATGGATCATAATAATAGTGAATATATATTAAGCTTTTATTTTTTTCCAGGCTCTGCTCCAGACACTTTAAATGTATCAACATTTGATGATTGCACATAGAATTGATTTACTACCCTCTTTCCTATTTGACTGAGGCAGAGCAAAGTTAAGCAACCTCTTCCAGGTTACTCAGCTAGTTGGTGCAGAGTTGGAGCTGAGAGCCAGGCTGGCTTCCAAGTCTGTGCTCATAAGCACGGTGCCATCCTGGATTCAGACCAGACGACACCAGACATGCATAGGGCTGTTTCTAGACATGGAGAAAATATAATAGAAATGACCTTTGGGGCTTTACCTTCCATATAATATGTTTTAGAGAGAGAAAAAGAGAGAGAAGGGTCAGGGAGAGAGAAGGAGAATGGGAGAGCCAAAGAAAAGATAGGGGAAAATGTTAAAATTGGTCAGATCAGATTGGCCAGTACATGGGATCTATCGCTTTCTGTTTGAGTAAAACATATAATATTTTTTAAATTAATAAATTAAAAAACAATGGGTATATTAATGGGTGACATAAGGCTTCCCAGACTTGCTTTTGCTCTGCAATTTGCTAACTAGACTTCTATGTTGCCAAGAGTCACCCCTCCCGGTTTGCAGAGTGAGATGTGGAAGTTGAAGGGTTTTTGAGGGGCAGCTGAGAGGGACACAGAACCAGAAGAAAGGAGAGATGGCAGGCGAGATTGTTGGGGTACACCAAAGGGAGGAAGCAGCAGCTGCAGGAGGAGTGGGGTCGTGGATATTTACGAGAGACTTCCAGAAACCCTATAGTGTTTGATGTAACCCTCTCTTCCATTTCCCCAGGAAAGCTTCAGTCAAAGCTACACTACTTTCCATTTCTTCAGCAGTCAGATTATGGTTTTCTTTTGGCACGTGGAGAAAAGTTGAGACTTGCCTCAGAGGGACCATGGCCTGGACAGCTGACCAAGTGGGTGCAGTCATGCTCAGGGTCTATATCCACATAAAGTGACTCTTCTGGGTACTTAGCAGGCCTCTACTCTGGCATCACTGCATCCCAAGGAGGTCTCTTCTTACCCGAGGCTTTCTGTCATCTGATGAGCTGGGTGCTCAGGCTTCATGCCCATGTCACCACACTCCAGTGGCTGCCAGGTAGCCGCCCCGCCCCAGCATCGTGGCAGAGAGGCTCTTTGGCTGTCGCGCTGATGCCCGCTCACCTGTGGGGCTTCTTGCACAATTGCTGTCCTGGGAGCAGACAGGTGGGAGTGGCAAGGTGGGGCCCACACGGGCAGGTCTGGGGAAGCTTAACCATATGAATGGCAGACACCCGCCAGGCCTCCAGGAGCTGGGGAGCTGGGCTGCTGCAGGACCAGCGGGAAGGTGGGAAGGCAGGATAGATAATGTGGTCGTGAAAGGGCCTTTGGAGGGAGGTCCTTGGTGCATCTTCTGCCTGCTGTGAGCAAAGGACCCAGCCCCAGCCTGCTGATTTATGGCTTCTCTTTTGTGAGCTCATCAGTGATTTTGGAGCAGGTTCATAAGAAACAAATGCCCTGTAAAGGCACAGTCTAGCTCTGGCTCTGCCACAGCCTCTCCTGGGAGTGAAAGGAGGTTTCCCATTCCTGGGGTGTGGTTGGCCTGCACTCCCCTGCACACCAACAGCAGGCCTCATGCCGCTTTGCAGAAGCCAGAGACGGAGCTGCATGGCTCGGCTTCCACACGTGCCAACATGCTGTTTACAAGGCGAGAAGCTCTGGAGGAAAATGATAAGATGTTGTTTTTTAGGATATTTTGCAATTTCATTAAGCCCTGTGAGCCTCACTGAGGAATGCATCACTGTGAAAGCTTCCAGACCTTACCGGACAGGGATTTGGGGCCAGCTGAGAGGTGATACCGCCTGTCATCATTTGTTCTTTCTTCTGCCTGGGCCACCTGCTCCCGGATACCTCTGTACCCAAACTCGAAGCTTTGTCTCATCCTGCAAGAGGCAGGATCATCTAACCCACAGAACACAGACTCTGGGTCAGATGAAATTCGGTGAGGACTTGTCTTAGTTCAGGTCCTCGGTCCTTACATTTTCTGGGCTTCAATCTATTTGTCAGAATGGAAGCCCTCCCTGCTTTGACGAATTTCTAAAACTGGAAATAAAAGTATCTTCATGTAATTAGTCTTCCTCATTAAATCTGTTGAGGACAATCGATGATACTAGTTAATTTCCAGTTCTTATAGTAGTCCACATATTGTACAATCAACCATGAATTGTTCATATCAGTTTGTTTTATATAGTCATGATTAATGAAATTATTGTAGATATGCACATGTGTTTTTAAAGTCACTTCTGTCTCAAAAACAAATATGTAAAGAAAGAAATGAACTACACACACACACACACACACATCAAGTAGTACTGTGGCAAAATAAATAGACTCTAGACAGACGGACCTGGGTCCCTCTGGTCTTGCTAACATATCTTGACTTTGTGATCTTGGGCAAGTTGATTAACCTCTCTGAATCTGCTTTTGTTTATTTTGGAGACAGTATGCACAGTGGTTAAGGGCTTTGACTCTGGAAGCAGATGATCTAGGTCTGAATCTCAGATCCATTACACATTCACCTATGTGTGCCTCAGTTTCCCCAGCTGTAAAATGCAAATGAGACTAGTACTCATCCCATAGAGATGCTGTGAGGAACAAATGAGCTAATGAAAAGTCACATGATATAAAGGGCTTAAATGGCTGCCCAACACATCGTTATTAAAATGACAGCAAAATGGGAATGATAATGAATAATAATGGAATCTACTTCAGAGGGTTGTGGTGAAGACGAGATGAGATAACGCACGTGAAGCACATAGCTCAGAGCCTGACACCCAGGTGCTGGCTACAATGGGAGCTGTCATGGCTGTTATTTTTCCTTCGGGGCAAGAAGCAGAGAAGTTGGACTGCGCACAGGTCAGGCTGCACACTCCTGTGGTGTCCTGAGATCCATTCACAATTCTACAGCACCAGGATCTAGGGATATGCGGGGGACGGTGGAGACAGAAGGGTGGGAAGAGAGGTGATAGTGTCCCGGGAGAAGGGTTCAGAGAAGGCCAGGCTCTGGCACAGAGAGAAGTTTCAGAGGCCGCAGACAGCAGCTACCTGGAAGGCTGTGCTTAGGCTGCACCCAGTGCAGGACCATTTTGCTGATCTCCCTCCTGCTGCCAAATGTTCTAACCAGAGCTCTTTGATCCGCTGCCAGGCTTTGGGTAATGGAGCCAAGGTGTGTCTGGATTCATGCAAGGCCCTCGGGTGAGGGCCTGTCGATCCCGACAGCCATGCCAGCGCAGGGCCAAGAGAGAATGTCCTGGAAGGGTGGGGATGGGTTGGGCTGCCTGAACCCTCCCACCCCAGGAAGGCAAAAGACATAGATCACTGGCAGCAAGGGGCTGCCAGTTCTGGTGCTTCTACTCTCCACAGCGGCCACAGGAGCCCGCACCAGGAGTGGGAGGAGCAACATTCCAGAAGCTGGTAATGATGCACCTGGGTGGGTCCCCGTGACCACCTAGTACAAACCTCCCATTGCCAGGATGAGAAAGCTAAGGCCGGAAAAGGTCAGGGAATTTTCCCAACGTCCACTTTAAGGGAGGGCAGACCTTTTAGTGACTTTATAGTTTCATTTCTCAACCTTAGCACTGCTGTTATTTGGGGCTACATAATTATTTGTGGTGGGGTCCGTCTCATGTATTATAGGATATTGAGTAGCATCCCTGACCTCGACCTCCTAGATGCCAAAAACACTCGGCAAACAAAAATGGGGTGACCAACAAAAATGTCTCCATGCATGGCCCAGTGTCTCCTGGGTGCAAACTCAGGCCCCAGATGAAAACCAGTCTCTTGGTGAATGGGACGCTAGAGCAACATTAATTGAGGACCAACTGCATCCCAACGGTCTACGCTAGCCATGCACATGCATTATCCTGTTTAACACTGACAACTATCTAAGGAATAAACTTTATGTTTCCATTTCTATCTATGCAGCTTCTCTCTGCATCGATGCAGAAACGGTGCCTGCCAGAGTAATGATCCCGCCGAGGGCACCTGGCTACAGTTTGCAGAGCTGGACTGAAGAATGGCTGACATAGCCAGCTGCAGTGGCTCACGCCTGTAATCCCAACACTTTAGGAGGCCAAAGCAGGAGGATCGCTTGGAGTCACGAGTTCAAGACCAGCCTGAGCAACATGGCAAGATCCCATCTCTATGAAAAATACAATAATAAGCAGGGCATGGTGGCACATGTCCCAGTTGCTTGGGAAGCTGAGGTAGAAGGATCATTTGAGCCCAGGAGGCCAGGAGGCAAGACTGCAGTGAGCCATGATTATGCCACTGCACTCCAGCCTGGGCAGCAAAAGGAGACCTTGTCTTAAGAAAAAAAAAAAAAAAAAAGAATATAGAATGGATGATATAGACTTTATTGTTTACTGGGTGGTTGTGGTGGGGGCAGGCGTTAGTTCTGTTCTTCTTTCTCTCAATACCCTTACAATGTCCCTGCTTCAAAAGAGATCCCATACTATGCCTGCTACCCCAAGTCCTGAGTCAGAATTCAAAAGCAAATATGGTAGGATGATAAGAGAGAAAGGACTTAGGCAGCAGGAGAGCTGTGATTGGTGGAAGGGGCAGGCAGGAAGAGTTTGGGTTTGGAGACACTGGTTACTGAGTCAGAACTCCAGCTCTGTCATTACCTGTGTGACTTTGGGCAAGTTACATGTGAGTGTCGGAGCTTCCATTTCATTTGCCAAATAATTGGGATCATAATACACACACTGTAGAGTTGTTAGGATGTCACGAGAGAATGCACAGAAGTAAGTACTCCCGAACTGAGCTATTATCTACCTCAAAGGATGACTGGAGAAATAGAAAAGGGATATAAAGAACACAGCAAAGATGCTTCATAAAAGGTAATTATTATTATTGTTACCAAAACCCTTTGAAATTGGCTATTCATTTTCTGAAAGCCACTCAAAGATTCTGTTCCTATCGCAGAAGAATTGGATAAATGACTTCTTTGATAAACTAGCTTTTCACCTAGGGGATCTGGTTTACTGATCCTACCCAGATTAAAATGACTGAAAATCAATTTGATTTGACAGCTGTGGAAAAAGCGAAATGCATGTACTAACTGTCAAGCCACGCAGCTCCTCGGTGCGGATACAAAGCAAGGCACAGAAAGGGTCCTGCTTGCTGGGATCTTGCTGCCTGGTCACCCATCACGGCTGATAAGATCTGACCTCCTTCCTACTTCACTGATGCCCCATGGGCCAGCAAATGCCCACCAATGTCCAGGCACTGAGGTTCTCGCCTGTTTCTCTGCTTCTGGGGTCTGGCCTTGCAGACTCACCCCAGACCTGCAAACTCTTTCAAAAGGGTTCTTTGTTCCTATGTAGCATCCATAGCAACCACTCAAAAGGCAGAACTGACTGGGTTCTGAGAGCTACAGCTGCAAGAAAGATGAAGGAAGGTGAAAGGAATCCCGCCACCTGCTCCTTGCCACAAGAATAGATGACTCCAGCCCCTGCTCCCTTTTGACTTCCCCTCCATTGAACCCCCATTTCTGGATTCCCATCCATATTCTTCCAGGTCTCAAATGCTCCAGGCATGTCCAACTGCCAAACTCCTGAAATGATACATCCTCTGAAGTCACAAGGCATAGATCAGGCCACTGGAGGCCTCCTCTGACCCCAGGAAAGGCCCCTGGGGTCCTCAAGCCTCAGTTTCCATGTTTGTCAAGTGGGGAGAAGAAAGCAGCATTAGCACTGTCTGCCTCATGGTGCTACTGTAAGAATCAGGTGGTAGGTTGAAGGCAGAGGGACTTCCTAAGCTGGGTGTGTCTGCAAATGGGAGTTGGGGAGTATTAGCCACGTTCTAGAGCACTGCGAATGTGCTCCTTGTAGGAGTAGAGACGCTACCTGTGGACCTCATTTTCATTGTCATTTTTCCATGTGTTCTGATTTTCTCCTATTTGCCACAGAGAGGGATGGGGTTCTCACTGGGTCAACTCCATAGAGGGCTGTTCTCCCTGAGCTTTTAGCATAAGTAACCCAGGACCCAAGTGAGGAATTTGGGTGTTTAGAGGTCCTCCTTATGGATTTATTTTGAACTAGCTGCTAAAAATAAGCATTAATCATCATGAAATAAGTAAACTGTGGGCTGCCTCCCCTGCAGCCTGCCATATGGAGTTGCCCCTGTTAGAAGCAGCATCTTCTCACAGCAATACCTGCCCCTGGAGAAAGACATCTGCCATTTGCCTTTTTTTATTTGTTTGTTTTGTTCTCTCTCTCTATCTTTATATACCATCAGCTTCTTTCCTAATCAATAAGCTTCATGGACCATCTACTATTTTCTCAGTTTGAGCTATTCTGCTTATTTTTTTTAAGTACAAACAACCTGGAATGCCTACATACTACTTAGCCTATATTTTAAGCCAGATCCTTCTAAACATGCCCTCCAAGGTTGGTGAATATTCATTCAACCAGTTTTATTTACACAAAAAGAGAGGCTTGTTTAATTTATAGGGGTATGGATTGTAACTATCTGTCTCCACCCTAGAAAAAATGCTGTCCTAGACAGCCCTGGACAAGTTGCTCAACTGTGTTTCAAGAAAGTGCTAGTTACTTGTCATTTATTGAGAATACCCTTTGTGTGAAGAAAATGGAAAGCATGCTAGGCATTGTGGGTAATATCTTATTTAGTCATCAGCACCTCCTCCAACAGTTAGGTAGTCCAACAGTTAGGTATATGTCCCATTTTACAGGTGAGGAAAATGAGAGTAGGAGGGATGAGACAAGTTGCTCAGAACCACAAGCTCATAAGTAAGAGCCAGGGTGCAAATCAAGGCCTTCAACCCACTTTCCAGGAGGCCTGCTGATTAACTCACAACGCTCTCCTACAAAAGGCTTGTGGGCTAGGTGCTGGTATTGTTCTCACTTTACAGAGGAGGGAGTGAGCTTGGAGGGCCTTGGGTGTGATGAGTTGAGTAAGGAGAGATGAAAGATGCTCTCGAACCTCAGCACACAGTGTGGTGGGCGGATAGATTTTCACCAAGTTTGGAAGGTAAGAGTCTGGGATGGTTTTACTTAAACTATAGGATGTGGTGTACATGTGAAATAGATCTTTGGTGCCAAGGGTGGGGGCTCCAAGAAATAATCACACCTAGGACCACCCACCCTCTCAGCAACAGAAGAACACTTTGTGTCTGATTATGCATAAGATTGTTTAATTAATTGCTTTTTATCCCCTGTCACAGTATTCCACCTTCACGAAGTGTCTTTCATCTTGGATCTCCAAAACAGGAGTAAAAGCTGTAATTAGTTGTAATGACTATTGTGTTTTTAATAGTTACCTGCTATAATGTCCATTTGACAGATGAAGGGGCTGAGGCTTTGGGTCAGAGGATGATAGGCTAAATGCGGAGATCCAAGATGGAAGCTAGCCAAGTCCCTCCCACCCTGGAGAGTGGGGGTCCCGGGAGCCCCTCAGGAAGCCTTGATATGTCATAGAACAAGAAGTGCCATAGATGGTTTGAGTCTGTCTCCTCCTGCCTTTGGGCAGGGCTCAAGATTCTTCCTGAATTGAGAAAAATAGTCAACTTGCCATGGCATTTTAAATCAGGTATAATTTGTCCATTCCACTATGAAACAGAAGGGGGTTTAAGATTCAATATCCTACTGCTCCATGTACCAACCTCAATTTGCTCTTGATTCATGATAAATTCTAAATCACAATCACCTTTTAGAGAGAGAGAGAGAAAGAGAGAGAGTGTATGTATGTGTGTATGCAGGGACAGGTAGAGTAGGTTGAGGTTTGGGGGGAAAAAATGAGGAATTTTCTCCTATTTCCAACCCTAAAAGAGCAAGATCCTCAATGCAACCCTGTTAGTTAAACAAGAGACACAAAGGATTTGTCCAAAGTCATTACTGGTAAATGACAGAGCCAGGATTCAAACCAAAGGGCTTCTTCTAAAACTACAGCGGTATGTGCAAATGGGGAAGAGAGGAACCCTGGCTGAGTAGCCATTTTGGGGGAAGTCAGGAAGTGGAAACTCACACTTTGGGAAGAAAAAAAAGCCCTCAGCAAAAAAATCAAGGTGTCCTCTTTGGAGCAAACTAATAAGAAAATTTTAATAACCAGATGGTTTGTCATGGGAGTAGATCTATGGTCTCTTGACCTGTCTTCAGTTCTACTCCTAGATACGTACTCTAGAAAAACTCTTATTCACATGCATTGAAAAACATGTACAAGAATATCATACAGTTGTATTAAGTTGGTACAAACATAATGGCGGTTTCTGCCATTACTTTCAATGGCAAAAACCACCATTATGTTTGGACCAAGCTAATATTTGTAAATAAACAAATACACAAAAACTAGGTAACCAGAAATGACCCCAATATCTATCAATAGGACAATGAATAAATGGAATAGAACACTACCTAGCAGGGAAAATAAATGAACTACACACAGGTACATGCACCAACATAAATGAAACCTAGAAATCTAACACAGAGAGGAAAAATCAGGTGATACCAGATAATATAAAATATGGTGACATTTTTACCAAGTTAAAAACAAGCCACACATGTACACTTACAGTTCAGAGATAATTACCTGAAAAATACAACTTTTAAAAAAAGCCAGAGAATGGTAAACATAAAATTTAGGATAGTTTAACTCGATGAGCAAAAGAGAAAGGGCTTGGGAGAGAAGGTTCACCGATACTGGTTTATGGTTCTTGAAACATTGTTTTCCAGGTTGCTTATATACAGTTTCATGACTTACATGTAGATTGCATATATAATTGTAATGTCTCAAAATACATATTTCAAGAGAGAAGTTTCCTAGACCAAATGGCCCAAAGGCAAACTGTTTTATTCAGTGAAAATAGATAAACACGAACCCAAGAAAAGCACAAGGAATATGATATATTTGTGGGGAGTGTTGAGGGGCATCAGGGGGAGCTTGGGAAGAGGAGAAAAATGAGAAAAAAGTAGGAAAGCTTGGAGAATAATTGTGTGTGTGTGTGTGTATGTGTATGTGTCTTGATTTTATTTCTCCTTTCTCCATAAGATACTTTCAGTTGCTGATGATCTCTTCTTACACCCTGTAAAATATCTGGTTAAGGACTGATGGAAAAAGGGAGAAAATATAGACCCACCCTCCCCAGGACATAATGCTTGTCCACCATCAGGCTGATGAATGCACAGGTTGGAGGGAGAACTAAACTTGGAGTCAGAGACCCCAGGGTCTCATTCCTACTCGAAAAGTGTGACCAGGTGGGGGTATTCATGCCCTCCAATAAATGGGGCATCTAGTGATAAAATGTATGTGAGATCAAGTTGTAAGCTGTAAAACGTTATGTTTATATAAAGGTCATGGTGAATTCACTAGACCCAGGACCTAAATTTGTGTGCTTCTGCAGATAAAGACCCTAGCCTTAATTTGCTGAGTCTATTCTCCATTTCGTACAAGTCCCATTTTGCTATATTTAGACACATCTTTTTTGCTTTGAAAATCAGAGTTTGAAAGAGATGGAAATAATCCTCCCCAAACATTATGACTGAAGCTGTATCACAAAATATTATAAGGAAAAGTGAAAAGAAAACTGTCTGGATATCACACAGATCTATTAGTGAATATCTTAAAACACTTACGTTTGGATTGTAGGCTTCATGCGATATTGAATTTTTACATGAATTAGACAACCAGTAAGAACACTTTAATAATTAATAATAATAATAATAGCAGTATTGTTTGGTAATGTCAAGAGTGTGCCACACACACACTGAGAAACTCCCTATTTATTTTCAAAGCAGTATTTTCAGGTCACTATCATGACCCATTTGCCAGTGGGGATTGGCAAGCACAGAAAGTTAAACCAACTTGCCCAAGAACACTTAGCAATTAGAAAGTGGCTAGGCTGAGATTTCAACCTCAGTAGGTCTGCAGATAAAGCCACTCACATTATAGCCAGGTCCTGATATGTAATTTCCAAAGATTTAACAGCCAGGAGAATGTGCCAGCCAAGCTGAGAATAACCTTATTTTATGAAGGACTTCAATTTATTTAACACATTCACCTACTCAGAGCAATGGATAAGCATTTGGGAGCAGCCAGCCTTCAGCTCCTGCTCTAAGAAGGGAGGGCCACAAAGCCAGGGGTGGAAGGAAAAAGCTAACCCATCCTGATTCCAACTGCCAAGCCACATAGCTCCGTCCAGATATCCAGAGCTGCTACTATTGGCACAGGGTGTTCAAAAGCTGATGGGGCCTTAAAGGGAATGGATCTCACATTCTTGCATCCATTGCCTTCCCTCAGCAAGTCCTCTGGGCTCCCTTTGAGCTTATTTCCAGGGCTGCTGCTAAGGGACATGCACTGGTACCCCTCCAAACCAGGCTTGGGCTAAGGCGCTGACCACACCACTTTTTGCTGGGTCCACAGCAGGCAGCCTTGGAAACCGGGACTTCTAGTAGGCACCTCATTGATGGGGAAGCTGTAATAGAGAGCAGACGACGTTGCTAAGGTCAAACAGCCTTCAGGAGGCCAGAAAAGCAGTGGGAGAGCGACCGTCTGCTGTGAAGCTCATGACCTTTATAATACCACATGCAATCCCTACAAGGCAAGGGTTCTAAACTGGGGGAAACTGGGTTCTCAGCCTGGGGAGTTTTGGTCATCATAGCTCTGGTGGGCAGTGCTCCTGATGTCTGGTTTGTAGAGGCCAGAGACGCTGCTCCACATCTTTCAACACATAGGTCAGTCCCTGGCCCCAACACAGACACACCACAAAGAACTATCCTCCCCCAAATGTCAGGAGTGCCAAGGTTGAGAAACCTTGGCTACGTTGCTGTTAAAGAAACAGAAATGGGAGAAAGTAAAGTACACCACAGGAAAGGGGGCCTAGTGATAGCAACTCGCCTGTATTTTAAGGACCCAGGCACTGGCCAAACTGACCCTTAGCAAATCTCTCTCATCCTCTATGCAGGATTGTTTGAAATGCCCAGAGACAGCAGAGAATACCATTCCCCATCTTATATCTCTTTCACAAGAGGTCTATAGCTTTGAAGAACTGCCAAAGATAGGGAGGTAGAGGCTGGGGGGGCAAAGACGGGAGTGGAAGGGATTATTATTATTGTTATTATTATTATTATTTTCTAGATACACAGAGTAACTACGGACAGAGCAACACTGAGAGCACCAGGTTGAATCTTTAGGGGAACACTCTGCTTCCCAAGAATCACATCTCAGTGTCCAAAGAGAACAGGGAAACGTGTCTGTGAAGGGTTAAGTTTGCATCTTCTCTTGCTGGCGTGTCTCCCAGGCTAAATGAAGGCTGTTTCATCTCACATGGATATGAAAGACAAAGTGTGCAGATTGAAAACATCTGTACACCGAGTGAATGGACCACATGTCCATGGTGCCATGCCGGGGTTTAGCTAGATCAGTGCCCTTTTTGTTTGACTTTGGAAGAGCAACATAAATAAATACAGTAGGTTCCGTTTAAACAAAGAACTCTGATCAATAGAGGTTTGTATAGCTTACGACCTCCAACCATAAACAGAAATTCGAGGTAAAAATCCACAAATCCCAGATCAATTACCAGATTATTTACCCTCTTGCACCGCTAATGTTCCAATCTGCCTTGCATATTAAATAGCCAGGGAGGAAAAGGATTTATGTTGCAGAGAAGAGGGAAGCGTGCATGGATTTATTAGCCGTGGTAATCAAAGCGTGTGCCATACGTTTTCTATATAAACACGGCTGGGGTGTTTGTGCAAATCAGCTAAGATGAATTTTAAATTCCAAGACTTTTCAGCCAATGTTACCAGTAGCTTTAATAATCTTTTTCTATTTTTCAAATGGGCGTTAACCATCTGCCACAAAACTGTTGCTGCATTGCGGTCTACCATAAACGAAAGTACCTGTTTTGCGGGGCTCTTGGACGGGGGTATCAGGAGATAGAGGCTTCAATCCTTGTTATGCTCCTCGGTTGCTGTGAATCTTTGAGAAAATCCCTGCCCTGTGTTGCTCTGGGCTCATTTTCCTAGGTGTAAACTTAGGCTTCTACCCCCAAGCACTGTGCCTGATGTTACAAACCAGCACTGTACCTGGGGCAAGTTGTATCATCTTTTGAAGTCTCTGTTTTGTCATCTGTGAAATAGAAAAAAAAAAAAAGCAGCGCTGTTTACCTGCTGGAATTGTGATTAGAAGTAAGTAAGATGCAACATATAAATGTATAGCTCACATCGGGACTACAGGAAGCACCGCTCCCCAGGCAGGAGCTACCGTTGTTCTTCTCATCACCTTTATTATCAGTGTTCCTTCTCTGAGGTCCTGAATTTCAGCATATTCATGATGATTTGGAATGGGCCCTCTGAGTCAAGGACTTGGGGGAGCAGCTGGAATGAAGGAATGGAGAACTGTTAGGGAGAGGAGTATGTAGTGCCTGTAGAGAGGGAGAAGGAGAATTTTTTTTTATTAAGTCACCCTGAAGACCCCAGCAAGGAAAGGCCATGGGAGCCTGCAGACCAC
Source organism: Papio anubis (assembly GCF_008728515.1). Lineage (NCBI taxonomy): Eukaryota > Metazoa > Chordata > Mammalia > Primates > Cercopithecidae > Papio > Papio anubis. The sequence continues at coordinate 10,175,453 of NC_044993.1, forward strand.
TCCACGTCCACTCCCACCTATCCACAGAGATCTTCTGGCTTGGATATTTGTTCATCAGTACCTATAGATCTACTCCCTGCAAAGAAATAGCTTGGGCGCCCCACCCATTACAACCCTCTATGGGATGCTGGCATCAGAGAACACAATTTCCGCCCCACCCACTACACTGTAAGTCCCCCTGAGGGCTAGGGACCGTGGTCATCTCATTCACGTCTGATCTCCAGTCCTTAACCCCATGAGGGACTCACAGTACATCTCAGTTTACATTTGTCACACAAATGTGTTCTCTGGGATGCCCAGGAATGTCTCCTTTCTCTATCCCAGATTGTAGACTCCAACCTTCTCCTCTTATAGTCAGACCTCCTCATTACTGCCCTACTCTGGCCTCCCAAGCCAATCATGGAGAAAATGCTAGGATATACCCTATTCTCTGTTTCTCTTCCATACACCCATAATCGTAGGAATGACAGAGAAAGCAATCTGTGCCCAGCCGTGTTGAGAGCTTGACATATATAGACTCATAAATTCACATAGCAACACCATTTTTTCCACATTTTACAAATAGAGGGAATGAGTGCTAAGGAGATTATTCACAGGCTGCCAAGAGGCTGATAGGAATCCACACGAGGTCTGCTTGACTCAACTCTTAGGCCAGTGGCTCTCGAGCTTGGATAGCATCAGAATCACTTGGAAGGCTTGCTAGAACACAGTTTCCTGGGCCCTATTTCAGAATTCCTGATTCAGTGGGTCTAGGGCAAGGCCTGAGAATGTACATTTCCAACAAGTTAGGTAGTGATGCTGCCACTGCAGCTGCCCGGGAATGACTCTTTGAGAAATACTAAAACCATCGTCCAATGGGAGACAAGTTCAATGATTGACTATTTTTGCTTTTTTTCGTCTTGCATTTTGAAAGAACCAAGTTATTTTCTAATCGTGTTCTACAATTCATCCTCAAGTATGACACTAAAAGTGAAATTCTTATTAACCAAGCGTTGTGATCTTCTCCAGAATCAAGGACAGGATAGTGAAGAAATTTCTTGTAACTTAACTAAGAGGTCTAATTACAGCAGAGGTTAACCAACCTTTAAAACAAATAAAGAAATAAATAGCAGAGGTTAGCCAACCTTTAAAAGAAATGCAGTTTCTTGAGTTGTAATTATTCTACATATTATAAAATGTGGAAAGTTATGGGGTGGGGGAAGGAGGACTAGAGGCTTGCATTCCTTAGTAATGAACTACAGAAGTAGTAAAAGCCCAAGTTAGAGTATTTTTTCCAATCTTTTACTCAATAACTATCCTGTCTCCAAAGTATCACAAATTCCAAATTAGCAGTGTGTGGATTCATGAAATCCATTCATTTCTCCATTCATGCATCCCACAAACATTTATTGAAGCCTCCATTCCATGCCAGCCATCTGCTGGGTGCCTGGCCAGGGGAGGGACACGGAGAGTAGGCAGTTCTGGGATGTTGATGTTAAGAGAAATAAGATACAGGCCATATCCTCGAAGAGCTCACAGGACAGTGGAAGGTAAAAGTCATAAAGCAGATGTGTGAGACTGCGCATGTGAGTGGAAAGTTGGATAAGGGGTTTCCAGACAAAGGAAACAGTGTATATTGATGGAAGCTGTAGTGGACTGTGTTGGTGCTACAACCAAATCCTCTGTTCCAGGCCATACCATTCATTCCCTAGTTGCTGTGCTGACTGCTAAGGGCTCCATGTTACCTCTTCTTAGCCAGCTAGAGCCACTTGCCAAGGAGGTCACAGCATCCCCCTGCCCAGAAGGCAGTCCATTGACTGACTGTTTAACACAGGACTACTTCAGGGTAAGAGTCCTCTCCCAGCTGGACCAATTATTTGATGTAATTCTTACTCCAGAGCTTTTGCTAACATTGAGCTAGAGCTAGACTACAGTGGAGGCCACATACTTGTTTAGCCCCTGCCCTGACCTCTTCTTCTCCGTAGCTTCTTTCCTACTGAAAGCACACCCTCAATAAATCATGTACCTCAACCTAGCTCAGTCTCTGCTTCCACAAAGGAGGTATAGTGGCTAACTGCATGGCCTCTGGAGCCACATATCTGCTTTTGTCATCCTGGGTCTGACACTTGCTAGTTGTAGGATTCCAGGTAAGTTACTCATCCTTGACTAGAGTTACCAATAGGAACCCAATAGAAAAGATGCATATATTTACCAGTAGGTACAGCAGGTGGGTCCCCCAATCCCCATCTTTTCTTTCCCCATCCCTTTTAAGGAGCACCATTGTGTCTATGAACGTGTACACACATGTACACACACACACACAGGCACACAAACCAGCCAAAATAAAAAACAACAGGATCAACCAAGTGGCTTGAGGACACACCACATGGATGCCCTCTCCCTAAAGACTTAAAATTTAGACTCTGAAGTGCATTCTGAATCTGATCTAGTATTTTGTAACTCTCTGAAATGTCCATCCTGGCCTTCAATCAATGTACTCTCGGAGAGGCCTCTAAGACCCATCTGTGTCAGTTTAAAGGCTTTTAGAAACAGGTAGTAAAAACAGCCGGGCATGGTGGCTCACGCCTGTAATCCCAGCACTTTGGGAGGCCGAGGTGGGTGGATCACGAGGTCAGGATCTTGAGACCACCTTTGCTAAAACGGTGAAACCCCGTCACTATTAAAACAATACAAAAAATTAGCCAGGCATGGTGGCAGGCGCCTGTAGTCCCAGCTAGGCGGGAGGCTGAGACAAGAGAATGGCATGAACCCAGGAGGTGGAGCTTGCAGTGAGAGGAGATGCGTCACTGCACTCCAACCTGGGCGACAGAGCGATACTCCATCTCAAAAAAAAATACAAAAATAAAAAAATAAAAACAAACTAGCTTAAGCAACAGGATAAGACATTTTTTTGGTATCACACATACTGTCCAGAACTAGGGCAGATTCCAGGACTAGCTGATTCAGTGGTCAATGATGTCAGCAAACCCTTGGACTTTTTTCCATTTTTCTACACTGTTATCACCAGTGTTGGCATGTGTTACCCTCACGACGTGACAATGAGGAGCCCTGAACTTCTGTGTTCCCACTTGTGAGCTACAGTCCTTTCTTTTCATCTTTATGACCTATCCTAGGTCATGTGTCCACTCTGAACCAATAACAGTTAGCAAGAAAATGCCATGGTCTGCTCAGATTAAACAAATCAAGGCTTGCCCCTAGAGCTGGGGATGGACAGGAGGCAATACAGCAGCTTGACTGAGGAGCCAGAACACAGGGACTCAAATCATGCCTGTGACACTTACTAGTTATATGGCTTTGGACATATCATTGATTTATCTGTTTCCTTATCTGTATAATAGATATAGCAAGATGCCAACTTTGCAGGGTTGTTCTGATGATTAAATGAGTTAATAGATGCCAGGCACTGTGAACACTACTTGGCCATGCACATGGCATGCACAAATGTTAGCTGTCACACTATTGTGTTGTGTCTGAACAAAACTGGGTGCTGACCCTGCAATCCCATTACTGGGTATATACCCAAAGGGTTGTGAATCATTCTACCATAAAGACACATGCACACGTATGTTTATTGCAGCACTATTTACAATACCAAAGACTTGGAATCAACCCAAATGCCATCAATGATAGCCTGGATAAAGAAAATGTGGCACATATACACCATGGAATACTACGCAGCCATAAAAAAGAATGAGTTTATGTCCTTTTCAGGGACATGGATGAAGCTGGAAACCATTATCCTCAGAAAAATAACACAGGAACAGAAAACCAAACACCACATGTTCTCATTCATAAGTGGGAGTCGAACGATGAGAGCACATGGAGACAGGGAGGGGAACATCACACACCGGGCCTGTCGGGAGGTGGGGGGCAAGGGGAGGGAGAGCACTAGGACAAACACCCAATGAGTGTGGGGCTTAAAATCTAGATGACGGGTTGACAGGTGCAGCAAATCACCATGGCACATGTATACCTATGTAACAAACCTGCACATTCAACACATGTATCCCAGAACTTAAAGTAATATAATAATAATTTTAAAAGCCCTGGGTGCCAATACGAAAGACAGGACAGCACATGTTAGCTAGGTGACTGGCAGTGTCTGCTGTGCTATCTCCTGTTCAGCTCAGCATTCTGAGTCCAAACATCCTGACCATGTGGATAAGGTTTAAAAACCACTTTGTTTCTGAGATGGTTCTTGGCATTCAAAGTACCACCAAGCATTTGGAAATTGTAGCCTTGAGCCCTACTCTCAGTAACATTATCTCTCACCTGAGCTCCACCTGTAGCCCATCATTACGTTTCTCTTGAGTTTGGGTGGGGGTGTCAGCTCCAGGAGACGCTACCTCATAACAGGGGTGCCGGGACCCACCTGTCTGCTCCTCTTTCAGGGATGTGCCACCATGAAGAGGTTGTACTGGGCAGGCCCGGTTTGGTTTCAGAATCTATGAGAAGACAGACTGAGCTAATCATATGGTGCCATGATAGGCCCTGAAGAGAGAAACCCTTTCACTCTGGAGCTGTAGAGGCAGGAGTCAGCATCAGGCTGCCCCAGAAGAATGTTAGAGACAAGAAACGTCAGAACTGATTAATTATGGAGATAAAAGTATCAAGAGATGGTGGAAGTACTTCCTGGTGAGGCTGTTTGTAATGCCCAGTTTAGTTCACTGTCCGTAGCAATCCTCAAGCTGGGGAACTGTGCATGGGGACACTGGAATGGGTTTGAGACGGTTGCTGAATTCCTTACTAATATACGTGTGTATGTGTGCCTAGGTATCTGGACTTTGCTAGTAGAAAGAAAGGCTTCCAAGGGACTCTCAAATTTGGGATGTCCAAAAGAGGTTGAAATCTACCGCACTGGAGTGATCTCCCCACATAAGGAAATTAACCACCTCACTTCTGTGTTCATTTATAGATGACTTCTCACCTTCAACAAGGATATGTTAGCAAGTTAGGTATCTCAGGTCCAATAACCCACCAACCAGAAGTCAAGGAAGCTCACTGCTAGGCACCAACATGGGTCTATGTTTTGCATAAGGGAGAATATTAGTGAGACACCTGATTTATGTGGCCACCCAGAGTCCCGTTTCTCACTCAGGAAGGCTCAGGATTCTACCCACAAGTCACCTGGAATAGCTACTCAGGTGTGGTGGCCTGGGCATCAGAGTCCCTTACCAGCTCACACCCAGATAAATACAGACATGGATACTGCATATTTAGGAAATTTATTCGTAATTTGGCACAGTAATTTTATAACTACCTAATCTAATAGTTTTTAAATGGGACTTGTATTTTGTATGTCTTGTAGGTTTCATTTTTTTCTAATTATGTTGGTTGTATTTTATAAAATTATTATTAGTCTAAAGTGCATACAAAATTGTTTTTTAAAAAAACTAGTCTTTATATAGTTTGGGAAGGATTAACCCAAGGAATCTTCACCAGCTTCCGGGTTCCCACTCCCACATCTGTTGGCCGCTGTGTGGGGTACAGCGGATAGATGAGCCTGAAGTAGAAATGCAAACGTGAAATTTCTTTAAAGGCTCCTATTAACTTGAAAAGTCATAGAACTTGCATCTCATTCCAAAATATATCAAGTTTTGTGTTAATATAAAAATCAAGGTGTTTTTTTTTTTTCATTTGTTTATTTTCCTTCAAGATGTCAAACAAAATTTTAACTCCAAGAAGATGCACAAAGAGTTGTTAGTTAGTTGGTTAGCTACCTAGTTAGTTAGTTAGTTAGTTAATTACTTTTGCTCTGCAGTTTTAAGTGCGTTTAGAGACATCACCATACCCTTCTGGGGAATGGCAGTATTTGTTATTTTGTGAAACAGCTTTGCAGAAGATATACAACAGCATTTAGGTCTCAATTTCAGATTTAAAAGTAACTTACACTCTTATAATATAGCAGTCAGTGTAGCCTTAATATATAAGAGCAAACTCTTATATAGCGTTTATTATGTGCTAGGGAATGTTATAGGCGCCTCTTCTACATCAGCTCATATAGTCCTGAAAGCACTCCTTTGAGACAGGTGCTATTAATATTATTGCCATTTTATAGGTGCAATACTGATGCACAGGGATGCTAATTCTCTTGCCCAAGGTCGCACAACTAGTAAGTACGTGGTAGAGCTCAGATTTCCACCCAAGCAGCCTGGGTCCTGTTCTTGCTTAGACACTGGACTGAACTTCCTGTAGCCTTCCAAATGGGGCAATCTCAGAGGCTGTGTCAATTCAGTAAACTACTAGCTGCATGAAGATAATGCATTTGACTGAGGACCAAAGACTTATAGGGAAGCCACAGTTACACACGGTTCTATGCTAGACTTTGCTTGGATTAAATTGATTAGGTTCTGAAAATGCAAAATAACTTTTAATGCACATTTTGCTCCACATTCTGCTACCTAAGTGATAGTCTCGAGTTGAGTTGAAGTGGAGAAGAATTGTGTTTGGGACTGTCCAGATCAAGGCACCCTGGCTAGAGCAATTTGCTGGAAAATTTGGGGGCAATTTTATAGCCACAAGTAGACCCCATCAATTCCACTACATTTTTTGGCCATACCTTATTTAGTCATGGCTGTAAAGATTCAGCCTTTGTGAATTATCCACACGCCAACCCACATCAGCATTCGATTTGGTGTTTCACGCATCCCATTTGGTTTTGAAATTAGTTGAAGAGGATGCTATTTAGGGGCCATGTGAAAAAATATATAATCTGTCTTGTGCTTACGAAAAAAAAAATTGCTGTGTTCTGATTAACTACACGTGACGCTGAGATATATCCCTGTGAAAATGACCTCCATTTGCAGCCTGATTTTGATTTGCAGGCTGTGGAATTAAATTCCACCTCATTGGTTTTATGTTTCTCTCATCGTTTGTCCATTCATTCACCAAATATTTATTGAGCACCAACTATAGCCAGACCCAATGCTAGGTGCTTGTGTGGAAGAAGAGGCGGAGACTATTCAATGATGAATAAGACACAGTCTCTGCCCTTGTGAAGTTCATGGTTTTGTTAGAAAGACAGATATATACCCATATAATGATAGTGCAGGGTATGTACAAATACCAGGCCAACACCTATCACAGATCCCAAATTAATTCATTGTCTAATAGCTTGGTTACTTTGGTTAAGGAAAATACCAGTTTACACTGCCTGCGCGTTAGTAACTGAACTATTATTTATTATTTGTCTACCCTGAAAATCGAAATAATTGGATGCCTGTAAGGCTGACTTCAGGATGTTGAGTACAAGTGGTAACATTTGTCTACTTGATATACTCATGTCAGAAACAAAGCCAATAAGCAAAGACCAGGAAGCATTTCTCTAATGCACCTGCATTTACCCCATTTGCCCCCAACTTCACAAAACACTTCTATATCTATAACAGAATTGCCTTGTGGCAACAGTCTCTGAAGATGCGCATTCTCATCTAGGGAGAAGTTAAGTGACTTGTCTAAGGCCACCCACCTAGTTGACGGTAGAAGAGAGCCCCTGAACTAAGTCTTCTTATTCCAAGAACTGTGTCCTTTCTGGTTCGTCGTGCCATCCTAATCATTTATTGAACACCTATTGTACATTCAGTGTTAGACTCACTGTATGATTGGACGGCATGATTTTAATATCCAGATGCTGCGACTTCTAGGTCACCTGGCCAGTCATTTTATGAATGTTGGTTAAGAGGCTATTCTATACCCAAGACAGGAGTGGCCTGTTACATTACCACTCGTGATGAACCCATTAAGGAAAAGCAGAAGCTTCCAGAGCTAGCTCTCTGTGGTGCACTCAGAGCGCTTCCTTGCCTTCCCGGCCTCACAACTTTAATGTTTTCCTTCATTTATTAACCCAAATGATTCTCTGGAGCCATGGGGGATGGTCAAACAAGATAAAATAAAACAAAGAAACACCAACTTTATTTTTTTCCCTTTTTTTGTTACTGGTTTTGACTTAAATGGAAAACTCAACTCAGCTTTTTGAAAGTCAGAGTGGCCTTTGTGTTTGGAAATTAACTTTTTACATCCCCCAGGGGGTAGTTATTACTCACTGGATACTTTTAAATTTAAATGTGATCAATTAATTGATGGTAAAAATTATATTATGTAAATGCAAATTCAGAATTGAGTTTGGTGTTCACAGTGGCCTGAAAACATTTTAAAAGGTCAGGTTAGGCCTGAGGAAATTGGAAGTTTTAGTTCCTGCTATTAAAAAAGAGAAAAAAAGAACAAAAGAAAGAAAAAATGAGTTTGCAACAAACTCGGTAATGAAGACCAGAATTTTTTTTTCTTTTCTTTTTGACAATGTTATCACAATCTGTTATCGCAATCTAACTGTACCATGGAAACTTCAATGTAAAGGAATCAGGCGAGCTTTTTTGTTCAACTCTTTTTGTTAGAAATCCTACTCTACAAGCCTTATCAAGCTTATAAAGCTCATAAACACTGGAACCCCAAACAACTTCAGAAGATAGAAAGACAAAACCTGGGAGAGAAAAAAAATAAAAAAGAATGGTGATAAAATGAAATTGAAGAGGGTTACACAAAAGACTCTGGAGCCATTAATTTTTATAGCTGATGCAGCTACTAATATTTTATGAGGTTTGGAAATATGAGTATAAAAAGCACCCTAATATCTGCCCTTGTTCTCTTTCTGTTGTTGTTGTGATACAAAGATAAGCCCCTCGTATTTGTACCTTGAAGATGGCCTTATTACAGTTAAATATTCCTATGGCAGAAAATGTTCTGTTTCATTGGAATCTTTCCAAGTCAATGTTTTCATTTTTGTTTAGTTTGATTTTCCACCTTTTCCAACGGAAATTCATGGACTCCTTTATGTGCCATTTCTTTCCCATGTTCTTTTTTTTTTTATTTCTTTCTTTTAACTTATCAGATCTTATTTCCAGTTAAATTGCAGCAGGGTTTATGTTTACTAGCTTTCCTGGACCGTACTGCGTGCGATGTCTCCATTTAAATGTAGATTTTGACTTTACACTGGGGAGGTAGGTGAGAACCTTTCTGCTGCAGAATTAACATCAAGGTGAAAATATAAACTCAAAATAGATGCTATGTTTCCATAAGTAAAGCTGCGTAAGTCCAGTTTGAGTATTCTGAGCCATTTATTCACAAGTTCCCTTGTACTCCACAGGGGAAAACATTGTACAAGTCAGATCTATATATTTATTGAGGCCACAACACAAAACTTTAGGTCAAGGAAATCAAATGCTGAAGGGTAGCCCAGAAACTATTATAGACACTCATCCAAATGCAGTGTGGGGGGGCTCTACCCATGACCTTTGGAATTAATGATAAATAGGACTAAGAGGGTACATTTAATAACTGTTCACATCTCTTTTCCTTGTTCAGGAGCCAGTTGCACTATGAAGAAATGGAATACAAAATATGTACTCTAAATAAAGCTTAATCAAGTGCAGAAAATAATGCATTTTGAATCATAGCCCCAACCCACACACATTTTTTTTAGATTAACTGTGGTAGATATCTATGAAATTCATTTTAAAGACAAAAAAAAATAACATTTTGCCCTCTGTCTTTTGCCCCATTTTATTGATAGCCCATTAAAGAGGGCAGGGAGAGAAATTAACTATCCATATTTACATCTAGATAACTTATACAGTGTTTTTTCTCAGCTATTCATGGACCAACCCTATTCCCAAATGATGTAGATGTGGAGCTTTTAGCACCATCCAAATAACTTAGTGAAAAAAGTATGTAACTTTGTTGAGAGCTCTCCCAAAAACCTGCACCATTGAGCCTATAAGTAAAATTGTCCTTATAGAAGCATATATTTTGATTGAGTTTATCAAAAATGTAGTGCCCTACTTCTCCTAATGCCTCAAGTAGAACCCTAATCATTACATGGGGAAATGTTTTCCAACCTAACTTATAAAGGATATTAGTCCATTGCCATGGCCAAAACCATGTGGTCTAAAACCACTGTGTGTCCTCTGGACTCCAGTTTGCCCATCTGTAAGCTGAGAATAATAGTAGTACTTATACCATGAGCTATTTGAAGAATAATGTCATTTAATGCAGGAAAAGGGTTGAGAACAGTGTCTGGTACAGATAAACACCCAATAAATATTGGATATCCACTCACACATACACATGGATATGTGTAGATACAGAATTCTCTCTTGAAGACTTCAGGAGCCAGAGAGAAAGGAGTGGCTCTAACTAAAGTCAAGTATCATTTACTCTTCTGGAAATCTCGATTATAGGGATGGGGAAGAACTTCCACAAACTGTAGGCTAGTGATGACTAAATGGTAGGAAAGCAAGTTCAAAAGCAGCAGACCCTGGCATAAATAGGGGAGGAAGAAGACAAAAAGATTTTAAAGAGGGCCCCCAGGTGCCTGACTTAGCTCACAGGCTCCAGGATCTCTGGATAAATTCAGGGCTAAAAAACTGAAGATGCCCTTACCACTTTGACAGCATGACCAAGAATGCCATCCTTTGCACCTCATCTGGTCTAAATACTTAGTTTACAAATGCATGTTGCTCAGTATCATGTGTTATAGATGCTTTATGTTTATTCAGAAACTCAGTTTCCAGACATGCGGTTTACCGCAATAGACAGCTGTTGATACTCTGATCCCATGAGCATTATAATATGTTTTAAAATTGCGACACTTTTAAACCAGATGTTCTACATAAATTGTACGCAGGGGGAAAAAAGAGAGAAAAAAAAGAAAGAAAGGGGAGAAGGAAAAAGGGGACAGGCAGATCTGTCAGTTGGCAAAACACCGGAGTTCCTCAAGCTCACAGAAAATTCACAGCAAAACTAAAGTGAACCCCGTAAAGCTTGTTCTGGGTTTTCTTCTGCAGAAAAGATTAAAGGAAAATTGTTTTAGCAGAAAGAAAGCTCCATCCTCGGGAAAGACAAGCAAGGGAACTGGAGCTAAGGGAAGGTCAGCCCCTGGCTCTGCTGTGGTTCTGAGGTTCTTGTCTCCAGCTGTTTTCCAGGATACGCGGGGTATGCACTGAGTACTTCACTGGTTCCTAATCTCTTCTGAGGTCCTATGTGTATTGCTCAATTTTACAAACAGCCTCTCCACTTCTCTCCCAAGAGTTCCTTTCAGTTAGAACAGAGGCTTGTAGGGTGCATCATTGTAGGTATATGTTGTGCAGTCATGTTGTTAAGAGGGGGCCCTCTGGCCTTAGACTACCTGGGCTCTAATCCTGACTCCATCTCTCAGTGAGTGCCCATGGGTATATTACTTCATCTAAGTCTCCGATGTCTCCTTCCATAAAATGGGACCGTGATGTCAGCTTCCTAATAAGGAAGCAGAAGCATTTAGCATAGCGCTTGATGAACTTTGAACATTTCATATATTCTAGATACTTTATATGTAAGACCTTTTTCCCAATTCAAACTACTTCAGGCTAACTTGCTTTGAGAGGAATTTGGCATTTTTACTTCTTCTCTGGAATAACTGTAAAATTTCGAGTATCCTCAAGTCATTCCTGGAAATCATGATTCCACCCAATTGTAAATGACCAGTTTGGAGAGAAGTGGAGTGGTAGCATGCGGTAATGGAAAGGCAGCACCATCAGACATATCTGGGTCCTCACCCAGGATCTGCACTTTGCAAGCTATGTGGCCCTGTCCAACAGCCTCAGCTGGTCAGGCCCTGACTTTCCACTTGAATTCTTAGGAATACCTTTTCACCTCAGAGAGGGTGTGAAATTAAAAGGAACCAATTCAGGTTAACTGTCTTGCATACAGTAGACATTCAATCAGTTTTATTTCTCTTATTACATCATCTATATGGCTCCTGAAAATAGGTTTTTGTGTATTTATCAAATAACTTCTGCCCAAGTACAGAATTTATCAAATTATATTTCTATTTGCTCATATACCTCCTCTGCAAAAAAAAAAAAAATCAATAAAATAAACAAATGCAAACAAAAATAATAACAAAGCAAAAGCATCTGAGCAAAATAAAACGAAAGTTTTAATAGGTGTACACTGATCCCTGCTTACCTCTCCAGTCCAATCTCATGATTCCACCCCATCCCAACCTCCGACTCAGCCACCCTGAAATGAGCCACCTCTGTCAAAACATCTCCATCTCCTTCACCCTTGGTCTTTGCACTTCCTGTCACATTTTGGCCTCACACACTTTTCACCGTTCATTTCTCAGCTTAGACTTCAGTTCTAGAAAGGTTTCTCCAATATTCGCCTCGTTCCTTTGTGTTCTCTTAATACTTAGTTCTTACCCTCATCCCGGCCCCAAGTTCACTCTATTATCTTTTCCCATTTAGTTGTCTCTCTTGTTGGACTAGAAAACATTTGAATGCAGGGGTAGTGTCCTGTTCACCATATTACCTTAGTATCCAGCACAATTCTGTTCCTAGAGAATTGAATAAATAGTTGGTGAAGGTATAAACACATAAGTGTGCAGATTGAGGGTTGGATGGATGGGTGGGTGGATGAGTGGGTAAATTAATGATAAGATGGAATGGATGGATAGATGGATGATTGGATAGATAAGTGGATACATGGATGGATGGATGGATAGATGGATGGATGAATGGATGGATAGATGGGTAGATGGATGGATGAACGGATGGATCAATAGATGAGTAGATGGATGAATGCATGGATGGATGGATGGATGGATGGATGGATGGATGGATGGATGGATGGATGGATGGCTGGCTGGCTGAATGGATGGATAAATGAGTGAGTGCATGGATCAGTGGATGGATAGACGGATGGGTGGATGAATGAATGGATGGATAGATAAATGACTAGATGAATGGATGGACAGTAGATGGATGGAAAGTAGGTGAATGAATGGATGGGTGCATGCAAGTATGGGTAGATGGATGAATGGATGGCTAGATGGGTGTATGGATGCATCAATGAATCACTTAGGACTGGAAAAGTGAGTCTCTGACATCAGCTACATTTTCTGCAGTTTAATTGTAAGGTCTGCCAGCTGAATGTGGCCAGGAAATCAACAATGATAGTGAATTGACTATGTGATCAAATCTTTTCTTTGTGGTAACGACTTTATCTTTCTGGTAAGTTCTGAAGTCCGCCGTGTGGCCTACTAGGCTGTCACAGGTCAGCTTTGTTTACTTCTCCAGCCTCATTTCACATACTGGCTGTCTTTTTCTCTGTGCTGCAAGCTGGACAACATTATCCATGCTCCTCTTCATCTGTGAGGTCTCCTTGACTACCATCTCTTAGCCATATCCTTCTTCCACTTTTGCCCACCTGACTCTGACTCATCCTTTTGGGCTGAGCTTCAGTGTAGCTCCTCTAAGTGAGTTTTTCTTGACCTGCAACCACCTTCTCTCTAAGTCTCCAAACTGAGTCAGGCCTCTCTGTTGTTTGTGCTTACACCCGCTTCTCATGCTCAACATAGCAGTTATCACAATTCTAATTATGTGGGAATTGGTGTGATTATTGGTTTAACGTCTGCCTCCTCAACTGCAGTGTGAACTCGAAGGGCCAAATTGGTAGTATTCACTGCTGTAATCCCAGGGCAATTCTGGGGTCTGGCAGAGTATGTGCTTAAGAAATAACTCTTATCATTGAAATTAAAATTTCAGGAGTAGGGGCCCATGAATCCCATAATATTGTTTCTAAAATGCAGAATTGGTAGTAGGTGGCATGAATTAATATAAACATACCAGTAGTTTATAGCACACGTCCACCTGGTCAGTCAAATGTGATTGGTTAGTCACGGGGATGGCTAATACATGAAATATGAAATCTCAGATTTCATATTAGTTTTTCAAAGAGGTCCACAATAGATCTCCATCTTGGAAAAATGAAGTGAAGATCCACCGCTCTGGAGTCTGAGAAGAGCCCATATTATGAAAGATTCTTGAAAACTATCAGGACCCCTGTCCATAGTCCCAGACAATGTTGAGGTTTGTGTTTTCCATCTGTGCCAGATTCCCCCTGACACAAGCATCTTTCACAACTGTATGTTACACATGAAGAATATTCTGGGTCACTTGAAGTCATCAATGATTCATGCCTGTGGAATCAATCTGTCACCAAGAAAGACATACATGGAACAGAGCAATGTGCATAACAGATTCCCTCCTTCAGGGGAGAAACCCTCCAAAACGTATGAGGGAGAAACAGACCTTAGTGGTCCACAGGACAGATGTGAACATCAACCTCAGCCGTCACCAGGGTGTCAGGAGGAAGGAGAAGAGAGGGAGAACCAAGCAGCTAGCTCCTTTTAGAATGAGAGTATGCAACCCTAGGGTGACTAGATATCCGGTCACACAAGTCACAGAAAAGAGTCAATGACAATAAGGCAGCAGGTGTTGTTTACTATGTGCCAGACACTGTGCTCAGGGTGTGCCAGGCATTCTTTATCCACTATTTACTTAAATTCTTACAACCACCCAGTGAAGGTTGGTACTGTTATTATGCCCCTTTGTGTAGGATCAAACAGAGCCTTCCTTCTTTTAATAATGGGGAAATAGAAGCAGGATGAGATTAAACGTCTTGCCAAAGGCTACATAGCTACTAAGTAAGTAGCAAGACATAATTTGAATCCATTTCTGTGCAATACTAAAGCCTATGATCTTTCTTCTGTCTGCTATTATGTCTTGACCCATGCCAAAGTTTCTGAAACTCAGAGAAAAAGGAAAGCTTTCTGGCAACTCAGCAAAGGCAATTATGAACAAACCCAGACTGTGCTTGGTAAATGCATATGTCTGGCTGGAGTGGACCGTGAGTGTTGGGGAGGAAAGTCAAGCAGGTTAGAAAAGGCTGACTTGGTCATGGAGCATCTCAATACTTAGAGATGGGTTCTAGCTTCCATTCTCTTTGCAACATGGAGCCCGTGACCCGTTCTGAGTAGCAGTATAGTTTGTTAAGAATTCTTTTTTGGATTGAATTGTTGGAAGAGGACGGAGGCAGGGAAGCCAGCCAGAAGGCTGTGCAATGACTTATTTGAGTAGCCCCAGACTCATCTTGTTATCCTTTCACAGAGAAACCCCTGTAATTGCCCAAGACATTGGCACCAACTCCTCACCAAGACATTCAAGGCCATCTCCCTCTTTAGCATTTTCTAATGGCTCTCCCACCACTTGACACTTTAGACCACTGATCTTCTAAGTGTTCTGATTAGCTATACCCCTGCCCAACTGAAGAGCTTCATACAAGCTGTCCCCTTTCCTCTAAAATACTCTCAAGGTTCTTTAGAGGACCAACTCTTATCTGTCTTATGAATCCTTCCAGCTGCAACATCAGCTCTGCTTCCTCTTTGGGCATCTTTCTGACCCTTCCCTTCCGGATGACCCTCTTCTATGTGTACCTGCAATATCTTGACTTTTGTTTTCACCTCATTTATCATCACTGTATTAGTTAATGAAATAAGCATGCAGTTACCTCATTAACCTCCCACCACCCCATCGCTCTCTCTCTATTTCTTGAAGCTTTATGATGTCAAGGATGATGTCTCTCTTTTACATTGTCATGTCATCTCTGCTTAGCACAATATTTGTTTAAAGAATGGATGAATGTGGTTAGGATTCAGAATGCTCAACCTGAAATTGTGGAGTGGGAAGAAGTGGGTTTTGATTGGGATGAAGTGGGTTTTGATCAGGATGAGTGAAAAGAGGAAGGATATTGAGTCTGGGCTTGGAGCACAGCCTCTTATTCCACAGTCAGCTATGGTCAGCTGCCAATATCAGCAGCAGGAAGTAGAAACATAGTGATTAGCAATTAATTCACTCATTAAACTAGCCAATTATATGAAAGGGAGAAAGAAACACCCATGGCATGTTGCTAGCAGAAGACATCTCCAATCACAACTACAGCCATGTCTATATGCTTTTTGGTCTCTTGTCTATCTTAACTGACATAGTGAGCCATGTCGATAGCTCCATATTTTTGTGGTAGGAGGAGGCATGTATGTGTTAATAACAACATGAAACAGCCAAATTGTCTCTTCCCAAATGTCCAAATGAAGAGACACTTTCAAATCCAATGGAGGAGAACAACATTTCTTGAGTTGTTGCACGATAAAAAAAAAAATCTGTCTGTTACGTTTGCATTCGAATGGTGAAATGACTGGCTATAAATTTTAAGTGTTACATTTTGTTTCTCTGAGGGTATTTTACACAATGTCCCACTGTCTTCTAGTATTGAATTATCACTCACATAAAGTCTGAAACCAGTCTAATTTTTCTCCCCTTATAGGTGACTTAACTGGATTGTCACAAGCTTCTCATTTTTTCTTTGCAACTTGAGAACTATGCCAAGATATGTCTTAGTATTGGTTAATTTCTACCAGTTTTTCCTGGAGCACATTATGCTCTCTCTTAAATTATATCTTTGAATTTTTTTCTATTTTATTTACAGTGATGGATCCTTGCTTTAGACATACAATTGTGTTATATTTAATCTTTTTTTGTCTTCCACAGTCATTAATAAATTTCTAATCTCTTTTAATTATTTCAAACTGTAAATTCATAAGTTATTGTATTTTAGGAAAACATTCTTGATATATGTCATTAAATATGTCTTCTAAATTTTTCTCAATTCTTTAGTATAGTTTATGTATATCAGCTATACATATTCTTGACATACATCAGTTATGTCAAATATGCTTGTATTACTTTATTCTGTTGCTGTCATTTTATCTTGAATCCCTCTTAATTTTTGCCTCTTATTATTATTTTATCTTATTTATTTATTTATTTTGAGACAGAGTCTTGTTCTGTTGCTCAGGCTGGAGTGCAGTGGTGAGATTCAGGCCTGGCTAATCTTTTGTATAATATATTTAGTAGAAAAGGGGTTTTACCATGTTGGCAAGGCTGGTCTCGAACTCCTTGCCTTAAGTGATATGCTTGCCTCAGCCTCCCAACCTGCTGGGATTGCGGGTGTTACCCACCATGCCCAGCCTATTATTACATTTTAATCACTTGTCTCAAGTCAGTCTTTCTGTTCCTAACTATTTGTCAGCAATTCTTCCTTTAGTGGCTTACAAATTAGTTTCCAAAGGTATTGACTTCTATAAAGGCTTTTGATTTTTCTCAGCTTTCCTGAGTTTGGCCATCTCATTTCTCATCTGTTTCTACTATTTCATCATTTATGTCTCAAGCCCTTATAGATCTGTTTTGAGGTCATTCTTTGCTTAATCTCTTGGAACAGTTGACTAAGTGTGTATAGTTACTAATGCCTGGTTCCCTTGAGACAACCTTCTCACTGGGTCACATTGCTTGAGAACGTCCTAACACAAGATGCTGTTGTCTTGATTTACCACTCAGGGAATGGGGAGTTGGCAGGATTTGGATAGAAATAATATGCTTAGTGACACAATCAGGCCCGCCATTGGCCAAGACATGTACTAGAGGCTTCCTGAATGGATACACCTAGACCAGCAGCATCAACACCACCTGAGAGTTGTTAGAAAATGCAGATTCCCAGGTTCCACCCCGCCAGACCCACAATATCCAAGTCTGCATTTTAACAAGATTGTCAGGCGATTTAGGTGCACATTAAGGTCTGTGAAGCCCTGTCCTAGGACACTACCACAGCAAAGATACTGCTTTAGAGTTCATTCACTCCTTTCCTAATGTCTTGTAAAAACGGTTTTTACCTACACTCTGTGAAGAATGTCTTAGAAAGACAACTCTCAACTGAGAAGGCTCCGGACTATATTTGAAGCTCCAGAATTGGTTGATATTTTTCAAAGCGTGAACACTTGTGAGCTGAGATTTACTGCCTATTTGAAGGGGAGAATGGCTGCCTGAGTGAACATGCTGATCAATAATTCAAATTAAGAAATCCCATTTTTAACACTCACACCACACCAAAATGACGGCAGGGCCCATGTTGTAATTATTACAAACTTCAGCTATTAGAGATTCCACTCTGATTCCTGTAGCCAAGAAAAGAGAAAGATGAGAAAAACCACTCTGCTTCTCTTAAGAGATTTTGCTACATTAAGACATGACCAATGGTTGGTATTATCCCTGCAGAAATCTTTCACTGTGGGTTGTATCATACTTTTAAGAAGTATGTACTGGGTCTTCTTTAATGAAGATGAAGGCACTGGGTTGAGAGTAGAATATGAAGCTCACAAACACAAGAGACTGTTTCCTGAAGATCCAAATATATCTAACATCCTAAATGTGGTTTTGAGGCGCTCAGCTCTCTTGAGCTGTGATTTGTTTTCTGAAAGGACAGTTCAAGAGAACATGGCTTTGCAGGGCACCATGAGAAATGTGAGTTACATAAAAGAAAATGCTTCCTCACAGCATAAGGCAGAAATCAATGAGAGGTTTGTCTATGAGTGCCTCAGCTTCAGGAATGTCTTTATACACCTAATGGATGGCCAGGTACATCAGAAGGATATTCTCACTGTAGGCTGAAGGATACAGTTGATGACCTTCAGAGGTATTTACCGATTTTTCTGAATTGTAGCTGTGTGACAAAACCAAAATATTTTCTAAATTTTTTTTAAAAGCATAAATCTGTGGTTCAATGCTTGTAGCACAAAATTCAGAGTGTTGATTCCACTGGCTTCAATACCCTTTTCAGTGGAAGTGGAGAAATTGTCCATCAAAGTAGAGTGTCCTGTTGGTATCTTAGGGTTCACTGCTTCCCAACCTTCAATCCAATTTCTCTTTCTTGATTCACACTAGATCCTCATACTAGATTAGGGTCCAAGTAGTCCCCACATTCTTAAAAGTGAGATGATATAAAAGTGGGAACATTATATAATTGAGGACCTAGTATGCTTCAATCCAATTAAAATGAAATTGGACCATCCTTTAGGATGGTCTTCTGATCAGTTAAAAAGAAATCGGATTGAAGGTTGGAAAGCATACTAGATCCTCAAGTATACAATGTTCCCATTTTTGTATCATCTCACTTTTAAAAATGTAGGCACTACTTGGATGAAAACCTTCAGTTCTCTTAAGGGACTTGGCAGTAGATACTGTTATTATCCTATTTTATGGATAAGATAAATGAGGTTCAGAGACACTAAGTCACTTCCTCAAGATAACTTGCCTCAACTTCTAAAAGTCAGAACTTGAACCCAAGTAATTTGACTCCAGATTCAGAGCTTTTAGTCACTACGTGAAGCTGCCCCTCAGCTAACAGTATTAAGTGCCAGGCGCTGTCCTGTGTTTTTACATTGATAAGAATAGAACATACAGGTGCTGAGAAGGTCTAGAGTGGAGGTGGAGGAAAAGTCTTGAGAGTAGCCCTTGAAGAAAGTTAGGAGCCCAGATAGGCATAAAAGGTACAAAGCACCATTATCCAATATCCTGTCATAGTAGTAGTTAGATGTAGTTAGATACCACACCTAAGCCGGCCGTATTCGTATTCTGCATATCATGAGGAATGCTTTCATCTGCAAGTAACAGAACACGTGATTCCAGAGGTACACACACATGAAGATTTAGTGTTTCCTTGTTGCATGAAGTTCAGAGGTTGGTAATATCCAGCATTAGTCTAACGTAATGGTTCTTAATCAGGGATAAACACCTCATCCCTACAGGACATTTGGCAATGCCTGGATGCACTTTTGTTTGTCACAACTGGGGGATACATGTTTTAGTTGTTGCTAAATGCTACTGGCATCTAGTGGGTAAAGTTCAGGGATGCTGCTAAACATTCCACAAGGAACAGGACAGCTCTCCAGAACAAGAATCACCTGGCCCAAATCTCAATAGTGCTAAAGCTGAGAAATCTGGATCCAGTAGTGAATATTATCAAGGCCTATCCCTCTGCATTTCTCTTGGCCTTTGCCTCATGGCCTCAGATGGGCTGCTGGATCACATCCTTATTCCAGACCAGAAGATAATGGATGAGAGAAAAGCTGCCAACCATGTCTTTGTCTTTTCCATTTTTCAGAAGAAAAAAATGTGCCGTCTCAGAACCGTGAGAAGACTCCACTTCTACATGATGGCCGAGACCATGCTCCCCGCATAGAGAATTTGGGATGGGCAAAGTCCTGCACAGGATCTTGCTGTCCCAAACAAACTCAGGGTCTCCTAGCAAGGAAGAAGAGTCCTGAGCATCCCACAATTACTGTGTGCCATATCAGGCCAATGTGTTAACTGCTATTTTTCATGAATGCAGGTGGTTCTTTTTCCGACCAGTCCTGCAGAAGCCTTACAAAGTGCAGTGACCACACCCACTTTAATGGTGTTAAAGCAGGCTCCTAAGTCTGCCAGCACCTCTCTACCAGCATCCCCCCAAAGAGAATGTTTTTAAAGTGCCTTTTCCCATTGATAAATCGTCTGACCAGAGACTGATTGAATTATTTATCTGAACTCTGAAAATCAGGATGGTTTATTCTCAGTGCGGCTGCAGTCCAATTTTAGAAAATGTATTTGTGGAGCAATAAATAACAATATTACTCCCAGCCTTGTTTTATTGCTGTTTAAGTCATTCATTCAACAAATATGTAGTGGGCTCTGATCATGAGCACTAGGCTTGCGTACAAATTATACATCTGGTAAAACTTCTAGAGTATAAGCTTTTTGAGAGCAGGAATTGTATTATCCTAATATTCATCATGACATCCCCAGAGCCAAGCACATCAAATGGCTCATGGTTAGATTGAAATGTATTTATTAAATGAATGCATGCATGCAGCATTATCTTCATGGGGATTATAATCTAGTTAAGGGTGGTTGTGGCTACAGAAAGTGCATATGATAATGACATACTTTTTTTTTTTTTCTTTTTGAGACAGAGTCTTGCTCTGTCACCAGGCTGGAATGCAGTGGTGCCATCTCAGCTCACTGCAACCTCTGCCTCTTAGGTTCAAGCAATTCTCCTGCCTCAGCCTCCCAAGTAGCTGGGATTACAGCCACACACCACCATACCCAGCTAATTTATGTGTTTTTAGTAGAGATGGGGTTTCACCATGTTGGCCAGGATGGTCTCGATCTCCTGACCTTGTGATCTGCCCACCTTGGCATCCCAAAGTGTTGGGTTTACAGGCATGAGCCACCATACCCAGCCATACTGCATTAATATTTTAAGAACATATGTATAATTTCATTTAAAAAGATAAACAATTCATTATAAGATTTTCACATTTCCTCCAAGTTCTACCAACTTGTGAGCCTATGATTTGGGTTGAATATTTCTGACTTGAATAAATATCAAGATATCCTTTCTTTCGGAGGTTTCACCACATACCAGAGACAGAGGAGAAAAGAAATGTACGACATGCAGACTGCCCTCAGGTATTTTACAGAGGCTACCTCTGTGGGTAGATCAGAGGAGTTTCTTGCTGCCAGCAAATGTGCTTCCATTTCTTCTACTTCCCGCCCTCCCACCTCACCCTTTTCAGCCTCCACATTCTGGCATGGCATTATCCAGGAAGCCGTAACCTCCTTACTGACAGCTGAAGGTGGGAGACAGCCTGGATTTCTCACACAAAGCTCCCCCCTGGGGATGCTTTTATGACGTCCTTGGTTGGGGCAGCTTCTGTGGAGGAGGGAACCATAATTCTCTCCAGATTAAGAAGCAATTTGCAGGTGTGAGGAAGGCTCCATTGCCAGGGATGAATTCACCAAGTGAATGACTCATGACTCAGCTCCAGCCTGGTCCCTTCACAAAGTTCCTTGAGGACCAAGTGGCCTAGAGAAGAACTGCTCTCACTCCCCACCCCTGTATATGCTTCTATCAGCACACTGATGACACTGTGGCACTGGGGTTTATCAGGTCCATGTCTTGCTGTTATTTGTGAGCTGTTTTGTTCATGTGTTCATTCAACCCATATTTATTGAGCACCTATGACGTATTTGGTGTGCACGACGTGGAATGAGACAAACACAGGGGTCCCTCTTCTGATGAGTATCATATGCAGGAAGGGAAGAGAGTGAATGAAATACTCGATTGTACTAAAGGGCAGTTGGAAACAGAGGTGCACACTTGGATGACAATGTGCTCTGGGGACGCTTAACAATAGGTGTGGCGTATGGACCAACTAAGGGTAGGCTCCACAAGAAACATGTGAGCCGAGGACAGAAAAATCATGACAAAGGCTGTCTTACTATCTGTCTTACTATCTGTCTTGTGTCTCTAGAGCCCGGTACGATATCTGGAACAAAAAAATAAATGTGTGTCAACAGGACTAAATAAACGGCTCTCCAGCCGAGGTGTCTTCTGGATCCTGCTCCAGAAGGTGGAGCTGAGACCTTCACCATTCCCTCTTCTGCAACTGGAGGCCTCCTCACCCACCTTGTCATGCACACCATTCCGCAACCTCTGCGGTGATGATATTTTGCAATCACAAAGTGGATCATGTCACCCCTGCACAAATCTCCCTGTGCTTCCCCACAGCAGGTAGGGAAAGCTACCTATTGAGCTATTTCCACCACTTAGATCTTCTTCTGGATTCCTGAATTCGTCACACATTCTTTCTATTGCAAATTTGAACCTGCTCTTCTCTTTCCCCTATGTCCTTTCCATTTTTCTTCACCCGGTGAACGCCCTTGCATTCCTTCAGAGCCGAAACATAGAAATCCTTTGGGTTATGTTTTTCCCAACTCACCTCATCATAGGTAGGCTCCCTGAGGATTGCATCATGACTGTTCACCAACCTTGCATCTCCACTAGACTGTGGGAGCCTTCTTCGAGAATGCAGGCATTATTTTAAGAACCTTGTTTCCCCAGCACTCTGTCTAAAAGGCCATAGGGACTCAATGAGTATTTCTAAAATAAATTGGGCATTTTTCACTGCCTTCCAGGAATATTCACTATAAGACACAAAATAGTAACCTTTTCGTTTTCTAAAAGTGATAGTTACCATTGCAAGCAAATCTTACTATTATCTATGAAATGCAGAAAATATTTTTTATCAGCAGCATTTGGCTTTTGTTTATACTTTTGATGCTGTACTTCAAAATGAATAATCAACGTGGCAGTGCCCATGCCAAGTCTTCTTGCCTAGAGATCTTCCAGGTGTCTTTGAAGATCACCAAGGCAAACAAACACATTTCAAGAGCACCTTATAAACGGTTCCCCTTTGCCTCCCAAAAGGGCATCTGTAGTAGAAAGCTCTTGCCAAAGGCTTTATTCTCCAACATTCTGCTAGAAAACTGAAGTAGGAGCAGTTGCTTTGCCCTTCTGAGTGACTTTGTCAAGAAGATAGCTGTAAGTTCACAGAAATAAGCAAGCCCCAACCTCACTACTGAACTAGTTTGGGACAGCCCTAGAGAAAAGATCCCCAGAAAATGCATCAATTAATTTGGATATTTTCTTTATTGGTTATCAAGAAATGATATTCAGTGTATATATACTGTACTGAGTATCACTGTGATCACTTTGCAAAGCCAATTTATCATCGCCATTTGTACCTTCAGTGGAAAGATACTGTCACTGCTGAGCCCAAAGCTGTAATGAACTTAAACTTTACAATAGGTACAGGAAATTAAGCAGTGTCATTTCAGAATATGCTATCCTATTCATCAAGTTAATACCAGGGTTCCATGGACAGGATGTTCAGCGGTTGATACATCTTTTGAAGCATGTAGTGACTCAACAAAAATAACTTTGATAATTTATATAATTGACCATATATGATACGTATTTGCCTGAAGTTTCCAGCAAGGTAGCAAAGAAGTTGTTTTTGTTTCTGATTTTAAACTCACTCCAGCTTCATCAGAGAGTTATGTGCAAGCAGAACTGTTACCTATTTCAAGTGGCAATTCAGAATGTTTTCAAAATGTTTTCCCATGAAATTAGAAAGAACGAATTATTATTTGATGCTAAGATCACTATTTTTTCCTACTTTTAGACAACAGCCTTAAGAAAACTTAAGAATATTGGTGAATTGGGATTAGGGGGACAAGAGACTTTCTCTCACTAGTGTTGTGTCTTAGTCATTTTTAATGACCCAGGTCTCAGGACCATCATCCATAAAATGAAAAGATCAGATTGAAAGGTCTTAGAGTCTCACTTCCACTCTACCTAACATGATTATATTTTAAATGAGGGTAATTACGAGATAAAAAGTTACGGGTTGAATAACATAACTTCCATGCACACCATGCTTTCATCCCTTGTGAGGAAGGATAAAAGTCGAGCCCAGTTAACTCAGCCAAGGACTCTCTCAACACTATAAGAAAGAGTGAGAAATGTCTATTCAGATCTTTTGTCCATTTTTTTTGATTGGATAATTACATTGTTTTTCCTATAGAGTTGTTTGAGCTCCTTATATATTCTGGTTATTAGTCCCTTGTCAGATGAGCAGTTTGCAAATATTTTTTCCCATTCTGTGGGATATCTCTTAATTTTGTTGGTTGTTTGCTTTGAGGGGATGGATACCCCAATCTCCATGATATGATCATTTCACATTGCATGCCTGTGTCAAAATCTCTCATGTACCCCATAAATATACATACCTACTGTGTACCTATACAAATTTTTAAAAATTAAAGCAAAAAGAGAGCTTCTAAAATATGAGTGAGAGTTGCAGGAAATGACAAGGGAGAAGAGCTGTCTCTAGTTTGAAAGCACTAGGCTGGGGCTAGAAGGCTTGAATTTGAGTTTTGATGTCCCCTTAACTCTTTTTATCAGCTTTGGTTGCTTCATCCATCAAAAAGGGATCAATCACCTCCATCCTCCTTGTCTTGGGATGGGGGAGGTGCTATGAGCATTAAATGATGTAACAGACCCGAGAGAGCTAAACCAAAAATGATAATCAATTGTACACATGTTAAGCATTATCACATTTATTAAGCTACAAGCTCCACTGACTGTTTACGCCAGAGTTTACCACGGTGGGTTTTTTTGGTAGATATTTGCTGAATGAAATAATAAACATATTTCTTCCAAAATCTGATCACTATTGTGTGAAGAAGACTGTTGGCTGTGATTTGGGGATGAGTTCTCCTGAGGATGGTGAGGAGAAAAACAGGATGTAAGAGTCAATCCACATGCAGGGGTGGCAGCACAGGGTGCTTTGGGGAGTATAGTCCTTCAATCCCCCAGAACGGTAATTCTTCCCAAGCTACCCACAATAACCATGCCAGCTATGTAAAACCAGTGTGCTTATTATGCGAGCACTGCTTCTTGGCTTTTCTAGTGCTTCTACAATAATCGCTCTATGACCCCTGAGTTGCTCCTGCAAAATTCTGAATCTGCCAGTCCCCAAAGGGTAGTAGCCCCTTCCTATTACTCAGTGATGGATCAAGGAGCCTGCCATGAAATATTCCTGGTCTTCTTTCAAGAAAGTAGAGATGGGAGTACATAGTGGAGGCCCCCTAGGATCTGAACTGAAGAAGCTCTGTGATAAGAAACAGAAGAGTGAGGAACTCCTCATTTACCTATAGCATTCAAGTCACAACTCTAGGGGCATTCCCTTGACTTAAGCAGTACTTTCGCTTTACGCTGGGCTACCTGTAGCATTCATTTTGTGGTTATTGTCCGAGATAGAAGGGAGGAGTTATTTTGAGTCTAAGGAAGGAGGTGGCATCACTCAGACACCACCAGATCACCACCATTTCATAAAAGGCTCGGGCATTCCCTGTGGGAGCTCCCTCTGGACTGTGATCCTGTGTGAGGAGAGACCCCAGTTCCTCATCATGGTAAAGACCCAAAAGCAAAGCCAAAGAGGAGGAAATGACTGTGGGTCATATTCAGAGTGGAGTACAAACAAGCTGCCCTTACCCAAAATGCTACACATTGCAAAGACAAACATAGCGTTGTATCTTTTTAGAACCTTAAAACCGCACGTGTGTTGCTGTTGAAAGACCAAATACATGGTGACCAGAAGGCATTTCTATGCCTATTTCTTTGCGACCTGATCCAATCCAGGATAAAAAATGAAATAATATTTATCACCATCATGTTCACATGAGAACACCTACTTTGAGTACTTGGTGCAAGCCAGGCCATTATAGGTACTTTACTGGCATTGCCAATGAGCCTTGCAACAATCCTGAAAAGCAGATATCACTATCATTTTACAGATGAGAAAACTGAGGCTCATTTTGAAACACGGTTTCTCAGCCTTAGCATGACTAATAATCTGGGCTGGTTAATTCTTCGTGTTGCAGGCTGTGTTCATTGTAGGATGTTTAGCAGCATTCCTGGCCTCCATCCAAGACTCTGGGAATGAGTTTCTACTTTTGCTGTTGATGTAAACACCAACCATTTTGTATAAAAATTACACTTTAATAAAGCTATTAAACAAAGAAGCAAACAAACAAACAAAAAAGTCACTAACCAGGTAGCACTCTTGATCTTTGACAGACAAAGCGGGTTGAGTCTACACCGTGTTGAAAAAATGTAGCAATCAGTATTAGGTAATTAACCCAGTGACTGGTTTTTTGTAAATTTTGAGCCAAATTTTGCCTTATTATGTTAGGCTCTTGCTAACTGAGATTTATATACTTAAACACTTAAAGAGAATATCAAATACTAGAGTGATCATTTTCATCAAATTCCAAGAATTCGTCCAGTCTGATTCTGCTGGTGATAATGTTAATAATGTATCTTTTAAGAGTTCCAAGCATGAATTATTTGCAACAGAAGTTTGATGGTAGTAGCACACATTATACATTAGTTCTTAAAGCTGAATAATGCAAGGCTTGTGCAGTATGGGTCGATAGCATCTGGATTTCTTCAAATCATTTTCCCTTTGCTCTCCCACTAAGCAGACAGTCCTTCTGTAAGGTCAGTCCACTGCTGTGACAGTAGGTAAGTGCCCTTACCTTATGCAATGCAAAAGAAACAGTGATATATCCTCATTTCAAGATTATGCCTTCTGTGTCCCAGGCACCACCCCCAGAGCTCCAGAGAACAGTTAGTAATTAATTGATGACTGTTGTTTTTCCAGACACATTAGAACATGTGCTCCTATTGATGCATGGGTAGGAAGAGTTGAAGTGGAAAAGAGGATGTCAGATAACACTGTCTTTGCCTAAAGAAAAGCAAAGCAAAAATATACCAGGGTAATAAGGCTGAGAGGGTGATAGTCACTTTTGGAGTTCCCCCAAATGATCATGACTTTCCCGCCCTTTACTTTTTACATCTTTTCTCCCCTTCTCTGTCCACCTCTGCATCATCTTACTCTCCCTCTACATTAATAGACTTTTCCCTTGGGCTTCCAACAGGTTTTTTTTTTCACTGCTAAATGCCTAGCACCTGGAATAGTACCCAATATGTAGTAATTGTTCAGTAAATACTTTGGAATGACCCGAATGTATATATCTTGGATAGGATAAAAGGTACGTAAGTTAATACAATATATCTCCACTTCTGCATTACCAGGCCCTATACCAGGTCATCCCATATGCCACTGGCCTGTTCATAGCTTGGGCACCTTGGGATGAGGGGCTCTGCCCTTGTGTAATCATCTGTGTTCTAATGGGTAAGATGCATGGCATCAAATGGCACCTTCTGCATAAGGACCAAACTTGGGGCATTGTTATATGGCCATGACAAGCATTCAGATATTCTGGACACTTCTTTAGAACTCCAACAGATAGGCCGGGCACGGTGGCTCACACCTGTAATCCCAACACTTTGGGAGACCAAGGCGGGTGGATCACGAGGTCAGGAGATCGAGACCATCCTGGCTAACACAGTGAAATCCCATCTCTACTAAATATACAAAAAATTAGCTGAGCATAGTTGCAGGTGCCTGCATTCCCAGCTACTCAGGAGGCTGAGGCAGGAGAATGGCCGTGAACCCAGGAAGCGGAGCTTTCTGTGAGCCGAGATCACGCCACAGCACTCCAGCCTGGGCGACAGAGTGAGACTCTGTCTCAAAACACACACACACACACACAAAAAGAACTCCAACCAATATGTATAAATCATCTATTTTGTGCTCAGCACTGTGCTAGTTGCTACATATGTCATTAGAATAGAAAGAGTGATTTAAAAATGTTTCCTAGCCCGGGTGCAAAGGCTCGCGCCTGTTATCCCAGCACTTTGGAAGGCCAAGGCTGGCGGATCACGAGGTCAAGAGACCGAGACCATCCTGGCCAACATGGTGAAACCCTGTCTCTACTAAAAATACAAAAATTAGCTGGGTGTGGTGGCACGCACTTGCAGTCCCAGCTACTCAGAGGCTGAGGCAGGAGAATCACTTGAACCCGGGAGGCGGAGGTTGCAGTGAGCCGAGATCATGCCACTGCCCTCTAGCCTGGGAGACAGAGAGAGACAACTTCTAAAAAAACAAAAAACAAAAAACAAAAAAACAAAAAACAAGTATCTCCTACGCAAGAAGGAAGGATTAGAAAGGAACACAAGGAAACTTTTGGGAGTGACAGATATGTTCATTTTCTTAATTTTGGTCATGGTTCCACGGGTGTATTCAAAGTTCCACACTCATAAAAATTGTATCCTTTAAATGTATTCAGTTTATCATACTTCAATTATATATTAATACAGCTGTTAAAAAATGAAGTAAAAAAGATGCCTTCCAAAATGGTGAGACCATTGTTTGTGGGGATGAATGTTTTCATACCTCTCCCATTCCATAGTGTTTGTTTGAATGTTGGATGAGAAAGACCTTGGTCTGAAGTAATTATAACTGGTGGGAAGAAAGGGCCAAGTCAAACAGATGCTCTTTAATAAGGAACAATGTGAAACTTCTTTTATTTGTGACTGAAAAGCTAATGACACAAGTATGGGATTGGAGAAACATATCTAAATACAGAAATATACCTACAGGAGATGGAGAGTGTTTAATTGACAGTAAATTCAACAGTGCACTCTGATTGCCAGAAAAGAAAAAAAAAAAGTCAGATTTTAGGACACATTATCTCGAAGAAGGAAGGAGATCATTTTGTTCTCTTGGGTTCTGTATTCAACTGGAACATTGTTTCGGGTGGATCATGGATTAACAGGGACATTTGGGTAGGATTTTTAGAGGAGATGAACCAGGGTGGTAAAAACAAAAACATTTAATATAACGTAGCGTGAGGAACAGTGGAAGGAGCTGAGAATGTCTAAACCAGAGATCGCCTTCAAGGATCTGCCAACTCCTGGGAGAAGAATACTTGGCAGGTGTCAGGTACCCTGTGAACCATATATCACATGGCTTAAATCATTAACCCTGCAAAACAAGCCTGTGAGTGAAAGTGGGCTCAGTGTAGTCATCAAATATTTCTGGCTCTTCACCTTCTGGGTCATATTAGGATTGCAATTTAAAATCAGGCATAGCTGTGTAACTTTCTTTGGCCAGGAAATGTGAGTGCACAAGTTCTGGGTGGAGTGCCTATCAATACAGAGTCTCCGTCAGCGAGATGGCTGAGTGAAGGTAACAGAGGTCAGGGCCTCACCCAAGCCAAACTAATGTAAGACTTTTCTTCTTGGTCACTTGGCAAGCCAGGGATCCCTCACCAGTGATGCCCGACCTGGGCCTCACTCAGCCAGAGCTGGCGTGACCCCACTTGCCTGTGTTATAACTTGTACCCACCTTCAGTGGTCCCTTGCTCTTGTACCACTTCCAAGAAAAATGAGGATATGCTGGACATTGAAGAGTGAGGAAGGCAGAGAAGAATTTTATTGAACAATGAAAACAGCTTTCATTGGAGAGGGGACATGCTGGGGCTGGCTCCCTACCTGAAGATGGGAAAGTTCCCCTGTGTGGCTGGATCCAGAGCCTTTTATGGACTCAGAATGGGGGGTACATGCTGATCAGTTTGTTAATATGCAGAAAAGGTTAAAGCAAAGACCACTCAAAGCTGGGCATGACAGTATAGAAAACCAATTAGAAAAGGTTAGGTGTACATGAAATAGGTGGATGGCAGGGACCAATCAGAGAAAAACACCAAACAGGAACACAAGTTCTCAATCCAGTCCAACGATTTAACTTGGAGCTTGGCTTTCAGGCTTTAAACTGTCTTTGGCTTGGAGATGGGGTTTCACGGGGAACCTGCTCCTATCTGCCTAGGCATTTGGCTGCCTCCTGTCGCTATCAAAACTACAAAGATGAGGTGTTATTTAAACTGGTCATTTAGAGCTACTAAGAGTTGCCATTGTCTGTTACTGCAGCAGAACAAATCTCATCATGATTGACAACTGATGGAACTTATATCTTCCTATTTTGAGTGAGTAAGTAACTTGCCTAAAACCTGACATTTGTTATTCTGCATTTGTTAACCCTGGGTGGGTTCGAATGCTTCGCAGGTTGACACTCCAATGACCACAACCAAGTAGGATTTAAAAAGGGTATTCTATGACTTGCAAAAAGTGAAGAGGACACTGGGAATAGTTCCCAAAGCAGCACCTCCCCCAGCAAAGGTGAAAACAGGACTTTTATTCAGCAGGTTAACCGAGTCATTGTATGTAGAAGGAGGGTGAAGGCAGCATGCATGCTGTTGTAGACCATGCTTCAACACACATTGCATGAATAGAAAATGGTGAATAAGCTCCCCTCTGAGCAGAGTTTTTAGTGTGGCAATGAGGAGAGTTGACCAAAATTCATCTCCACCTCTGGATTCAACCAGTTTTTGTTTTTTCCAAAGCTAAGCTTCTTCTTGGAACTTTCTGAAACAACAACTCAGGGTGTAACAGTTACAAGTAGATACTTTTACACAGTGCGTTCCCAAAAACCCAGATACCCTGGGTTACACATTCAGTTTGTGACAAGAATTCCCATGAGTGAAACTCCAAACTGCATGCACTTCATCAAAGGCTTCATTTAATCTGTAGTCATGAGGGCAACAGAAGGAGCAAAACCAGAAGTTAGAAGAAGCCCAATTTTTGGTTCAATGTTAAGAGACCACTTTCTTACAACTGCAGTTATCTGAATAGAAAAAGCTGCTTGGAAGGTTTGTATCTTTCCATCTCTGGACGTGTTGAAGGAGAAGCTTTCTAGCTTCTTTTCTGGGATGTGGTGGTGAAAATCCAAGAATTGATAAGGTGTTTGGGCTGAAAGACTTGTTAGTTTCCTTCCAGCCCTGATATCCTAAGAGACTGTACCTCTTAAGTGGGAGAGATACCCAGAGGGCATTTCATAAACAGGTGCTGACTGCAATAAAACATTCTCAACTAGAGAGAAGGGCAGTTCTTTGCAGCATCTAAGTAACTGGTAAATTGAATCAATGCTGATTTCCCATACACTCTACGTAAGTTCAGCAGAACCCAGCTGAGTCCTCAAATATTAATTGCGGGGAATGATTTGTCTGCTCTAAGTAGTAATGTATAGCTTTGGGTCCCTCTTTAGTCTGTAAGATCTCCCACAAGCAAAGTACATTTATTTCTTTTTTTTTCACTGACCCCCCCACCCCACCCCCCGACACACACACACACTGCCTCTCCTCATGCCAGGCTAATAAATGCCAATGTTTTGTTGTGACAGGCAATTCTCTCTGCATTTTAGATTCCATCTTCCTTTGGTGGGATACTAAGACCATGCTCCCCCAGACTAAAACTCTCAGCTACATAAATCATAGAGCAAGGGGATTTTTATGCAAAATAAAGCACTTTCCATGCTTTCTCCCTTGCAATGATTACATGATTTTCCCCCGAAACCGAACAATATATGTTTCCTAAATAGATCTCTCTCTCTGCAAGCAAACCTTGGAAATGGATTATTTGTTTGGTTTGCATTTTGTCTCCCAGTGTTGCAGCAACCAGAAGCCAGTTCTCACAGACACACCACAAACAGGAGGAATGAGAAGAGCTGCAAGTCCTCAAAGAGCCTGTCCTTTACTTAGGGACTTGCTCTCTCTGAATGGCATATTGCTTATTAGAACTCGGATCATGAGACAGTCAGAGTGTTGAAAAGGGTTCATTTCTAATCCTGGGGTGGGGGTAAGTTCTCAAATTATTGGTGAGAAAAAAAAAAAGTAGGAAAAATGTGTATTTTAACATCTGAAAGTTCATAGCATTTCTAAGCACATGTTTATTTTTAATTACCTCGTGTCACTTTTGAAAAAAACTAAGAAAGTTTGACATTTGAGAGATATTATCAATCTCTGCAGAAGGTACCCAACTATAGGAAGTCTGTGGCATTCTTCACATAGTAGCACGTGTTAGATACACAGTCTGTTGAACAAAAAAGACAATGGGGATCCCTTTGAAAGAAATGATACATTTAATACCAGGGTTGCAGGTGGTGTTCGACAGCAAAATACTTCTAAAAGGTATTTATCTTCCATTTCAGAGAACACCTGTGGTGCAGAAGGCCCCTCCCACTGTCAGGAATGGAGATGTAGATGACTTCTCCTGGCTCTCTGACTTAGCATGGCCAATGGCCATTTGAGCCCAGGGCTCCATGCCCAACTTCTCTAAAGAGACTAAGTCATTTGATTCCCAGGACAAAGGCGCTCCAACAGAGTGGACACAGCCCAGCAGGGAAATCCTGACATCACACAAAACAGAGACAGCCTCATTCTTCTGGAATGTGAGGGGTTTAAAGGATAGCAGAGTTGAAATGTGCCTTTGTACCTTACCTAAACCTGAACTAAGCCCATGAGTTTTCAAGTATCGCTGAGAATATGGTAAATAATCTCATCGCCTGCAGTATGTGAAACATTTGATGTGAATTACAGGTTGGTTCATTTCAAAGGATCCTCTATGTCTCAGGAAGTTAATACAGCCTCGTGGCTTCAGATCCTGGAGCTCTGAATTTCAGACCTCCTAAACTCAAATTGCACTTCTCCTACATGTTACCTACAAGATGACTCTGCAACAAAATGCTTCTCTGAACCTCAGTTAACTCATCTGTAAAATGGACTATGAATGGATGATTGTCAGAATTTATACAATTTTTACCTGATAGTATACACATTATCATCATACCATCAGCACTCTCATCATTGCAAAAATCGATTTCCTAAATATTTTGACTGGCCATCCTTTGCTATTGTAGTGACACTAAGTTGAGAACTCACACACATTCAAAATTACAAAAATTCTTGACATGGGAATAAAAAGCATCCAGGGTTGAAAGCCTGAGTTCTCGAGTTCTCTACATGCAAATGCATTAGCATGTGTTTTTGACACTGATGTTAATTTTAATGCCTGTGATTGAGTGAAAGAGCAAAAAACAGGGCAACCAATGTACATGGCAAGTCCAATCCCTGGCACACAGCATGGTTAGCATGGCTTTGCCTTTCCATCAACTCACAGCCAAGTCCCTGTGCTTGACAAGTCTTTGAGAATGTCGGGAGGGATTCCAGGACCAAGACATGCTGTCTGGTTGTTCTTGACAAAGGGTCTCTCGGAATGGGGTGTAACTCTAGAATCTGCTATCTGAACCCTCCTCATTCCTTGTGCCATACTTCAGCTACCTCTGGCCATAGCATTCAGGCTACTTTCCCTTCATTTCCTGGACTACAAGCTTGTAGGAGCAGCTGAAGGGTCTAGGTATCTTTCTCATCCCCAGTGTACAGAACATGAGCAATGTATCTGCGTGAGCCTCAATCATTAGGTGCGTATTGAATGAATGAATAACGAAACACTGCCTTTCCTTATTGTTGAACACAGCAAGCCATATTATATGTGTTGATTATATGTATTATTATGTCTTTTTAGGCAGCACCTGTATGCTGGTTTTACTTAGTGTCATGTCCTCAGGCTGAACACAGTGCCTGGCCCATGGTGGATGCCTAATAAATGTTTGTCTTGTGAATGAATGAAGGAGTGAATAAATGAGTAAACCATGGACTGGCTCAATAAATATTTAATGTTCTAGGCTAAATAAAACATTTGCCATCTGATGACTTGGGTAACTTGGGGTATATGCATCAGCTCATTAAGTATATGGCAAAGAACCAGTCATTAAGCTTGTCTTGTTATAAAATATGATTTGAGGACTGCCATAAACCCAGAATTATGCATGCATGAAATAAAACTTTGGTTGTAGGCTTTCTGTAGCAATTCTATTCATCTAAGCTCCATCCTGACTTGAAGGTCCTTTTTTCAAAGCCTGTTTTTATTGTTTGTTTGTTTGTTCTGTTTTGTTTTTACCACTCCCCATCTCAGGGGCAGACCTGTAAAGGCCGGTATACTTTTATTGATAAATTCTTTCTCACAAAAAGATAAAAATAAAGCATAAACGGGTGTGTGATTCATTTCATAGAAACAATTCAGGCTTTATTTGTAAAACAGAGAATGTACAAGGAGCTTATCAAAAATAAATGTCAGGACATTCCCAAGTGTTGGCAAGCATGTGAGAAGAACTGTCATAGATTACGGTTAAGAATATAAAATGGTAAAACTACCTTAGAAATCTGTTTGTAGTTTCTATTAAAATGAACCTTACAACTGCACTATAACCCAGAAATTCTATTCATAGGAAAGTATACCCATATATTTGCATATGTCCAAAAATACCTATATAAGAATGTTTATAAATGACTTACTTATCTTAGTCAAAACATAAATAGATGCGGTCTCTCCAGTCAATGGAATACCATATAGCAATTAAAAAGAACAAACTACTGGTACAACAGTATTGTCCATGCATAATTTAGTCTGGAAGAATCCCACAGATATTTTGTTGAGTTAAAGAAAGCAGACAAAAAGCGTGCGTGTGTGTGTTTGTGTGTATGTATGTGTGTGTGTGTATATATACACATATATATAATATAATATATACACATATATATGTGTGTACATATATAAGTATATATATGCATACTTTGTTTTATATATATATATATACATTCAAAGACAGGCAAAACAAATCGATGATGATGGCCACTTGAATATTGGTAGAGGGAGGAGTACAGTGGTGGAGGGAGGCATATGGTAGCCCTCTGGAGGGTGGAAATGTTTTGCTATTGTAGTGACACTAAGTTGAGAACTCATACACATTCAAATTTACAAAAATTTATACATGGATAACCTGTCTCATTAAGCTGTATACTTAAGATTAACATACTATATGTATACCTGGCTGTAGTTACATTACTCCACATTTTAAAAACTAAATAAATAATGGCGCCTGGATGCAGTGGCTCACACCTGTAATCCCAGCACTGTGGGAGGCTGACACAGGTGAACTGCTTGAGATCAGGAGTTCGAGATCAGCCTGGCCAATGTGGCAAAACCCCATCTCTGCTAAAATTATGAAAATTAGCTGGATATGATGGTGCGCACCTGTGATCCCAGCTACTCCAAAGGCTGGGGCACGAGAATCCCTTGAACCTGGGAGGTGGAGGTTGCAGTGAGCCGAGATTACATAGCCAAGATCACACCACTGTACTCCCGCCTGGGTGACAGAGTGAGATCCTGTCTCGAGAAACAAATTAAATAAATAAACAAATAAATAAATAAATAAATAAATAATGGCAACAAATGTCAGGATTCTCTTGCTATACCAAAATTGCTTAATTTCTTTATTCATAACTGCAATCTTCTTTTTGCTTCAGTTTAAACAACAAATGGCCTTGGTTAGATTTCCTAGGCATTATGTTAACAAAATCAGTTCAACTACTCTGATGTTGGTAACATGGACCTGTTACTGCAGAGGACATTTGTCATATGGGGCAACCAGCTTCGACCCAGGAGCCATGTGAGCTGGGTTGGTATTCTGGCTTTGCTGTGTATTATCTACGGGACCTTGGGCATGTCACCTTACCCCATTCAATTCTCAGTCCATTTATCTAGGAAGTGAGAGTAATATCAGTATAACCTCATAGGGATGAAATGAGAAATATATGTGAAAGTGGTTAGCTCAGTACTGGGCCCAGAATAAAGGTTGCCTAGCCATGGTATCGAGAGAATTAATAGCAGTGTTTGTGCTAGCATAAAAAGCAATTGCAAAGGTAGTAACAGAATTACTAGAGTCACATTGACCTGTGCAGACCATAGCCTAGATAGCTCTGTTTTGAGCTGCAGGGATCACAGTGAGGGGAATATGAGTGCTGGTAGTTCTAATGACATTGTGGCCATATCACGTCAGAATGGAAACCTCCATTCTGGCTGGGAAAAAAGGGAATGTGGCCTGTTAGATATTTGCTCCTGGATCTGGAACAGCCCATACTTAAGGTAGGGCATTTATCCCTGTTCCTGGTGTCACCAGACCCCAAAATAAAGCCAGATGTGCCATGCCCCTGCCTGCACCCCAGCCTGTGGTTCAGTGGGCAGAAGGATCACATAATTCTCTGTAATGATTCTTCCCTCAGTGGCTGCCACAGGACAGTGTGTGATTACTGTGCAGAAAAGGAAACCAGGGGTTAAACCTTAGTGGAACCCATGTCTGGTTAGATCATTTACGTTCATAATTACTTTCCGTCACCACAATGGAGTGTGTCTGGTTGTTCATTATGGGAAAAGTGATTTGCTGTGGTGTCCACATGGAGAAGGCTGTATGACTCATAGGTTGGGGCCCAGATTAGGGAATGCCAAGTCCTGGATAGGGCTGATTCAGCCTGAGATGTTGCCACTCTTCCTGACAAAACTTTAACACTCATAGGTAAGAAACATGTGCACTCAATTAGCACATAGAAGATAGATGGATGAGGCCGGGCGCGGTGGCTCAAGCCTGTAATCCCAGCACTTTGGGAGGCCGAGACGGGCGGATCATGAGGTCAGGAGATCGAGACCATCCTGGCTAACACAGTGAAACCCCGTCTCTACTAAAAATACAAAAACTTAGCCGGGCGAGGTGGCGGGCGCCTGTAGTCTCAGCTACTCGGGAGGCTGAGGCAGGAGAATGGCGTAAACCCGGGAGGCGGAGCTTGCAGTGAGCTGAGATCCGGCCACTGCACTCCAGCCTGGGTGACAGAGCGAGACTCCGTCTCAAAAAAAAAAAAAAAAAAAAAGAAGATAGATGGATGATTCTCTCAGCAAGTCGTACTCATCAATAGCAATGGAAGCTGCCATTTGCGTAGTACTCACTACATGCTAAGTACTTATGTGCAGTGTGGCATGATGACCTCGCATCTATTCTGTCTGTCTAGACACAATTCATTGCCACTTTAAAGATGATGAAATGGAGGATTATAGGAATGAAGTCAAGCTTGTAGATAACAGAGCCAGATGTCAAACTCTGTCATGCAGGATTCTCGAGTAGGGGCTTCCCAAGAGGAACCTGGCTGACTCTTTGAGAGTCTAAACTTCCACTGGTTCTGACTAGGCTCTATACTGAGGCTCTCCTTAAGGATGATCAGATTGCTTTACTCAAAGGACCTATGTCTGTATTGGGCCAGTTATCCTTGCCCTATATGTCAGCTCTCAATCTTCAACTGAAATATTACATTTATTTGTGCAGGGTTGTAAGTTCATGACGACTTCTGGATTTTTCCAAGAAAGCTGACCACACAAAGAAAAATCTTCAGGAAAATGTGGATTCAGAATAACTCAGCTTTTACACGTGAAATCTCACACACATTTTTAGATTCCTGGAAGATCCTAAGATGAAAAGAAGAGATATGAAAACTTACATTGATTCCACCAAAACACAAGCTCACATGTCAATGCACTAAAGTACCATAATGGTTTGACGCTAAGACAGTATCCAAAAGCTTTGATGGCAGAGCCCAATAAATAAAAGTAGCTACAATTGGCTCGTATGCATAGTATACAAGATGTGTTCAGTGAAGTATAGTAATTGTTTGTCATTCTGTAAAAGATAGACAGGTATTAGCTTTTATCTTCTGTAGGTGAGCCAAGAGACTTCTTAAAATAATTCAGTTTCCATATAAGACTCTAACCCCCAAGAGTCCCACACACCCATTTTGCATGCAGGGCAGATTCCACTTTTGCCCATAGGCATCAAGTTCTCCTGGACCAACTTGAAACCCACTTCTACAGAATCATGGGAGCAATGTGTCTTCAAACCAGAGGATAGAATCAAGCTCTTGTTAATGATACGGAAGACTGGAGGGAAAAAACAAATGCACAAGAATTTTCATAAGAAGAACTTAGGCCTAACCTGTGATGGAATTTATTTCTTCCCATCCACTCTGGGGCTGCTAGGAGCCACTGTGGCTGGCTGATGTAGACATATTCTCCACCAAGCCATCTCCAGTGGCCTCAGATATGCACTCACAGAAACAAGTTGCATGCACAGGGTGCTATGGTGGCCTGAGATTGTAGCGACTGTGCATTGAGAGACACTAGAAGTCGAAAAAATGGCAGGCAGGGGTGTCTTGCAGTCACATGTCCCAGATTCACATCTGCTTAGAATATTTTTAGCTCAACACATTTCTTGTCACTGAAACTGAGCATGAGCTGTCACATACAATTCAAGATAGGGCCAGACTTGACTCTGTTTCCTATTTCTCAGCAGCTAAAGGCCCACACTTCAGAACTCATTTGGGTGATTATAGGAACAATGAAGTCATGACAATTTCATCATCGGGAAGGCCTGCCATGTCTTGTAAGTGATTTGATATTTACATAGATCAGGCTTGGAAAATAAAGAACTCTCAGGAAAGATATGGACACACCTCCCTAAGTCACAGAGAAGAAAATGCTAATTGCAAGGAAGAAACCAAAGTAACACGTCCCCAAAGTTGCTCTGTGGAAGCCCAAATGTAGCTACGTTTCATGAAAAGATAATGGATGCATATCATAGCGTCATTTTAGAGATCCTCAGACTACATTAGCAAACAAAAGGCTCTGAAGTCCAGCAATTATAAAACCTTCACGGCAGGATTTCCTACGAGTCTTTGCTCATGAAAAATTTTTGTTGTTGTTGTTCAAGGAACACCTATTACCTGGAATGACTTCTAGGAAATGCTGGCCAACAAAATGGTTTGTGTTGTTGCAGACATCCAGAAAAACATTTTCTCCTAATTTGCAAGTCCTTAGAGATGACTCCAAAACAAAAGTCCTGCTTAATAGATTCTATCTGGGAATAACTAGTTCACACTGATTTTCAGAGAAAGAGCTGAGACGCTGGAGTTAAATCACACTCAAAAATAAAAGAGATCCCACTTTTGGGTATATCCCAAAGGAATTGAAATTGGTATATTAAAGAGATAGCTGCACATTAAAGTTCATTCCAGCATTATTCACATTAGCTAAGATATGGAATCAACCTAAGTGCCCATCAACAAATAAATGGATAAAAGAAATGTAGTCTATATAAACAAAGGAATACTATCAGCCTTTTAGAAATAGTAAATTCTGTAATGTGCAATAACATGGATGAACTTGGAGGATATTATGCTAAGTGAAATAAGCTAGGTAAAGAAAGACAAATACTGCATGATTCCACTTGTATGTGGAATCTAAGAAAGTTGAGTCCAAAGAAGCAGAGAGTGGAATGTTGGTGACCAGAGACTGGGGAGGGATGTAGGTGGGGAAAAGGGAGATATTGATCAATGGGTACAAAGTTTCAGTTAGACAGGAGAAATAAGCTTTAGTGATCTATTGCACAGAATGGTGACTATAATTTTTTAAATGCATCGTATGTTTCAAAATTGCTAAAAGGATAGATTTTCAATGTTTTACCAAACAAAAAAATATATATGTGAGGTGCCAGACTTGGTAATGAGACTCATTTAGTTATTTCACAAGGTGGCCATAACAAAATATCATATCATGCCTTATACTTATATACAATTAGTATTCGTAAATTAAAATAAATTTTAAAAATAAAGGAATGCCTAAAATACGAAAGAGAAGTTCTGAACTTTCTTGTGATTGCCATTCAAGTTCCTATCTCAGAAAGGAAGTCAAAACTCCAGGTAGAAGGCCAGCTGTGACCTTCAGAAAGTTCTAAGCAGGGCCTTGGTCACTGACCTTGGTTCTAAAGTTGGAAGAATAAGTTTCTAAGTCCTTTTTCCTTTCTTAACTGCAGTGTGACCTCAAACAACTTCCTTAACCTCCTCAACCCTCCCCATCCTGACCTGTAAAATGAGAAAAGTACAGTAATACCAGCAGCATCTACTTGTCTGATTCTCATGTGGATAAAAGGAGGCAACAGATGGGGAGTTCTGAGCCTGTTGTTAGCATCCATCCAATCCATGGTGGCTATTAGGACGATTGGCCATTTGGGTTACTCACCAGTGTTCCCATAGCAAGCTGCACTGAAACACTTTAAATGGTGAAATTTCATTATTTTTTTTCCTGAGCAGTGAAGAAGGTGGCAGTCAAAGTGAAGGGAAGAGGGGTTACAAGACGTGGAGGTAGTGGTGGCAACTCTGGAGAGGAAAGGAACATGGCCAAGAAGTTGGGATTTGCGCTAAATCAAGAAGGAAGAACCCAAAAGCAGCCCAGAGACTTCACAGCCACGTAAGAAAAATACAGGGGGCCAGGCACGATGCCTCATGCCTGTAATCCCAGCACTTTGGGAGGCTGAGGCGGGTGGATCACGAGGTCAGGAGTTTGAGAGCAGCCTGACCAACATGATGAAACCCTGTCTCTACTGAAAATACAAAAATTAGTCGGGCATGGTGGCCCACACCTGTAATTCCAACTACTTGGGAGGCTGAGGCAGGAGAATCCAGGAGGCAGAGGTTGCAGTGAGCAGAGATTGCACCACTGTACTCCAGACTGGGCGACAGAGTGAGACTCCATCTCAAAAAAATAAATAAATAAATAAATAAATAAAAGGACGTGACTATTGCCAAAACCAACTTGTAAAACATCACCATGAAATGTCACCAAGCTACCTACAAGATGCTGGGCATACCTTCAGGGGAAGGAAGAAACAACTATGCAACTTTCGGTTGCTTCATTTTTCTCTTGCATTTCTAGCTCAGGTTTGGTTTTGGTTTTCTGTTATTGTTATTGTTGTTGTTTTGCATTCCAAATAAAAAAATAAAATAAAAAACATTGCTATCATCCAGGCCTACAGATTTTTCAAGAATATGTAGTCTGTTCATTACTTACATTACATGGGGCCTGGGCATGCAAGCCTGAATGAAAGGAGTATTCACCTCTGCTCAGAGCCCACAAGGGGTGCTCAGATGGGCACTTGTGGGGTAGGTCAGGGCTTCACTAGTGTGTGTTTTCCAAGCCGCTATAACAAATGATGAAAAACTGGGTGCCTTTAAACAAGAGATGGAACCGAAGTGTCAGGAGCCCGTGCTCCTGCTGAAGTCCCCAGGGGAGAATCCACCCCGGCCTCCTCCAGCTTCTGGTGCTCCTGGCCTCCTTCAACTCCAGGCAGCATCACTCAAGAACACGATGAAAATAGTATTATCCGACCCATTTTACAAATTAGGAAATTAGAGTCCATATTGATTAAGCAATTTGTAAAAATGTGCATAGATGTTTAATGGTGGGAGTGGAATTTGAATCCATGCCTGAGTGGCTTTAAAGTTCATATGCCTAAGCACTAGTCCAGCTGTTCTCAAACTTAAATATGCATAATACTAACTTGGGGGAACGGATTCAACATAGGTTTCCAGCCTCAGAGGATATGAATCACTGGTGCGGACTGGAGCTTGAGGATGTTCGTTTTAGCAAGGAAGGTGATCTTGGTGTGATTCTTCAGAATTACACTCTGTACAGAAAGTTACACTGCATCCTAAGCTCACGCCCAAAGTAGGGTAACCAGCTGTCTTAGTTTGCACACAGAAAGTCTCTCACGCCAGGGAAACTGGGATAGCTGGTCACCCCACAGGCCTCACTCGAGCCTACACAAACCACTTTTAGCACAATGCCTAGCACATGGTGGACCCTTGAAAAATATTTGGGGAATGAATGAAGGAAGGAAGGAATACAGCTCCCAGTGGAAGCCTAGGGTTGACTGGCTTGGCTTCCCTGCAGCAAGAGATTTGAGGAAAACTTCAAGGGCTAACTCAGAAGGACAGCTTTGCCTGCTGCCCTGAGGAGTTGGTCACAGCCCTGGAAAAAGTGGTACCTCATCATCTTCCCATTTGTGCTGACGTGTGCAGGCGATGCTTGTCCTTAATGCAAAAAGAAAGGAGAAGAAGGCAGGAATAAATCTCTTCTGTCATGACTACTCTTCCTGCCTTTTTACTGTCCTGTCCCTAAACCCTCAACCCTCCCCTTCCCATTCTGCAGAGAGACCTGTCTACTGAGGAGTGGGAATTGAGGGAGGGACCCTGGCATTGGGAGACTGAATTCCGTTCACGCTCTGCCTCTGACCCACTGGTGCTTCTTCTTGGCAAATCAGTGAATCTATTGGGACCTGAGAAATGGCACTAAAAAGCTATGGGAATTGAGCTCCTTTCTTGATTATCTCACATGGCTGGCCTGTGGTATGTGCCATGTGGACAGGACTATTTTAAACGAGGAAGGCTCAGATAATAAAGTGCAGTTCTTTTAAACATCCATTCATTCATCATTCCCCAACACAGTGGGTGACGTGAAGGCCCTGTTCAGACCTAAGGCCAGCACTAGGCTTTTGGAATCTTACTAGTTCAGAACTTTTGATCCTTGAGGAAGACTAGCATGTAACAGATAATCACATAGACCAGAATACATAATTATGATCATGACATCATGACGTGTGCTACAGAAAAAAAAGAAGACAGTTTCATCAGACCACATAATATGGGGACCTGACCCAGTCTTGTGGTTTATGGAAGATTTCCCTGAGGAAATAACATTAAGGTGAGGTCACAGATTGAGTTGGAGTTCGCCAGGTGAAGAAAGGGTGGAATGGCATTCTTAGACAAGGGAACAGCAGATGCAAACACATTGTTATAAAGGATGGCAAAGTTTTCAATCCATCAATCTTTTTTCTCTTTCCCCTCTTGCTCCCTCTCCCCCTCCTTGTCTTTTTCTCTCCTTCTCCATATCATTCTTACGTCTTTCTTGTTTTACTTCTAATGTGGTTAATATACATTCATCTGCTTGCTATTGGTGTCGTTAAACAGATAATATTGCTGGGTCCCCAATTTGCATAAATGCTGTGGTGGACTTTCCTTCCAAATTTCCATCTCTAAGCATGCCCCCACATAAACACTGGCATTCAGTGGTGTGGAAAAAAAAAAAAATACAAGGCCACAAAAAACTCCTCATTCCACTGAGTTTTGCATTACATTGCAAATCACTCAGACATGATTTCTGGTACTGACCTTGCACCAGCTTCGAGGTGTCTTGGGCTGCTGGTGGATCCTGAGGTCTTCAGGTGGGCAAGGCAGCCACAGTTGAGTTGGTTCAGCTTGCAGATTTGGTAAAGAGCTTGGAAGACATTTCCCTGGGAGTGGAAACAAGTGGCATCCTTCCAGGAGAAACAGAACTCTTTTCACGTCGTTCGCTCTGATTCGCGCTACATTAAAATAAACCTTCAGTGTCAGCTTCTGGTGCGAGCCTCAGGACTCTTCTAAATGTATCGTCTTCACAAAGGCATTTTCACTGTTAATCAACAGAGCGCCATGGATTTGACGCTCTGGTATTGGAGTACAGGTTTTGCAGTTATTTATTTACCGAGAGGGAAACAACAGTGGTTCCATTTGCCACTCCTAAATTTATTGTCAGTCCCTCTGTGTGGTGTAAAATTGTTAGTCGTCTTCAACAGCTCTCAGAAATAAGCATTCCAAATATATTCGCCTACTGTACAAAGATGTGCTGATGCCACTCCTTGCAATTTTGCCAGAGAGGATGGGAAATAGTAGATGTAACTGGTAGGAAATGAATCTTGGAAAGAAAACAAAAACCTAGGACTTTTGCAAAGCCTATGAAATAGCAGGAATTGCAAAGGTGCTTCCTAGCATAGCCTACTTAAAAATGGCCAGGTTAATCACTACAGGCATAAAGGACAAGAGAAGGAGTGTTCCCATATTAACACAGTGGGAAAGGGCAAGAGGATGAACTTTCTGTGTAAGATGGCCCCAACCACCAATGGTCAACCAATGGTCCCACCAGTTCCTCCATTTGCATCCACTACCTGGCAACTCATACCCTTCTCTCTTCTCTGCCAAAAGAAAGAAAAATAGTCTGATATTGGCCAGAGAATAGGAATTGTGTAAACTCAAGCAATTTGGAAGTCCCCAAACCTTTCTGCCTGAGGGAGAAACT
The DNA here is from genome assembly GCF_008728515.1 of Papio anubis. Classification (NCBI taxonomy): domain Eukaryota; kingdom Metazoa; phylum Chordata; class Mammalia; order Primates; family Cercopithecidae; genus Papio; species Papio anubis. The sequence goes on from NC_044993.1 coordinate 10,219,283, forward strand.
TCCCGAAAACAAACAGGAAGTGGAACAGAGGTTTGCAACTATTTTACCACCCAAGTCAAAGATGTGCTGGAGTGCGAGTGCCAAAGGTCACAGGAACTGATTGGAAAGATCTCTTCCCAACTCAGCATTCTGTAACCTCTTAATGGCAGCGTGAAATCGGCCATGATTACCAATCAGGACTAAGCTAATTTATCAGTACACTTCTGCCTAACATCTACAGTTATCCACTTCCTACCCCTAGATTAGATATCTATTTATTCATTCATTTAATTCATATATATTGAGTCCTTATTATGTGCCAGCACTCTGGAATAGGAAATCCAGTCCCCATTTTATACATGTAAAAGCTGAAGTTCAGAGAAGCGAGATGACTTGTCCAGAAACACTTAGTGCCAGCCCTCTCCCAGGCACTAGGAATACAGGATGAAAAAGACCAATTAGGTCCTTGCCTACATGGAGTTTAGATACCGTCCACTTTAAAATCTGCGTTTATTATACAATTATTCGTTTATTTTTCATTGTTAAGAAACGGCACGAAGGCATGTAGAAGAGACCAGTGGAACTTCCGATCAACTGAAAGAAACTATGTGGTCACAATGAGCGAAAGTCCTGTCACAAAAAGTAAAAGCGTTTTATATGATCTTGTGGGTGTTGCAGATGTCTAAGCGTGTGTCTGATTTTCGTTCGTTTTGCCAGTCACCCAAAAGAGTCATAGATAAGCCCTCGGGGTAGAACTCCCAGTTCCCATTTTATACATGTGAAATGGGAGTGGTTACGCCTTTAAGACGTGGGAAGCGCCAATATCACATCTTTAGGAAGTGGAATAGGAATATTGATTGACACCTGAGACCCCCCAAATGAGGCTACATATGCCCAGATGCTTTGTAAATAAAAAAGCGTTTTATAATGTCACCACTGATCGCCATAATTATTAGTGGCTGGCATTGTTATTACTACCGCATAAAAGCATAAAGTCTTCTAATACCAAACCTGAACCTGAGCTTAGCTTTCTAGAAGAAAGAACCAATGTTAAATTTTTAGGTGTTGTTGCCTCCAGAGCAGCCCTCCAGAGAATTTCCTGGGGTGGTAGGGAGGGGATGGGGGAGAAAGCGGGTTAGAAAGCCAGGATTTTCTGAGGGCCAATGTTCTGCAGTGTCTGAGATGATAAGCAGACGGAGATTCCATTAGCTCCACTGATCCAGCATTGGGCTTTAGCCAACAGCAGACCCATCACGAGACCCCGGGCCAAAGATGAGCAACAGCTGCTGGAAACCGAGGCTTCTCTCCCCATCCACACAGTAAACCACTCTTCCTAGCGAAACAAAATGTTCTCATTTAAAATTATTTATTTAGTTTTTAAAGAAAGCCATGCGAGGCATTAAAGTTGTGCTGAAGCTGGTTGTGTTCAAAAACTCCAAATGATAACAAATGTTTTTATTTTATTTTATTTTCCAAACCATACGGATGTGCCAGCTCAACGCATCACCACTTGTTTATGCCAGAGCAGCTGTCGGCACCCTGATAATGCTATATAGCATCACTCAAGCGCAGATTGCCAAACCAATGGAAATCATCTCACAAATTGAAAAAATAAAAATAAAAATAAAACCCCACTTCAAATAAGATTCCAACTGTAAACTTCTGCAAGAAAGAGGGTCGGGTAGAGGGGTGCGGAAATCCTATAAGCAGTCTTAAAATTCAGTATTGTTTTAACCAGGATAAAGTGTGACTCGTCTGGTTAATCACAACTAGTATTTGACCTTTACAAAGGTACAATTTATGTTTCATGGCCAAGTGCAATTTTGTGTTTTCTTTTTTTAATTATAACACTATGATTCAGAAGTCAGCCGCAAGAACAGAGTTTGGAAACTTGATTCCCTATAGGTTTTAGGCACTTTTTATGTATTTATTTGTTTTGACCATGAAAAAATAACCACTCATGACAGGGGTAAATTGCCAAAGACACACATCTCGGCCTGGTGTCCTAGAATCACCCGAAACCTTTATTAAAGTCAGTTCACATGTCCAGCCCCTGCGTCCTACACAGATGAGAGTAAGTTAAGCAGAGGATTACACTACAAGGAAAAGTCCTCCAGCTGGAAGGAAGCGAGCTCTGAAAGAACACATAGAACGTTGTGCTTCTGTTTGGCCTCTGTGAGCCAAAATTCTACCTGCTGCAACTTCCTTTATTGTCAATGTTTCATGCTGCAGACAGCTAGCAGGGGACTAGAAAGAAACAGGAATAGAAGTCATAGGCACAGCCCTCCAATGCAGGAGGCACTATGCATGATCTCATTCAATCCCTGACTTCAGCGAGATAAGCAAGATTATGATCATTTTACAGATGCAGGAATGGAGGCCTGGAGTGGAGAAGTCACTTGTCTAGGGTTGTTGTGAGTTGAACTATATCACCCAAAATGTGTATTGAAGTCCTAACCACTAGTACCTGTGAATGTGACCTTGTTTGGAAATAGGGTCTTCGCAGATATAATCACGATCCAAGTTAAGATAAGATTGTACTGGAATAAGGTGGGCCCTCAACCCAATGTGGCTGGTGTCCTTACAAGAAAAGGAGAAGAGGGGCCGGACGCGGTGGCTCAAGCCTGTAATCCCAGCACTTTGGGAGGCCGAGATGGGCAGATCACGAGGTCAGGAGATCGAGACCATCCTGGCCAATACAGTGAAACCCCGTCTCTACTAAAAAATACCCAAAAAAACTAGCCGGGTGAGGTGGCAGGCACCTGTAGTCCCAGCTACTCGGGAGGCTGAGGTAGGAGAATGGCGTGAACCCAGGAGGCGGAGCTTGCAGTGAGCTGAGGTCCAGCCACTGCACTCCAGCCTGGGCAAGAGAGCAAGACTCTGCCTCAAAAAAAAAAAAAAAAAAAAAAAAGAAAAGAAAAGGAGAAGAGACACACACACAGAGGCAAATGTCATGTGAGATACGGATATGTACAGAAAGAAGAGGATGGAAGGACACATGTGAACACCATGTGACAATGGAGGCAGAGGTTGGAGCAATGTGTCTACAAGCCAAGGAAAGCCAAGGATGGTTGGCAACCACCAGAAGCTAAGAGAAAGGCGTGAAACAGACCTTCCTCTAGAGACCTCACTGAGAGTGTGACCCTGCCGGCACCTTGATTTCAGACTTCCAGCCTCTAAGCTGTGAGAGAATAAATTCCTGCTGTTTTAAGCCACCTCATTTGTGGTAATTTGTTATGGCAGCCCTAGGAGATTAATACAAGGCGTTAATATGGTTCAGACATCTTACAATGACTGTATATCTTTTGCTCAAAATGAGAAAGAGAAACACTCTTGGCTGGGAGCAGTGGCTCACACCTATAATCTTAACACTTTGGGAGGCCGAGGCAGGAGAACCACTTGAGCCCAGGAGTTCAAGACTAGTCTGGGCTGCACAGTGAGACCCAGTATTTGCAATTTTTTTTTAATCAGCTGGGCATGGTGGTACACTCCTATAGTCCCAGCTACTCAGGAGGCTGAGGCAGAAGGACACTTTGAGCCCAGGAGTTTGAGGCTGCAGTGAGCCATGATCCCACCACTGCACTCCAGCCTGAATGACAGAGTGTGACCCTGTCTCAAATAAATAAATAAATAAATAAAATACAGAGAGATAGAGAGAAGCAATTTCTATGCAGGAATTTTGGTGCATTTCAAAGAATTTCAAAGATAAAGGAGAAATATATGACAGGGAATGGCAGAACTGGGAAGCCTTCTCCATAGCTCTGTTTATGACTCAGTATTGAATGCCTTCTCCACGACACATGTCTCACCAGGTATTGAGGATTCAGAGCTGAGTCCATAGGCCCTGCCTGGGAGAGCTTAGCATTCGGTTTATAATGCTGAGTAATACTGGAAATGCCAGTGATGGATTTTACAATGCAGCGAGGTACTGGAGGCATTCTCATCAGAGAACTCACCTTGGCATTAGACTTAAAAGGATGAACAAGATAGTGCATGATGGAGAAGGCACAGAAAACTGCCAAGCAGATGGAGCTCTCTGAGCAAAGGCCTAAAAGCAGAAGGTTGCCAGGTTTAGTAACAAAAGAAAACAAAATTACAGAATTCCAAGCTAAGTTTGAATTTCAGATAAATAATGAGTTTTTTTTTTTCAGTATAAGTATTTGTTATGCAATATTTGGGACATGACTTATACTAAAACAGTATTCATTGTTTATCTGAAATTCAAATTTAATTTGGCATGCTATATTTTCTCTGGCAATCTGATTGAAGCATGAACAGGAGAATTGTGTCCAGAGAACCACTAAGGGTTCCATATAACAGGGGGGAAGAAAAAAAAAAACTGAGCAAAGGGCTGGCAGGAAAAGAATCTGAAACAGCATGGGGAGACCCGGTCTTGAAAAGGTTTCCATGCCATGCTATGGCAGTCAACAGACGACATTGTGGTTAAGAACCTGAACTGTGGTGCCAGAATGCTTGGGTTTGAACATCACCTTCACTGTTTACTCATGATATAAACTGGATCCTCGGTTTACCCATCTGAAAATTAGTGATAAAATAACATCCAATCCACAGCATTGCTGTGGCAAGTAAATGAATGGGTACATAGTAAGCATTCGTCCATGCTAACTGCTATTATTGGCACTGGACACACGCTCATGTATAAAAGCAAGAAACAAATGCTACTATCCAAATCCAGATGTTATCAGAGTTTGGTAGACAAATATTGAGAGCACATACTGTGTACTTGGGATACAAATGTTTATGATGAATTCCTTGCTCTCCAGAGGTATGCGTGTGTTTGGCTACAAATTACCTAGAATACCAACTATGACAGTGGGTTCAATTATTTTTAAAGTACTTGTTACCAGCTATTATTTGTTGGTCACTGTCTACGTACCATCTCCATAGTCAAACGCAATGAAGTCTATCAACTCTGAGAAGCTCTTTACAAAATTATCTGGTTTAATTCTCATAAAAATCCAGTGATGTTGGCATCATTATCCCCAATTTATGCATGAGCTATCCAAGAATGGAGGCGGAATTGCAACAATAGGAGCTTGGATGTCAAACGTCAATGCAGGCAGGAGCTGAAGACATCTTATGAATAGAATGGGGGATGTTTAAGGCAGTATTTGATGGGAATGTAGAATTAGATCAGGTGACAGGAAGGGTGGCGATTGAGGAACAACTGCAAGGAAAGATCCCTGGCAGTGATTCACGAATTGGGGTGGTGAGGCAACATTGAGGAGAAACGTTGATTGACGCAGAAGCCATGTGTTAGCAAAGAGAAGCCCGGCATCTTCACAGGAGGGTCTCCATTGGCAGGGTGAGCAGTTTTCTGTGGCTCTGGTGATCTGCTGCAGGTTTTACAGAGAGGACAGTCAGACAGGATGCCTGAGCTGGTTCTAAATGACAATCTGGAAGGAGGGTGGGAGCCAGAAAAGTCAACCTCTTGCCCAGACTCATCCCTGGACAATGGCTTGCTCAGGTTGATTTATTTCTCTGGAACCAGTCTAGCCAGTTTGGGTGCTCTGGATTCACTAGCAGTGAGCCAAACCTGGGGATGCCCAAGGCTTGATATATCTGCTTGCCCTCCTCTCAAGGGACATGACATCATCCAAGCACCAGCATGGGTCATTTTGATAATGCACTATCTGGCCTCATTTGACAAGAAAAATCCTACCAAGGAGAAATCACACCCCAGTCCAGGGGCCTCTGAGTAGTGGGTTTAAGGAATGAAGAACCATTTTGCTCACATGAGAAATATGTGGGTCTCTTCAAAGGCGAAATGGTTTGAGGAGGAGAGCGTTCTTTGAAATCTCAACATTTAGTTAGCAAACAAGGTTTACTCCTCGTTGCATGTTGCAGTTCAGATTTTTTTCCTGGGTTTAAGACTTAAACCAATTAGTGTGAACACATAAATCTCCATGTTTTCAACGTGTTTACTGAGTGTCTATTTTGTGTTAGTTTATTGAGTACCGATTTTATGTCAGGCACTATGTTCCACTTTTACATACTCTTTGAACATTAGTACATTCTCACTTAATCCTAATGGCACCAAGTGTTATCTCTATTTCATAGATAAGAAAACTAAGATTCAGAGAAGTTAAGGGACTCATCCATGGTCAACTAAGTGATAGGGCACAAACCTTGAATACAGGTCTCTTGACCCTAACCCTTATCTTTTTACCCACTTTTTATCTTTCCAAAGGATTAAAAGACAAATAGTGTTCTTTATTTTCTAGATGATGAAAGAAGAGAACCATGGCCTGATTTTTTATTGACTCAAGAGAGAGAAAAAACCGTCTCAGAATATCCTGCTCTTCTGAACTCTATCAACTTAGAGATTCTTCCTGAAATATTCCTATTGCCAAACACACAACACACATACACACACACACAACTGAAGCTATAACAACATCTTTACTCTTTAAAAGGGTCCTGGAAACAGCTTGAAATCAAAGATGCAAATCTTTTAACACTTTGTCCTAAGAAAATATCATGGGTAAAAATCATGGCAATGGATTTCAGGTAGTGAAGTTAACAGGTGTCTCTTACTCTACATAGTAATTTTTTTTGCTAGAAGTTGCATGTAAATTGATTGTTGCTTAATTCAATGTGATTTAAAATTCACTCGCAAAACTTTAACTGAAATTAGTTCTACAGCATCTTGGTTTATAAGATGAATAGTCCTTTTGTAATCTGTGCATTTACAAATTGTGATTCCTTTAAATTGTGTTATAGGAAAGCTGTGACTATCTGCTAGAGAGGTTGATAATTTCTTTATGTTTTCCTCTTCTTGGAAACAACTCTAACTTAAAATTCGTCAATCTCAAAACATTGAGAGATGTAAGTCCTCTAAGTCTCCATGAGACACTTAATATAAACTCTTGTAAAAAAAAAATTCACCTGCAGTTAGCTATAGACATTTCAAGTTCTTGGGTCTTAGCGTTCCCATCTAAAAAAAATAGACTAAATATTCTTCTCATTAACTTACGTATCTGTCAAATGCTCTCACATCTCCCAGGCTCTCGAAGTCAGAGTTTCTGGATACAGAAGTATAACATAGCCTAGAAATGATGAAGAGACTCCTTTTCACACACACGAAAAATGATAAATTCTAACTAGGAAAGAGAAATGATAATAAACAGATTACTGGAGCCACCTGGTTTGTAGAACTTTTATTATTCAGACAAGAATGTCAAGCTGCATAGAATTTACTCATTAGGGTCCTTACTGAAGACTTAAGCTGCACCCAGAGAGGGCCAAAGAGTCCACAAAAATAGCAGCCATTCAAAGATCATCTCCTTTCATGACAAAAGCGCTCATTAAATCAGGTGCAACAGCAATGTATCTCGACATAATAAAGGCCATATATGACAAGCCACATCTAGCATCATGTTCAATGGTGCAAAGCTAGAAGCTTTTCCCCTCTAAGATCAGGAAAAGACAAGGATGCACATGGTCACCACTGCTATTCAATGTCGTACTGGAAGTTGTAGCCAGAACAGTTACGCAGGAGAAAGAAATAAAAGGCATTCAAATCCGAAAGAAAGAAGTACAATTGTCTCTGTCTGCAGAGGAGCAATAATTTGGGGTGGTAGTGCTAATGGCGATGATGGTGATAATACTGCTGATGGCAGTAGTGGTCATGGTGATGGTGATGATGGTAATAATAGCAGTTATGGCAATGATGATGGTGACGACGATGGTGGTGGTGGTAGTGATGGTGATGGTACTGGTAATAGTGATAATGATGGTGGTAATGATGATGGTGGTAGTGGTGGTGGTGATGATGATGGTGGCAATGATGGTGGCGATGATGGTGGCTGTGGTGGTGGGGATGGTGATGGTAGTTATAATAGTAGGTGTGGCAATGGTGCTGGTGAGCATGGCAGTGGTTGTGGTGGTGGTGATGGTGGTAGTAATCATGGTGATGGTGGTAGTGACGGTGGTGATGGCGATGGTGGTAGAAACAGTAGTTGTGGCAATGATGATAGTGAGAATGATGGTGTTTGTGGTAGTAATGGTGATGGTGATAGTGGTGGTGGTGATGGTAGCAATAGTAGTTGTAGCAACGATGCTGGTGATGTTAATAGTGGTGGTGGTGATGGTGATGGTAGTAGCAACAGTAGTTGTAGAAATGATTGTGGTGATGATAATGGTGGCGATGATAATGACGGTGATAGTTATTGTGGTGGTGATGTCAGCGGTGACGTTAGTGGTGGAGGAAATGACATGGAAACTGTTATTTCAATAGTCTTGGAACTAATACATACTCTCATTCACTGCCCTTGATTCATCTTCCACTCTCCTAACACTCAACCTCTAACCAGCATGCTTCTCTTGGTGTCTCCATACAACTATCCCCCTGATATAAGTCTATCTTATCATCTCCCTTTCTCGCTATTCCTCTTTTCAAATCTAATTCTCCAACCAGAGACCTCTCTCATCTGCCCGCACTGAGTCCAAATACTTTATTAGTGCCTCTGTATTTCTGCCATGTGCATGATTTTTTCTTCTCCTTTTACTCTTTTGGAATGACTTCATTCATTCTACCATCTTTTATTTACTTTCAGACCTGTCTTATATGGATACCATCATATTGGAGCAGTCCTCTTCTTTTAAATGGTCTCCAAAATTATTTGGCTATATGGTGTTTCTTTGGACTAAGTCCTAAAATGGTGAAATGTTTTCTCTTTCTGAAACTTAATGTCTGTTGTAAAGGCCTTTAGGCACTCCTAAAAGCTCCCCTCTCCTGTTCCAGAAGGCATCTGGACTGGTTTAGTCCACCTGTCCTGATATTGTGCTAAGAAACTATTACTGCATTGCATATTCTCCTTCATGTTTTCTTTTCTAAATAAATAACTGAACCAATTAGAGAATCCTAGCTCCTCCAGTACATGCAAAATGCCCTTTCTACTCTCTTCTATTAACTGAAGTTTCTTTGGCCTTGCGTCTTCTCTTATGTCATGAGTTTATACCAATACTCTGTGAATCTAGGTTTAGCATATACAGTTGTTGTCTATGCTGCACTGTGATCTTGCATATAGTAGATTCTCCTCATCCAAATATCACTTTTCAGGATGTCTGTTGGAATAAGAAGTCATTGGGTGACTGAATGAGCAAACACTGACTCAGTGCTATAGACCTAGCACAACGGTCAGCATCTACTGGGCACTCAATATTTGTTGACAGACTGACTGATTGACTGAATGAATGAATGAAAATGAGGAACTGAGAAAGAATGAGAAGACATGTTCCAACCATTCTCCTTGAGATGATCAGAAAAATTGTCACAAAGGAAGTAAGGCGATTTGCTTTTGGTGGCTAGAATTTGGATTGACAAAGATGAAATGGATAACGTGATAGGTTCCCTAGGAGGAACAAACAGGATATGATGGTGGAGGTAAGAAGCAAGTCTCATCTCTTTCCATGAGAATATTTCCAAAGATAATCTCCTTTTCCTCCTCCTCTTTCTTCTTCTTCTTGGATAATGGCTCTTTACACTTCTTTTTTTTTTTTTTTTTTTTTTTTGCCTTTTATGTATTTATGTATGATTGTTTTAACTTTTATTTTAGGTTCAGGTGCTTATGTGCAGGTTTGTAATATAGGTAAAATACTGGTGGTGGGGTTTGGTGTACATATTATGTTGTCACCCAGGTGATAAGCATAGTACCCAATAGGTAGCTTTTTAATCCTCACCCTCCTCCCACCTTCCACCCTCAAGTAGGGACTGGTGTCTGTTGTTCCCTTCTTAGTGTCCATGTGTACTCAATGTTTAGCACCCACTTTTAAGTGAGAATATGAAGAATTTGGTTTTCTGTTCCTGTGTTAGTTTGTTTAGAATAATGGCCTCCAGTTCCATCCACGTTACCACAAAGGACATAACCTTTTTCTCTTTTTATGGCTGCATAGTATTTTATGGCATATATGTGCCACATTTTATTTATCCTCTAATCAACTCATGCAAGGCCACTGACTGCTAGAAGGTACCTGGAGTGAGTGAGGTGGCTGTAGCCACTTTCCCGTGGTTTCTCACAATCCACCAGGACTCAGCCCTCACTTGCCTGGGCCATGCACAGTGGTTCTCAGTGTCCACTGTCAGTGTTTTATATTCCCACAGTCTCTGGCCCTATTAGAATGGTGACAAAACCTCCACTACTGGTTCCAGGCGGTGGCCCCTTTTTGGTTCCTATCACATTGCTAAGTTCTAGAAGAACACGGAAACCCCGGCAGAGAACACTTCTCTTTACAGGCTGAGGGAGCAGAAGTTGGGGAGCAGATTTGCTTATCACTCAGCAAGGCAACAAGGAAAGAGCTTTGCTGTCTGTTCAGACCGAACGCACCCAACTCATATTGTCACACTGCAAGTTTATCTCCCCAACTAGATGTACATTCCTTAGAAGCAAGGACTGTGTTTCATTCAACTCTGTACTCCCACAATGTCTAACACATGGTTTGAAAACAGTAAATATTTATAAGAACAAATTGGTGAAAGCTTATCCCTTAAGCCGGCCTGAAATGAGTCATCATCAATGGTGCTTATGATGATACAGTACTTGAGACTACAAGCTTTGGACCCAGAGGGACCAGGGGTTATGTCCTGATTCTGATCCTGTTGAATGACCTTGACCTTGACAAGTGATTACAATTTTAAGTGTCAGCTCCCTCATCCACGCGGTAAACACACCAGAAACCTACCTTACAGGGTCAGATGAGGATTAGATAAGACAATATACTTAAAACGCCAAATAGCACCTAACATATGTCAAATGTTTAGTAAATATGACCCACAATTATTCCTTACATTATGGCTTACATATATAAAGTATAATCCAGAAATACCTATAATAAGGGTCATTCCCCTGTTCAACTTCACAAAGATGCTGAAGATCAAGGTGATCTAAGATGACAGACCCAGTAGAAGTGGAGGTCCCAAATGATGATCTTGAGACCTCTCAGATAAGCAGAGGTGCAGGGAAAGGTAAAGTACATGGAGATGAGATCTGGAAAAAAATAAGAAAATTAGGCCCCTCTCAAATTACCTCTACCCAGCATTAATCACAATGGATGCAGCATAAGGTCTATTTTTACACCAACACTAGAGGTCACAGGCAGTGGACATTTTGTATTTTTTTTTCTACTTCTTAAATTACTCAGGACTCAAAGTGGAAAAGATGACCTGTTGGTTTGCTGATGGGATATTTTAGGCAAAGTCATGGGGCACTGACTTTTCTCTTCTCAGGACAAAGTAAAGTGATGCTTTGTCAACCACCTGGCCAATTTTGTTGCTGTCGACAGTGGATCCTAATAACATGGTCGGCAAAGTAGGTTGGGGCCTCCTGTGTGATCTACTTTAGCTCCTGGGTTTCCTATACAGACTGTCTCCATTGATCAGATATAATCGAATAATGGCTGAAATTCTGCATCTCCATGGGCCCTATAGGCCATTTCTTTATGACATGACCAAATTGGCCATAGCGCATTCAATTTGTTTTAATGGCCAACACAGATGCAATTAAGTGGATTGACTGTGCAGCGATCCAAATTGTCCATTAAGAAGGTGGCCGAAATAACTGGACCAAAATCATGTACCCCCCATCCACTTATTTTGGGATGTCTAGACTTGGCCGCACCTTTAATTTTCTTAAAACCCCCGTTAACTAGCTCTGTTTAATGTTGATGCTACAGTGTTCTTGAGAATGAAATGAAGCAGGTTTGAAAAAATAAAAAGAGATTTTTAGGATGATTCTAAACCTTCTGATCTGAGTGAAGTAATAGGAAGTAAGCACCTCATTCGAGCTCTGAAGATTTACAAGGATATGAGAAATTAAATGCATTGGTGCAGATTGCTACTAATACTCATTTTATGAGGAGGGATTTATCTTCTCACATTAGCAGCCCCCAAGGTTGTGATCTGTCTCTATAATATGTACCTGCATTTGAACAATTGACAATTGACTTCATCTGTTCCTACTTTGCTAATTTAATCTGTGAAGAATAACTACTCTTGCAGGAATTTTAAAGATGAAAAACACATCCATTATATTATTGAATACAATTGATCTTTGAGTACCTGTGTATGGTTAGATATGTGCATTTGATTCCTTTGTACAACTATCAGACAGTCTATATAGGAAGTCTCATTTATTAGGTAGAGGTAGAATGTGTCTGCTAAGATATTTTCAACTAGATATTTAGCAGTACAGGACCAGTTATTGCTAACAGAAGTAGGCAAAAAAAAAAAAAAAAATTGAATACAATCAATCTGATCTATCTTGAACTTTCATGTTTAAAGTCTCTATTTTCCATTTCAGTGAGCATTTTTCTTTTATATATGTGTCATCAATAGTCATGGGCAAAATCAAAAAAGAGACACATCAAAATAGAGTAACTAGCAAATAAATAAAAGCATCTCAGCTGTCTTCCAAGCAATATATTTCTCCCATCATTTGCTAAAATTACTGGTATTTTAAATCGATACTGTGTTTTTTGACTTTGAAAATACATTTTCACTACAGTCTCGTTTTATTCTCCAGGACTTCTTCTAAGTCAGGTGTGGCTATCCCCATTTGGCTGATGAGGGAAGCACAGCAAAACTGAGGGACTTACCAAGGTTACATGGTAATTAGTGGCAAATGGAGGAACTAGGGCTGCTGCCTCAGAGCCTTGGTCCCCCTCATGAGAAGGCAAAGGATGATCTGCAGTCACACTGACTATCTAGACCCAATTCTCTTATAGACTCGGAGGAGGATGGCTCATCTCAACCATAACATCCCCAGGGTCGCAGTTCTCTTGATCCCAAGCAATTTTCTCAAAAGCAATATAGTGTCATGGTTAAAAGTGAAGTATCTGGATTTGAATCATATCTTCATTTTTCTTGGACATAAACTAAAGATAACAATAGCACCTACCTCATAGTGTTATTCTATACTATCTCCTGACTGGGTTTATGAGTTCTCTCCTGTTGACCAGTCTATACTGATTGAGCCACTATGACTACCTAGTATTCAGTAAATATTTGTTGAATGAATAAATGAGAAATAAACAAGATGACAATATCAACTGCCTGTCATATAGTCTTAAATACTCTATAAATGTTCACTATTACTAATAAAAGTCTTTGTAATAGATTATATTAGAAAGACAGAGCCTTAGTTTCTTCATCTCTAAAATGGGCTAAATAATATTGCTCTTTTAGGGTTGTCAGAACTATTTTAGGAAGAGCCATACAGGGTGCCTGGTATGGTATTTAGTCTTAGTGCTGCTGAGCTGTTATTATTATTGTTGGTGGTGGTGGTATTTACAAACTTTGGGACTCCTCTAAGATTTTGCATATGTAAAGCAAGTGAAAGTGGAAAAGAAGCAATTGAAAAAGGCTATTAGTCACTGGGAAAATCAAAGGAGAGAGGCATCAAAATAGATAGCTAGCAAATAAATAAATATATCTCAACTGTCTTTCAAGTAATATATTTCTCCCACCATTTGCTAAAATTTTTAGTATCTTAAATTGATACTGTATTTTTTTGACTCTCAAAATACATTTTCACTGTAGTCTCATTTTATTCTCCAGGACTTCTAAGTGTTCACCATATATCAGACATTTATGTACAACACAATAACTAGCCTATGTGGCAAATATCTGATTTACAGGTTATAGAAGCTGAGGCTCAGCCCTGCGCAAGGTCATGGCTGATGGAATTTGGGTGCCATTGTGCTTTTCTCCAAAATCTTTGATTTTTTTGAACTATATGTCCCTCAACTAGTGCTCTTGCCCTTCCTCACACTGAAGCATATTCCTCTCTAGGAATTTAATGCAGAGGCAAACTTTGAGAGCAGAGGCCAAGTGAGGCTATTGTAGCTGCTCCCCCATTGGTTTGAGGGTAAGGCAAGGACTAGCATCAAATATCTGACATACAGCAGGGGCACAGTAAATACCTGCTGGATGATTAATAAATTCCTCCTTATCTGGGGAGATCAGAGGGGCAGAAGTCTCAGGGCTTTCTCACCTGCCTTGGGTCTCAGGCAAATCCAAGAGGCTCCACGAGAACTCAAGACCACAGTGGATCTCGGTCACACTATTGCTACTGCAAACATTTTTCAGGATATATCTCATATATTCTCTCAATTTAGAAAGAGAGATTTGTTTAGTGGCCCTACATTAATACCTTCCCTTCTGCTCTATCCCACAGCTCCCGCGTTCAACAGGCCCCCAGTAGTCCCCATTTGTAACACACGGCAAATTTAATGATACTTGGGAAACATGAACCACCTCCTCAACTCTTCTATTTTTTTACAGCGACACAATTAGCCAGATGACGAAGCTCTTTAAAATGAAAGAAAACACTAAAAAAAATTGATTTTTTCTACAGAGTCATAATATTAAATGTATCATTCCAAACTGAAGTGGGGACTAATTTAGAAGCGATGCATAAATCTAAAACTATCTGAGTACGGCGACATTTTTTTTTTAAAAAGCCTAACAAAAAATTATATATGTGGAAGCTTGTCTATCATTAAATTACTTGGTTTGGATTTCCACTAATAAAATATAAGGACTTGTTACTATATTAGGCAAGTCACTCCCATTATTAATTTGTTAGATAAATGGCTCCTCTATCTTGGAACTTTAAATGAAATGGAATTCACTAATCCTAATTGCTTTGCCTTCTACTGGAACTTTTTCCCATTAGTTCAGCATGATTTTTTTTTCTTCTCTTTTCCACTTGAAGAGGGGAGCCTTCTTCAACTTAAAGCCTTAGGGTATACTTTATGGGTTTATTAATTATCAGGTATTCATTCAAAGGGGTTAATTAAGCAGTAACTTTCTATTGACTGCAGTATACAAAGAATAAAAGGCTTGACTTCACCTGCTGATTAAACACCTAGTGGCCGTGCCTTCATGTTCCTCCCTGTGGTTAGGTGAAATAAAAATCTTTGACCAGTTCTGGTCATGGGTTGCAAGGCCACTCAGGAGGACAGTTACAACCAGTTTGTATTTACAACTCAAGCTACCTTGAGATTGCCGAGAAAGAGAAAGAACTTCTGCTTCTCGGGGTTTCCAAGGAGAAATTTTGTCCCTAGCATCTTTGCTAAGAATCACCATTTTTCTCTGCAGCATGCTTTTCAGCAACGGAAGGTGAAGGATGATTTCCTTCCCTGTCTCTGGGGAGTTTCATACAATTAAAACAAGTCAACATCATAAACCCACAGGGGTGGTGGCAGTTTACACACCTATCTTGGAATTTTTTGAGATCATTTCAACTTCAGGGCACATCTAAGCTTCATGCCTAGTGGTTGCAATTCTCCAAATCAAACTAGTGACAGAGGCATATCATACTTTCAAGGAAGATGGGCTCTTTGAAGACTGACCAATAACTTGCCAAACAAAGGAGGAAGGAGATGAGTGTTCACTCAGAAGATTCCACGAATTCAGCTTTTAGGAGGGAATAAAATAAAGCAGCTTTAAGGTCATGGTCTTGGGATGTGCTAGGATGTTCTTCTGAGAAGAGGAAAAAAAGGACAGTTCATGAAAAACGTATTCAACAGATGCTTCTGATTCATGGCCAACCCTACCCCAAAATTATGTGGTGATAGGAAAAAACAGAAAACTGCATCCTTGGGTCCCCAGTCTCATCCTTTCCTACTCCTTCCTTTTCCAGAATAACTCAAAAGAGATGGTACTTTATCCAGGAGGACATACAGCATACAGTAGGGTGCTCACGAACATGGATATGGAATGATTTGCACTTGGATTTGAGCCACAGTTCTCCCATTTATTAGCTGAGTGACCTTGGGCTGGTTATTAAGTTATCTGAGACTCACACATATACAATCCCATTCATTCCACATAATAATTTCATAAGGTAGATATTTCTCTAATTTCCCTATAGCTAATGAGGAAATGGAAGACTAGAGCAGTTAAGTGGATGATCCAAAGCCATTCAGCTACCTCAAAGGTTGATATAAGATCAAATAAGATGCAGGTAAAATCTTTGGCACAGGACTGGTCCTACTAAGCACCTGATAAATGTCAGAGGTTGCTATCATTATTACATCACTCTTGTCAACATAGCCATCCTTTTCTTAGCTAAATATACTCTAAAAGAATTAGGTACATACAGGGTAACCATACCCTTTTTTTTTTTTAATGTAACAGAAATAAATCTATTAAGTTTTTGCATGTAATTTTGACCTCACAATACACACACACACACACATACACACAAACTAGTATTGCTCATAACTCTGTATTTTATAAAATTTGCAAAGCATTGCTTTTAATGGCAAAAACTGCAATTACTTTTGCACCAACCTAACATCAAAAACACATAGAGAATCCATTATCTGTATAGGGAGACATACATATAGAAGACCACATAAAACTATTGCAATACACACCCTCAAGAAATGACATCATTGTACTCACACTGGAGAACAAAAACACATATGCTACAGTGACTCTCTTCCAAAGAGTACAGTATAGAAGGTAGGGGACAAGTGTTACCGTACAGTGGGAAAACGTGGCAAACAATACTTTGGCCCGGTAATCAAGGTCAATGGCAACAACTTCGAATCATGTTGATAGTATGTGCCCTTGATGTGGTGTGATGAGAAGGGCCCTTTACCTCTGGGGTCTTTCTCCCAAGATCCCTTAAATGCAGTCCAATCATGAGAAAGTCATTAGAAAAAATTCCAACGGTGGGGCATTTAGATAATTACTGGCCAGTATTTCACAAAACTGCCAATGTCATCAAAACCAAGGAAAGTCTGAGAACCTGTCCCAGCTCAGAGTAGTCTAAGGAGATATAGCAACTGACTGGAATGTAGACTCTTGGATTGGATCCTGGAATAGAGAAGGGATATTAGGGGAAAAAACATGGAAATCTGAATAAATTAGGGACTTTAGTTAATCACAATGTATTGATATTAGTTTGCTGATTGTAACAGATGCACCCCATTAATGTAAGATATTAATAATGAAAACTGTATGCAGGGGGCGGGAAAGGGGTAATATGGGAACTCACTACTATCTGCCCAATTTTTCTGTAAATCTAAAACTGTTCTTAGTTTATTAATAAAAATTATAAAAATAAATTTCTAATAAACTTTAAGAATGCATATAACAAATAGAAGCCTGCCTTACTGCCCACATGCCAAACTCTCACTAGTATGACCAGGTTAAAGGGGGTCTCCAACCAGGCAAATGTTAAGGAGGAGAGTTCTTTTGCATGTTCACTCCCTGAGACTGGAGCCCATCTGGCCAGTAGGAGCATCCATAATCTAAGGGTATCTTTGATATTGGAAGTCCCCAGAGTGAATCTTGGTACCTTCTGAAGAAGGGGGTTCTCTAAGGACAATGCTGGGGATGTAGTGAATCCATGGCTTCCAAAATCAAGTCTGTGTCCTTTGATCAAACCTCCCTTCTCCACTTTTAAGTAGGTTGGAGAGGCTGAGGAAAGAGGCAACACTTACTTATGCATTGAAGTATCCTAAAAATATGTATTAAGTGGTTACCCTGTGCCAGGCTCTGATCGGAGCACGTGCCTGCCTTCAGGGAGCTTAAAGTCTCCTGAAAAAGAACACGGAGGTGGCCCTACTACAAGGTAACACCAAAGCTCTGCCTTATAAAAGGCCTCAAGAGAATGATCTGCGAAGGGCAGGAAGGGGATTATCAATCCCCACGTGCACGAAACGGAAGGGTCTAGAAGGTCAATGTTGAGATATGAGGTCGCAGGGGTGCACAGTCCCAGAGTCTCTCCCATGAGCTTGCAGCCCTCTTTCTATTTGCCTTGTCTCATCCTACTGGGATAAAGGCAAGCCTAAATTCAGCATTTAGGAGAACAAAAGAGAAGCAGTGTGACCCAGAGACTACAAATATTTTTCTTAAGCAACCACAAGGGACAAGCTGTTTGGTGAGCACACTCACCAGATGGCTGGGGCTCGTCAGCTGCTTCCAATCAAATCTTGCACCACTGAGTTGGTGCATCCCACACACTCAGCAAGATTCTGCTGAGGTGTGGGGGGAGCAGGAAACACCCTGTTTTCTCCATACCTAGAAAGTGTGCCCTTGGAGTTTGCAGGGCAGATTCCAAAACTAACAAAGTATCAGGAGAAGGCAAAAGGAAACTGAAGACAGCACCCTGTTCTGGGCCATGTGTTTTATTTTAAGTTTATGGCTTTGGAGTAAAGGCAAGGAGAGAAACTGGTTCTTCAAGTCTGTGTGGGCAGAGAGAGGCAGGAAAGGGTTGGAAGAGGAGATGGAGGGAGCTGGCTGGGAAGAGATGAATGAGAAAGGGGGAATAAGAAAGAAATTAGAACATCCAAAGATCATTTGCAAAGATCATAAGGTGCGAAAGCTCAATTTATGATGACTAATATTATTTTGTAAATTAGAACATCTTTACTTAATTTCAGATATGGAGAAAATAAAAGGCTGAATTTATTCATTTATATATAAATATGAATTTTGTATATATGAATATGTATTCATATGTGTGTATATAAATATGCAGACGTACACACATATACACACACACACATATATAAAATAGGAATTTTGGTAAATGCACTTGAGTGGAAATTTTAAAGTATTCAATACCTTTTCTCCTTAAAGACCAGAATGTTTCCTTTTAAATAAATGACTGTTAGAACAAATGTTCTCCCATGAAGGGGTTTCAGTGAGGAATGAGATGCAATTCTAATAGTATGGTTGAATACGGTGATGTTTGACTTCTAGCACCTCCTTGTCCATGCATCCACAATAAAATGTAGCTCCTGAGTTTAACCTATAACCTAGATATCACTTTGGGTTTTGGACCACAAAACTCCAACAAAGATTCCAGGAGAAACAAGTCGGCATTAGAAATACCGCCTCCAATAGACCCTCCCTCTCAATCTCTCTCCTTCTTAATCTGAATGAGGAGTTTTTCAGCTTTTTCCTAGAAACAGAACATCTTTTCGGGCACTGGGATGATGCTTGCTGATTTGGACACCCCTACATAGTTCATAGGCTCTGAAACACAGGGAACTGCAAAAACACCCAGGTTTGCTGAGGACATTCAGTGTCATGTAGGTATGCACATGTCCTGGGGCCACCAGACTTGTTCATACCTGCTTATCATTCCAAGACGCGGAGCAGGCAGATCTGTTCCTATAAGACACTTACATAAAAGAAAACGCCAGACTCTCCTTGGAACAGAACACGTGCCCCGTCCCAAGCTATTCCAGACAGCAGGGGTGGAAGAGGTCTTACTGGAGTTCAATAAAAGGTTTAGTTTTTGCCTTGTTCTTCCCCTGCACTAAATCACAGGAATATAAAAACTTAGACCAGTAATCTCTTACAAATGCAAATAAAAATTATCACTTAGATTATGTACCTCCTGCTATTCAATACTTCTTCGAAGCCAGGTATAAAAGCACCACCAGACAGGATTTGAGCACTGGACATGCTAAGGTTGAAAGTGTCTTAGTATGGCTGGGCGCAGTGGCTGACACCAGCAATCCCGGCACTTTGAGAGGCCGAGGCAGGTGGATCACCTGAGGTCAGGAGTTTGAGATCAGCTTGGTCAACATGGTGAAACCCCGTCTCTACTAAAAATACAAAAATTAGCCGGGTGTGGTGGCAGGCTCCTGATAATCCCAGCTACTCAGGAGGCTGAGGTCCAAGAATCACTTGAACCCAGGAGGAGCAATTGCAGTGAGTCCAGATGGTACCACTGCACTCCAGCCTGGACAACAAGAGTGAAACTTCATCTCGAAAAAAAAGACTGTCTTAGTATGAACTGGACACTTAATACGTATACACTAGAAAATGAATATCGGAATCTGAAATCTTTCAGGGAAAGAAGAGTGGATAAGAAGGGAGGAAGAAAAGCGCTCTTCTTTCCTTTACTCAGGATGGAATACTGCCTTCCAAATCTGGTTCACTTCTCTTTGCCCAGGAGTGGCTGCAATCCGTGTACTTTTACCGCCTATGGTTTCACGGTTAGAAATCCGTCCCTAAAACTTGATCAGTAAGCTATAATTTTCCCTCTCCAAGATTGCTCCATTGTGCAGAGATTTTGCTTGCTTGTTTGTTTGTTTATTTGTTTTAATTCTGATGAGATGCTAAAAATATCATGGGACTTATTGTTGACAAGGGTTGCTAAGTGTTTCTAAATCAGGATTTCAATGGATTTTGCTGCCATTATATGTAAGCTTTCTCTGAGAAAGAATAAGTATGATGAAAAGGGCCAGGATGCAAATATACTATCCTGCTTGTTTTATTTTAATTCAGTCGAGACTTTCCTCAGTCATTTAAGCCAGCCAAAAGCATTTTAAATATTACAAGATCCCAGGTATCTATATGATTTTTCATCACTGGGTTCCTAGCCCTTTACTAAAGTGATTCATAGTATATAATAGATGACCAATAAATATAGACTGGGAGGATGAAGGGGTGACTGCATAAGAGTATGATAGAATTAATGGGAAGTGGTTTCAAGGTTCCGACTGGTTCTTTCTTTCTCTCTTCAATTCATCACTCAAAACTCTAATTCCTAGAAAAATACACAAATTATGCCAGGTGAGCCTGGTTGTAGGCGATCTCTAGGCTGTCTCTGGCTTCTCTCCCACAAACTTTTCTTAAATAACCCGTCAGAGTGCTTGCTCCTGGTTTGTACAGAGCATGTAAGTTGCAGGAGTGTTTCCAAACTCCTCTGATTGGAACCATCACCTGGGATGCTTACTAAACACACAGCTTCCCAAGTTCCTCCTATGGATCGCAACTTCGGTTGCACATTAGATTCAACGGGGGAGCTTTTAAAACTCCTGATGACCAAGCTGTCTTTCAGACCAACTCCATCAGAAATTCAGGTTGTGGGATTCAAACATCAGGAGTTTTAATGCTCCCCAGGTGATTCCCGTGTGCAGCCCAGTGTGAGTACCACCGTAGGGATTGTGAATCAGCAGATCTGCTTTGAGACCTCAGAGATTCTGCAACAAACCCCAGGTGACATTTGCCAGTTTCACCTAGAACCAAATGGTTTAATCAACAAAGTCACTTGCTAATCATTGTTTTTTTTTCTGAAACACCAAGCAAATCATTAGACTTATATTTTGGCTAGACTGAGATTTTTAGTCGACATCAAATACACTTTAAACTGATCTGCAATGTCAAAGGGGAGTAACACATCATCACCATAAAGCCCCCAAAAAACTTGAGACTAAACTGAATTAAGAGCAATTAGTGACCCAAAGTGAGCTTAATGATGACCATGATAGTTAAATTCTGTTTGGTAGGCCTAGAATAAAAACTAGGCCTATATTGTCATTAAAATGGACTAGCATGGCTCCATGATAATTTGAATGGTTTAATGTTGCTATTTAGGAATGAAGAATAACAGAGTTTACATCTTGGCTAATCCATTAACAAGCTGAGGGACCCTATGCAAGTTACTCCACGACTTTGTGCCTCACTTTCCTCATCTGTTAAATGGAAACAATACTGTCTACATTCTCTCAATATTATCCAGAATATTCTCTTAAAAGAGATGATATAGACGAAACAGGAGCAAACAGCAACCACTGATAACCCTCCCTTGTGACCCCATGTGGTTATTTATTAAGTCAATAACCTCTCTTCACAGGAACTGATTACGTAATGTTTTATGGTATTTTTCTGTTCCTACAGAAAAGCAAGAAAGAGTCCTGGGTCAGAAGTCAGGCAAAGTGGATTCTAACCCACATATCACTACCGCCTAGCTGTGTAACCTGCAGTAACAGCCTATTTCTCAGGGCCTCAGTTTCCCTTGACACCAAATAAAGTGCTCCAAAATTTGGAGACGGTTTCAAAGCCATCTTAGAGTCCCTTACACCTGCCACAGAGTGTGATTATTTTTGTTGGTAAACTAAATGTCAGGGAAACACTCCGGCTTTCTTCTCATTTATTTTAGACTTTCATGCCATTGGTGATTTACTGATCATTTCATCTCTTAACTACGAGAATTAGATCAGCACAATCCAGAGAATAAAAACTAGGCCTACCTTTACTAGAAAAGACAATTTGGATTTCAGGGTAACACAGATGCAAGAACATGTGGCTTTTCTGCCAGGCCCAGTGGAAGTGTATTCAAGGCTTGTTCCCTTCAGGGACAGCCGGCATCACACCAACCTCACTCACAGTCCAGTGTTTACAGGCACTCCAAAATCTCCTAAGAGTGTATTTCATAAAAGCAGGGCCTGTCCAAATCCCCTGTAATGTCTCCAAAGGGAAAGGATAGAGTCAATAACCAGGGCTGTATCTGTGCGTTGTAAATGCCCCAAACCTCTATTCCCTCTCTGAGTTCTCACACGCACGTGTGCATGCACACATACACACATAAACACCGCCATAAATATATACACTCCCATTTAATAGACTGGGGATTCAAATTACAGTTATAGTGTCATAAAACTGACTAACTGCAGGGTGTGTGCTGAAGTCTAAGTGTGTGTGTGAGGTGGGTGGGGGCGGCCAGCTTACAACCTTCCTCCTTTCCTTGAGGTTCTACATTCTCAAAACGTGAGATTCCTCTGGGACATTTAAATAAGCTGTATTCATAGGGGCAGCTACATAATTTGCCGGCCCAGTGCAAAATGAAAACACGGGGCCTCTTCTTCAAATCGTATTAAGAATTTCAAAACAGCAACAGCAGAGCAGTAAACCAAGTGTAAGACCTTCTAAGTACAAGACCTGTGCATTTGGGCTGGTCACACACCCACAAAGCCAGCTGGAGTTTGAGAATAACACACAGAGAGTCTGGATTCGATTTTTGCAATATGCACCATTTCCTTAGGAAAGTTCAAACTTTCCCCCTGAAGTTTCTAATCTGAGTCTGCTGAATGAATTGACAATACATTAACAGAAGAAAAGCCATAACAAATCTACTTAATCATAGCTTTATGTGACATGGGAGCCCTCAAAATGAAGACCCAAAGACCCAGGGTAAGAATAGATACCCAGGGTATATTTTTATGCTTAGGTTTGATGAAGCACGGATAGCCAGGGAGAAATAGGGTTGGACAAAGAACAGTCTGATCAAAGAGCAAGAGACTGGGGCAGAAAACCCAGCACGGCCTGTCCAAATTTTTATTAGCTTCTCTATGTAACATTTCTTCCTCTCCAGTATAGGGCAGGACGTACAATCAAACAAGGCAGGTCAGAGAATTTCTTTATGGCCAGTTCTGAAAAGTGCTTGCAGAGGTACCTGGCATCAGGAAAACAGAGTGTCTTGGGAATCAGACTGGCTTGGCTTTGAATCCTGTCGAACCATGTACTAACCACCACAATTTCTCCGACACTTCCACTCACCATTTTGAACTTCAACTTCCCATCTATTAAACGGAGACATGGCAATCCACTCTCCGAATTACGGTTAATTCGAGGATTAAATGCAATAAAGCACAGAAAACAAACAAAAATCGAGGTCAAAGCCCGGTACATAAGTGTTTCAAATCGCCCTTCTTTTTGGGCACAGATCTTGCAGAAAACACACTATATATTAAAAGTGAAGCTATTGTAATTGAAGACCAAGAGAGATTCGAAAACCTGACAAATGTTTTTCAAACTGTCCGTTCTTTTGACTCTAAGGAGACTTCCCCCTTGAGTGGGAAGAGATGACCTTCTGAAAAGGCCCTCCGTCCGCGTCAGAATTTGGGGACTAAAGCATGCATTGGGGACTAAACTTGGTGACAAGTTGCAAAGGGAAAGGGGGAGGGTAGGCAGGGTAAGAAAGAAAAGTCAGCGCTGGGATGTGAAGGGTCCACTGGTTTGTTTTCCTGGCTGGGACAGCGAACGTCTCCGCTCCATGTTTCTGGAGCGGGGCCGGCCGCTTCGCGGCTCCCATTGGTCTGGCCGCAGCTGTTGCTAGGCGGATGGACCAATGACGCGCGAGGGGCGTCTGGGCTCCTCCTCTTCTAGGTCGCGGATGGAGCCCGGGACGCCGCGGCCTCCGCGACTCTCCCTGCGGCTTTTTCTCTTCTTCTTCTTCTTTTTTTTTTTTTTTTTTTTTTAAGGCGGGGCGGGGCTGGGGGCGCGGCGCCCCGGAGCTCGGGCCGGTGGAAGGTTCACGTGCTAGGCTCGACCTACCTGTCTGGCGCTCCCATCGCCCTCAAGCGTTGCGCAGCCTGGAGGGACAGGGCGGGACGAGCGGGGGGTTGTTTTTTTTCCTGGTGCGAATGTGTATTTTGTGTTTTAATAACTTTACCAACTCGGTGAACTCTCGCGAGAGCACCCGCTGACTCTCTTGCCTCTGCCCTCCCTCCCAGTCTGTAACCGGCCTCTGGGCCACCTCAGACAGGTGAGACCACAGCCCCTGAACACACACACACACACACGCGGAGCCACCTCCAGTGCCTGAGCCCCCAGCCCTTACACACACCCATATACGCACTTAAACACACACACACACACGCGCTGAACCACTTCTAACACTTGAGCCCCCAGCCCTTAGAGAGACACACACACACACGTTTCACCACCTGCAACACTTAAGCCCCCAGCCCCTACACACACACACACACGCGCGCTGGGCCACTTCCAACACTTGAGCCCCTTGCCCCTACACACACACACACACACACACACACACACACACACACACACACAGACGCACACGCTGATGCGGGAGCATTTAGCAGTTTCCTTGCTGAAAAAGCAGGACCTCGGTTTAGAAAATGGAAATTGCCCAGGAGGAAAAGAGAACTGAGATATATGCAGCCCCAGGTACTTCGGATTGATAATACTATTGTTAATAATAATACTATGATTTCCGAGGGCTTACTCTGTACCAGATACTGTGTTGAGTAGTTGCCATGCTTCATCCTATTTAGAGCTTGGTGTGCCCATGGGTGAACAGAGGCACTGAGCAGGGGAGGCAGAAGCAGGAATGGAACCTGTCTGTGTAGCTTTGGAGCTCTTGGTTCTACCCACTTACTGGTGTGGTTGCATGGCTGTACAATTGCCCATGTGCTTATGGCTCCCATCTGGGGATAGGTCTCAGTAGAACCTATGCCGCTGGGGCTACGCCAGCCCCATACAGTCCTATGCATAACTACCAATTCTCAGAATAAGCATGTTTATCACCCTAGGCCCATCCGGCCCCATCACTGTATTTAACACTTGCATTTTAACTGGATCTTCCTCAAGAATCCAGGAATGAGTAGAAAAGATATGTGTTCTGTATCTTTGGGGAACATTTTATCTTCATCCTGCAACACACATCCACCTTAGTAGCCTCTCCTCAACTAATGTGGGAACTACAACTCACAGAGGAAAAGTGAACTGGATCAAGGCCACTCTGATCGAAGCTGGTCACGTCCCACATCTGTGAGACAGTAGAGCCAGTTCTCTGCCCGGTGAAGCAAGCCTGTAAAAGCATTTCTTTAACAAGTGACTTCAGACTTCATGTAAACTCAACTGCATACTGGAAGTCACTGTGATTCTAATTTTATGAAGAATTATCAAGTGGAGCATATTTAACAAAGTGTGTGGGTTTTTTTTTTCTTACACAGTTTTCTTTTTTCTTTTTTTCAAGGTGCCTTCTTCTAATTCATCTTGTATGGCTTCACCACTGTGGCTGTCAAGATGGCATGCAAAATTATCCCTCTTTCCAGGTGAGGACGCAGAGACAGACGTGGAGACACATGTAGCCCAGTCACATAACAACACAGTAGGCAGGCCCAGTCCTGGAGCACAGATTTCCCCTCCCCCTCCCCACACCTTAGCTAGCTTCTCTGCCCTCCCTGAGTGCCTATGGCTTACAGGTTATCCATTTACAACAAAAGGTTGTTTATTCAGAATGTAGGGACTGGGAATGCAGAAGCCAAAATAATAATAATAATAATTGAAGTGAGAAATGAAATCTCTTCTGTTTTTTTTGTTTGGAAACTGCCTGGGAAGTGGCCTGCCAGCTAGGAGCAGGGTTGGCTGGTGAAGAAGCCCCTGCTGGCATGACTTTTTTCTGCTTAGCAGATGCCTGTGTGCCACCCTCACCCTTGCTCTGAGCCTGGCATTCAAGGGAAACGTGTCTGTACTCACTGTGCTGTTGTCTAACACGCTCAGCAGAAAGGCCCCAGCTAGCTTCCTTCTTTCCTTCGAAGCAGGAGAAGACCTAGGCATGCCCACCTCCTACCCTAACAGACAGCACCTAAGAGATGGTTCTTTTGATAACTTAAAGGGGATGTTTTTGAACGTCAACACAAGACAGTATCGCCCAGCAAGTGAGAGGTTTTCGGCTCCACCCATCCCCAGAGACTCACTTGGTCTCAGAGAGATAGTGCTGTCTCCTTTCCTTAAATCCCCCTAGCTTAAAAAGCCTAGCCAGAACCCTGCTTATAATCTTTCTCCGTAAAGTTTATCTTCTAACTTTTCTTTAAAACCTATGGAAAATAAAAATCGGGATTGGAGCAAAGCAGATTATTGTGTTTGCAGAGGCTGATATAATTGCTGGCTGTTTTCCCTAGGATCCCACTGTAACTCTTGAGGCAGCCCTGAATTGTAAAGGATGTTTGCAAAGCAGCTTTCTTCCCGAACACTGTCCTAAATCCCTCCTGTTGTAGCCCTCCACTCCCTCTGTTTGCCCGGCTTTGCCCGGTGCGGTGAGACGCCTATCCACACGATGGTTGGTCTCTCCTGCTTTCAGTTTTCTTTTCAGCCAACAGCCTCTCAAGCATTCTTTCTCCTTTCCGCAAGTATTCCTGTGGAGTGTGTTCTGCCCCTCTGCTAGGCACTGGGATAGAGGGAGCCAACACAGACGGGGCTTACAGTCAAGTGGGAGAAATAGTATTACCCAAACCTTCACAAATCCAAACTTAACACTACCGCAAGGATGTATGTTCATGACACAGTGACAACCTGTGCTAACGGGACTTAAACCCAGTTAGAGCGATCAAGACAGGCTTCATAGAGGAACAGACCTGTGAGGTCTCATAGATAGACAGAGGGTAGAGGTTGGAGACGAGAGTGGCTAGAAGTAGAGCTAGCACAGCCAAATGCCCTCTGCTGGGCTTGGCATCTGCCTTGAGCACAGTTAACAGAGCCTGTTCAGGCCAATCCACTTTCCATGGATGGGAAATTGCTTTTTACAGAGACTGGTAAAAATTAGCTTCTCTAAGAATACTGGTCTTTCCCTTGAGACAAGAAATTGGGACCATATGTTTAGGCCTGGTCTTACTAGGTGGGTGTACAACTCACCAAAAGGATAAAATCAACACATTTTTCACTGCTTCCATAATCAGGGAGTGGGAACGTTGGAGTCCTACTGATTTTTGCCTTGGCTCAGGGTAGCTTATATTATTGAGAAATGCTAAACTTTCGGTGCCCCTGTATTGAAAGAGTTCAGATTCAAATTTAACTGAGATTTATTAAGTGCTGACTAGGAACCTGGTATTTCCTAAGTATTACTCCTTGGAAGCCTTACAACAATTCTGGAAGATAGGATTTTTCAACCCCTTTTCACAGATGAGAAAACCAAGGACTAGAAAATCCCCTGGATCCTCATCCCAAGTATTTGTCATGGATGCATGAGGATAAAGTCTTCTTTGACAGCTCACCAAATGAATGTTTTGTGTCACAGGCTCACAAAATGTCAGGTTCAGGCAGCATTTCATACAGACATTTTTTTTTCAATTATTTGCCAGTGTTTGATCTTTAACATCCTTGACATGTCCAGCCTGAAGTTGAATCTCTCTTCTCTTAGGAAATTCACTGATGAAGCCAGTTTGACTTTCAGATCTTTGATTTTTCAAACAAGCTTTTAGCCTTCAGACTTCCAATTGGCTTAAACAGGAAACATAACCGTTTTAGGAATGATGTGGATATAATGTTTAAGCAAAGGTAATGGGCATAAACAGAATCAGGTGTACTAACAGCAAAGCTCATTACTTGGTGATTATGCCAATTCTGCAAATAAAGGAAGAACTTAGAGTAGCTTCATAAACACCATAATCTAAGTGTTTAAGAACCCCTGAGGGCTAGGTTCATCTCCTCTTGACCCTACAATCTCTCCTGCATTCTTGGGATTCTAAATGGCAATATGAAGTCATTGAATTGACCGTTCTTCTCAATGGCCTAACAATGGAAATCCTTCTAGACCTAATACCATCAAATTGCTGCTCTGAGGTTTACCTATCCACACTCCTATGCCGGGGTTGCAGCAGAAAGGGCCGTGAAGTTGACGTATTTGGAGCCAATGATGAGCCAAACCTAGAGTCAGTTTCCTAACTCCACAGGCAACCTATGTTCTGCTTCATGTTGCTTCTCCAGTTGGGTGCTCCCTCGATAGACACCAACTGGCTCGCACCTGTCTTAAGTATCAGTCACAGCAGTCCCTTCCACCACTACCAAATAGATCCTCTTTTAATTCATCCATCCATCCAACAAATATTTACTGCGCTCCGACTATGTGCAACAGTGAGGGGGTGATGTGAAAAAGCGGCCCTGTCTCCACTTTTACGATATGCGCAGTTTCGTGGAGAAAAGAAGATGATATTTAAAGGGCCAGTAATGAAATGCCAAAGTCCAGTGATTATGCATAATCACATTTTCCCTTCAAAAATTTGTCTTTGGTTCCTGAGAATGGAATGGAAGGCAGAGAAGCAGACTTATACTCTCAGTCCTTTGCTAACAACGTTGACATTTTATGACCTTTATTAATTTTTTTCAAGTAGCTATCAGGCTGTGAGATTATGGTGTCTGTTGGCTTGTTTACCAGTTGATGATCTTCCTTTACTCCGTTAGAACGAAATTTCCATGAAACGAGGAACTTTCTCTAGCTTACTCACCTCCGAACCTCCAGGCTCTATCAGAATTCCTGGAACCAAGTGAGAACATCATCAGATTTTTTGAGCTAACACATGACTTTCTCCTTAAACCTGATTGAGGCAGGAGTGCTAGAAGCAGCTCAACATCCAGGTGACCAGGAGTTTCAGCAGGCAGCTTTCCCGACCCGCATCTCTCTGGAGTGTCCTGCTGCCGTTTTGTGTTACTGTCATTACAAGAGCTCTAGTTTACTCTTTAGCAATTCCTTGGGGATTTGGAGAGAAGGCTATTTTTGTTTTAATGATTTAATTACTGGTTAACTATTACATCGAAGTTCAGAGGTAACTTCTTGAGTTTGCAACTGAAAACCATTTTTTCTACTTTCTCTCCCTGACCATCTACCCATCTCTTCCCAGAAATAGGTGCCTAACATAAAACCCATGTACTTGGCAGTTGGTCATGGAAGCATGTGAACCTTATCCCACCCTAATCAAGGAAGGGAGAAATGGAAAACTTGATCCCCAGGTGGCTTCATAGGAACCAAAAAAAAATAGAGGAGATGCTTGCATTGTCCAGTGCTGATAACATTTTCCTTTTTTAAAATAATCATTATGTTTGTGCTTGCGGCATGCTTTGTAATCACTTCTGATCACCGTTCTCTACATCAGCACAGCATTTTATCCATTTTGAGGAAACTGCAGTTGAGGTCAAGAGTGGATGAGGGCCTTCTCCTTGAGACAGAACAAACAGCTCCAACCCTGGAACAGATCCACATCCACAAAAGTCTCTGCTGTCCCTGCTACCATTTCCTCCAAGGGTTAAATCTCCCACATGATTAAGTGCAAAGGGGAACATCCACTTTCTGAGTAGGATTTGCGCACTAAGAAAGAAGCAGCATCTCCAGGAGGTCGTTACGAGGGCTGGAAGCGGGGGCTATGCTCAGAGCCCAGCACCCACCCCGTCTCTATAGTGTGGCACTGGCAATTAGGGATGTTGTCTGTCATCCCCAAATCCCAGACTAGGAGAAGAGCAGTTGGATGTCACTGGAGGAGACAGAAGATGGATAGTCCTGGGAGGTTCCTCTGTCCTATCGATGCAGACACACCCGTCTCTCTGTCTCATTGCTTACATCACCTTCAATTTGACCAGATGGACATCATGGGAGGATTTTCGTCTGGATCAGGATTCTTAAAACACTAGCAGAAAGAGCTGGCTCTTGGGAGAAATGAGGATGGGGCCATTAGAAGTTGGGAGCTGGGGTCATTAGGAAGCAGCCAGGCTGTGTGGAGGCACAGGGGAATTTCTGCTCAATAATGGGAAATGTGAACACAGGTTAGTGCTGTGATTACAGCATCCTGGAGGGGGGCTCTGAGAGGCCAGGAATAGATTATGACTCACTCAAGCAAAACACAGGGGAAGGGACGAAGGTTGCCCCTCCAGTGTCTAGGAAAGGCACCCCTGTGGGAAGAGATATTCCACTCCAGGGTGTGGATGGGAAGGGTCATTGGGAGCATCACTCTGGGAAGTGGCATGTAAGTATTCTTGGACCTGGGAGAACTAGACCAGATTGGATCAGTTCAATGAAAGCCCAGAACAGAACTCTTTGGAGAGCTTATAAAAGGATCTGCTGGCCCTGGAGTGGCAAGATCACTGAATGGCAGAGTTTTCACCCTGTTTCTAGGGGACAACTGGGCAACTAACATCAAGAACCTGGGGGTACAAACTCAAAAACACAGATTTATTCCAAGAAAATGTTTAGATATACACATAAAGATTTATACGTAAGAAAGTACATCCGTGGGATATTTATGTGGGTGAAAAAATGAGAAATAATCTAAATGTCCAATAACAGAGGAAATGACTTAATCAATTTCAGTGCCTTCCTACAATGGTACTTAGCAAACCTTTAAATATAAAATCATGTTTTCAAAGCAATATTAATGACATGGGAGAATGATTATGACATGCTAAGTAAAAAATGCATCTTACCTTATGAAAGCGAATTGGATGTAATCCCAATTTAATATAGAGAAAAAAAACCCAAAAGGAGATAGACCAAACTGTTAACAGTGGTTATCTCTATGTAGTAGAACTAGGAGTAATATTTTTAAAAGGTGTTCAGTGTTTTCCAGAGTATCTACATATTAATATGGATTGATACATATCCGTGTATAACTAATATATATATATATATTACATACACATTAGTTTTTCTCCCCTCCTTATCTTTCTTGCCCTGCTTATTCCTCTCCACACCAATGTTTACTACTTGACATACTATGTATTTAGTGGTTTATTTGCTATATTTCACTGTTTGCCCTTTTTGTCATCATAAAAATTAAATATTCTTAAAATATTTTGAAAGAATAATTATAATTGCAGAAAGGGTAAGCTTTCCCCATTTTTATAATCATGACAAAGTCAAGACCAGCATACAGGATATATTAAGCTTATCCTTTGTCGTGGGGGCTGGTCAATGACAGCCATCAGTTTCAGTTCCAAATGGGGAAGAAGAGGAAGAGGCTACCAGCAGTAGAAAGATAGCATGGATGACCCCAGAGTAGAGGCTCTGAACCCTGGGATTCCACTTGGAAAAAGATTAAGTCCTTAGGATATAAATTCCCAGTGTAAGAGCAGTAGATACCGAGGGCGGACTGCGGCAATGTGAATTTAATCAATTCATCCGTAATGTCCAAGCTCTCCCCTGAATTACGGTTGCTTCAATCACAATCGACCCATGACACGTTTTGCTTGAAGACAGGAGTTTAGATGTTGCATGGTATACTGAAAAGGGTCAAATATATATGTTGATTTAGAATCCTGATTTCAGTACTTCTTAGCCATGTGACTTCATTGAAGGTATTTAAACTGCTGTCCTAATCCTTAGTTCCCTCACCTGCAAAGTAACACTAATCTCCCTAAGTTATTTTAAGTATGAAATGAGATTATAGATAAAAGTTCTTGCATAGGGCTGGGTATAGGGTCTGCCCCAAATTCACCCTGGCCACGGTTCTGGAAGTCTAGTTTTCTTTTCTTTTTTTTTTTTTTTTGAGACGGAGTCTCGCTGTGTCGCCCAGGCTGGAGTGCAGTGGCTGGATCTCAGCTCACTGCAAGTTCCGCCTCCCGGGTTTACGCCATTCTCCTGCCTCAGCCTCCCGAGTAGCTGGGACTACAGGCGCCCGCCACCTCGCCTGGCTAGTTTTTTGTATTTTTTAGTAGAGATGGGGTTTCACCGTGTTAGCCAGGATGGTCTCGATCTCCTGACCTCGTGATCCGCCCGTCTCGGCCTCCCAAAGTGCTGGGATTACAGGCTTGAGCCACCGCACCCGGCCCTGGAAGTCTAGTTTTCTAAGAACAAACCCAATCAGTAATAGTTTCATACAACAAATATCAGTCTCCACATTGGCTTAATCGTGATTTAATGATTCTATAATCTCATTGCAGATGGTAATCAGGACATAAAGGGGTCTTTGAGTAGGGAATTCCTCTATTTCAGTGTGGTGTGCAGACCACCAACATCCCAACTCCCAGCAGGGCTTGTTAAAATAGGGCACAGGTTAACAATGAGGAGTTCCTGGCCTCACTGGACATCTGAGTCACATGGTCTAGGGGTGAGACCAGAAAATCTACACTTTTAGAGGGTCACCAGGTCATTCTTATGCACAGTAGAATTTGAGATCCACTGCAGCTAATGTTTCCAAGAATCAGTAGAGGTGCTTTATGACCTTTTTTAGGTCAAGGCACAAACTTTGCATCCTTTCTCCTCTTCCAACCCATAATTCTTTTTGTTAGGGTGATGTCTAAGAGAGTGGCCTTGCAGAAAGAATATAGTCTTTTTCCATGTAGTGTTTGCGATGTTTCCGAAGACTCCTGTTCAGTGGCGAAACTGTGACATGCTGAGCCTGGCCTTGCAGGGCTGTGGTTAGCCGTACAGTAGTCCTGAAAGTCCAGTGTTCAACATGGATTCGTACAGTCTGTGCTTTGGTTTTAAGATTTGTACAAATGATCTCACTGAAATCAGAATCAAAGAAAGAAAGATTTATCCTCATTTTCATACCTCCCCACAAATTAATCTTTTTCCTTGTTTCACCATATTTCTTCCTTCCAGGCCTTGAATACTTAAGTTTTACAAATTCATAATCATTACACTGATAGGCTTCTGAGATATGAGTCTTTTAATTTCATGATCAATATCCTTTCCAGTTTCCTTTTTCTGGTGTTCCTCCCACACTATAGAATTTCCTTGTAATAATTAATTCTTAACCTTTAAGAGACTTTGCAGTTCTCACAGCATTTTCATGCCCATTATCTTATTAACAGAATAATTTATTTAGATAGCTGTGTTCCTTCTCATGAAGAGTATCTCAGCAGAGACTCACCCAGCAAAGTGCTTAGAAGCATGAGCTCTGGAACCACAGACCCAAGTTTAATTCCTGCCATTTAATAACTGAGTGAATTCAGACAAGTAATATAGCCTCCCAGAACCTGTATCTCTTGTCTCTACCATGTAGGTAGATAATCACAGTACCCACGCATAGTGTAGCTGTAAGGATAAAACGAGATAATCACTTGTAAAATGCTTAGCATGATGCCCAGCATAGAGTAAGGGTTCCATTAATGTCAATTATTATTGTCATTATCATTGTTACTAAAAACCTTAGATAAAGGCTTTTAATGACTGTAGGAAGTAAGAGGAAACTAACTTCATTTGACCGGATCTGACCCCCAAATCTAGCTTACACCAATCCAGTTTTCAGCCCAGAGTTCAGGAAAGAGTGGACAACATTTTAGGCAATGCCCATCACTGATTGTTTGTCTAATGGAGAGATTATGATTCCATATTGTAGAAGTAACAGCTTCACCTGGGACAGAGAGATAACTTTTGAGTTTTTACACCAGACTTGGATATAGCTGGTTAAAATTAAATCCAGATTTTTCATAGCTTAGAAATGTTTGAAACCTACTTTTCATAGTTTTCACATGGTTCTTTTTAGACTGGGTATGAGAATGAGGACAGGGGGTTCCTACTGCCAAATTTCTCATGGGGAAGCATGTTCTTGCAGGCCCCAGCAAACTTGCTTGGTTCCAGGAGTTCAGGCCCAGGTAAGCTTTGGACAAACACCTGAGGCTCTGGGAGGCTTAATTGAGATGAGCCTGAACTTAAATGTTTTATGAGGTACGCCCATTGCTAATTTTCTTGGCCAAGTTTGAGTCTGTCTCACTCCTGCTAGCACCTGAGAAACTCAAGTCTTCACCATGGAGCCTTGATTGATTTCACCTTACTGTTTCTTTGGATACAGTAGACCGTGTGTGTGTGTGTGTCCCGGTCACCCAGCGCAATCACACTGAGACCTGCAGCCTCCTATCCTTTCAACCTGGGAGTCATTACTGCCTTTGTGCAACTTGTCTGGAAGTTCCAGAAAAGCCAGGCCTCGTATCTTCTTTAGCCAAGTCCTCAAGGACAAGACCAAATTCTCTTTCAAATATAGCAAGTCTGGTGAACAAGGGAACATGAAATCCAAGCATCTTAACCAAGCTTCCATGTGACTTGGGAGCAAAATAGCCTGTTTTATGAAAGAAGAAAAAATACCCCAGCTGGATAAAGCCCATGGGGTGATCTAAGAGAGAAGCCAATTACTCTGCTGAGATTTGCCATCTCTTTTTGGTTTCAACAAGCTTCTCCCCACCAAAGTTCAGAATCATCTGGAAAACTTTTTCTCAGCTACCTCCAACCTTCAGACTGTATATCCCCCAGTTTATTTTTGTTGTTGTTGTTTATATCAAGAATCATTCATACATATGCCAACAATATTATTAGAAAACTCACACCCAGAAGGCTTGAGTGAAACAATACCTATAGGTCCATGCAATTTTCAGAATATTTTTCAGGCCAGCAAGAAACAAACTGAAGAGGCACCAGCCGGTTAGATAACAGCACACTGACGTTTCACTCCTGCATGTGTATTGCTGTTTGGAATGTTCTAGATGTTCTAGATCAGTTATGTTCCAGCCAGAAAGAAAAATCAAAGCCTAAGAGCTCAATGGCAAACATTCAATATGGGAAACCATATCATAAGGTACAAAGACATTAAAGGGTATGAGGAAGCAACCCACAGGTTTGCAGCAACTAGATTCTTCTAGGGCTGGAGAGACAAAAGGATGTGGCTTTCTCAAAACTCAAAAGCCGGAGCTGTGTGGCAGCAGCATGGATGACAGAGGCTTTCTGGGTGGAGCTGGAATTCTGGAGGAGAGACAAGCATTTGCTGGAGATGCTGATCAGAGCATAACAAGAAAAGGGAAAATACCCTGGCCACTCTCTTTCTCTCGCTTCCCACTCTAACCATTGGCTCCCATTGGCTAAAGCCAATCAGGAGCCCGTTCCTAAAGGAATGGGGGAAATATGGTTTGCAGGATTCAGTATTCCCAAGAAATAGGTCTAAAAATAGTCAGTATACAGCCAGCACACATATGTGACCAATGCCATTATATGTAAATTTTATACTTGTTACCTAAAAGCAAAGTTACCTAAGAGCAAAGTATATTTCTTTTTTTTTTTTTTTTTTTTTTTTTTTTTGAGATGGAGTCTCACTCTGTGGCCCAGGCTGGAGTGCAATGGCATGATCTTGGCTCACTGCAACCTCCACCTCCCGAGTTCAAGCAATTCTCCTGCCTCAGCCCCCTGAGTGGCTGAGATTACAGGAGCCAGCTACCACGCCTGGCTAATTTTTGTATTTTTAGTAGAGACATGATTTCACTATCTTGGCCAGGCTGGTCTTGAACTCCTGACCTCGTGGTCCACCCGTCTTGGCCTCCCAAAGTGCTGGGACAACAGGCGTGAGCCACCGCGCCCAGCCAAGCAGAGTACATTTTCAAGTCCATTAGCGTGTATTGTCTCTATATTACTATCTTCACATGTTGTGGTAGATACTTTATTCTCATATTGTCAATACCTAGTGCATACAGTAAAGTCTCCATCAATGTTTCTGAAGAAAGAACACCAAGTCTATGAAGAGCACATTTGTAACTCGAAGGAGAGACAGCGGGAACGTAGGTGGTGAGGGGATTCCTGGGCTGACAGAAGGATTCCATGAGATGCTAGATTTGTATATGCCTCATAAGTGTAAGGCCCAGACAAACACACACTGTCAGTTCTCTTTGCACTGTGTGTGCCAGTAAAACAGTCCAACATCTTCTTTTTTTCAGGGTGATGTTGACACATGTCAAATACATTAACATTCCTATTGAAATGACTCATTTATAGGGAACAGTCAGCTCAGAAAGATAGGAGGGGAAGAGTGAGAAAAGCATTTTACAATTGTTCAAGATTTTATGAGCAGTACGTCTTTTGTTTTTTGTTTGAAAGACGGCAATCATGGTATTACTGTTATCATATCATTATTTTACATCATCACAATGGTTGTTGCTGTAATTTGTATATTGCATTAACTGCAGCAACTTAGAAGTCCAAATGAGGTCACCAAGCTAGACATTGGATGTGAATGACAACACCTCACCTGCTCGGCTGCTGTAGCTCCCCACGCTTGCCATTTTCTCTCTCTTCCTTAGTGTGTCGAGAGTGGCGGTGCCCTAAACCTTCTCTGGCATCTGTGTGGCTCCTGCCCTGTCCTCCTTTCTCTTGCACTCTGCTGAGACCTCTGCTCACCCTCCTCAGGTGGGTGCTCGTCCCACGAGGCTGAACTCAGGGGTCAGGTTTGGGGAGTTGCCCTCCCTTCTCTCCCTTCCCTTCAAAGCCTCCTCTACATAAAGTTAGAACTTTGTTGTTGATGTTGCTTGGTTGAGTTTTTTTTTTTTTTTTAAGGAATATTTGACTGTATCTGGGGCTGTAAATGAAAGGAAACAAGAATCTATCAATTTTTGCAACTAACGGTGAGTCTGTTTAGAACACCCCCACCCTAGGCCTAGACCCCCACTTCCTCATGAGGTCTTCACAGAGCTGCCTCACTGTGTGCATTCTAAACTTCTCCATGCAGGGAGAGCAGCTTCTCTCTCTAGGCAATAATCTCAAGCATATCTTAGTCCCAGAGTCCATGCCTACTCACCATGGGATGCAGAGGGCAGAAACTGTGCTTCCTGCATCATGTTTAAGACCGCTTTCTATCTCTGTCCTAGTATTGACCTCAATCCTGAGTGATAGACAATGGGGAATTCCATTGTCTTCAAGAAAACACATCTCCTCCCCCATCGCCCACACCCACCACCCACACATACACACATAACGCTAAATAGGTGATCAGAATGTAGTTGTGTGACATCCAGGCAGTTCTCCAAGCTGAGCCACTAAATGTTCAAGAACTCTGCCCATAGATTATCAACACAATGGTTTAGGGTGGTCTTCACCCAGGATGGTCTACTTTCTGTTTTTCACCATGCCTTTTCAAGATGACAGGAGTATTCACCAGCCATCTTCTGCTTACACATTATAACAGAAACACACTAATACCACCAAGGACCAGCCCAGGTTCACAGGCACAGGGCAAATGGAATCTCAGTGGGAAAAAAAAAAAAAAAAAAAAAAGCCACTTCTGTTCCACCACAAAATATTGACAATGAAAACAGAGCTATGGCTCAGTCAAACATTCCATTTTAAGTTACCAAACTTCTTCTAAAAATGTGTATTCGGTTTCATGGCGCCTTATAGGTTTTCCCCAAGGACCCTGGACAATGCTGGTTTTTTCTATGTGCGCCACCAAAGGGCCCATCCAGGTAATGTTTCTCAGACAAGAAAATAGGGTACTATGTTTTCAAAGGGGTAGTTTTTAGCAGAAAACTGCTTGCAGATCTGAAATGATAGAGCTTCCAGCTTTGACAAGACCTAGGCAAGGACTTAAAAGGCAGTTTTAGTCCTGACACATATACACCACTATTGCTCAAGTCTGGTGGCTTCAACAAGTGGTTACCCTGCTCGGTAGTGACCCACTGTGGCCATTGGCCCTGTCTTCACTTGATTTACCCATCCCGTGGTTCCCCACCTCCCCCTCATATGTACATTGCAAGGCCTCTGCACGTGTGATCTAACTTAGACCAGCAGCCTTCCCTGTGTTGGTCCAGATAAACATACCCCAGGAAAGTGCTCCATCAAGTTGCCTGTGTGAGAAGTCCAATTGCAAATCAACCTCTCAAGCCTGGAACATTCTCTCTTGTGACATTTGATATGGCTTTCCTGCTTGAATGCTTTGGGCTTTTTGATATTATTGGTGATGATTTTCTATATATAGCATCTTCAATATCTGTGCCATCTCTCCTACCAAGAGACCATAGGATCTTCCCTTGAACTTCAGTTTCAGCTACTTGGAGAATAATTGCTCTCACTTCATCTAGAAACCTCTGTAACCAGCCTGAGCCTGGTCTAGGAGAAACCTCCTAAATCGTGTGCCATAAAGCTTTACTAGCCTTTTGGAAAGAAACCCAAAATATGCAAAGGAAATCCTAGGAAGAATTTTGTGATATTGTTTGACTGTCTTTACATGATGCAACAATAGACAGGGTTTTTAAAAAATGGATTTGTGGTAGAAAGCAAAAGGAGAGGGTGTTTTTGGAAACTGTGACTCTCCTTGAGAAACTCTTCTTCCATGCAGCCAACTCTGCTTTACTACCGTCTTGTTTCCATGGGATTGCAGCGTAGGTTTCCCTGATTTCAAAGCCTCATCTCTGTTTACATTACTCACACTGCCTGCCATTTAGTTGAGCAGTTGTTTGACAGCCATGTCTTAGTTCTGTGATGCATCACTCAAAGCAAAGTTTTGAATTCTACAGTCAGTTTACCCAGAAAAACAGCCAGGAACAAACAGCCTCAAACTAACATTCCTTCCTATCCTTTAAATTTTGAGAGAGTGCTGGGAATAGCCACATCGTGGTTTATAAGCCCCTCCCAATTGATCTTTCTGGTCCTCTCCCACCTCCTGGGCTTCAACCTCCCTATCTCTCCTCAGCTCAGGAGCAATAAACACATTCCTGTCTGTCCCCTACAGAGCCTTGCTGTTCATATCAAGCCCCTAGAGGCCTCAGCTCATATCCCAAGTACTTGCCAAGAAAGTTTTCTAAATAACTTGTTCTTCCTGAAAGAAAGCCTGGTGAATTCATTTTTCATCATGTAATTAAATCTAACTACCTAAATACATTTGATTTCATTGTGCTTATCTTGGTTGTCACTGGCATGTGGACAAGAGTAAACTTTGGCAGAAAATATGGGAGAAAAGACGAAGTGATTAAAGCTTAAAAGAAATAAAAAGCATGGGACGGGAAAAAGAAGAGGAGAGGGAAAAAGAAAGAGGGAGGAAAGGAAGGAGAAAGGATGGAGGGAGAGAGAGAAGGAGGGAAGGAGGGAAGGAAGGAGGAAGAGACCCTTGGTTCCGCAATTAAGGTGTTATCCCCCTGAACAGTGATTTTAAAACTTTTCAGTGAGTTGGTGTTTCTGGGAATGTCTGCTGAAAGTTTAGATTTACGGAGTCTCACACTCAAAGACCTCGACTTGGTAAGGCTGACAAAAACCATGCTTTGAAAACTTCTGGAACACACCTAAGCTTAAGGGAGATAGCAAGATTATATGAAACCAAACACAGCTAAATCGGAGAGGATCACAATTATGTTTTCTTTCACCAATGTATTTGAACTCTATGGAGATCATCCTGTCAGTCTTGATACCTCCTTTTAGCCTTAGAATATGAAGTCATCTTGAGTGACAAAAGTATAGAACACAAGCATTAGAATATCAAGGTCCTTTTCAAACCTGACCTTAGTTTAAACAATATACATATTAGCCTTATCCAGTATCTTTGGAAACAGACACAAAGCCAGATCATCCAGGAGAGCACTGGCCAAATTACTGGGTTGTTTGCTGAGCTTCTTTGAAAGAGCTTGTCAGGGAAATATTAAATAGTACATGGAAAGTACCTAGTATTTTGCCTGAAATCAAGTATTATTATATTGGAAAGGACAGTGATTTTTCTGATGGAGACACTGAATGACAAGCTTCTCAGCACATGATGTCCAGTGTATTTAAACGATGTCCTGATTATGAGGAGTGTCCCTAGTCCAGGGGGGTGACCCTGACAAAGCTGACGTTAGCTGGTTTTGAAGGGGCCTTCACAAAGGCTATATGTGACCCTTGCTCTACTTTTATTCCTTCTGCAGTTGTCATCCAAGCAATTGTCCCCTGCTCCTTCATGCCCATGCTATCCCTGGCTCCCTCCCTCCTTCATTGCAGAGCTGCAATGGGGCAGATGACACAGGTGATCAGAGCTCACCAAACACTAGGAACAGAAGACCAAACACTAGGAACAGAAGACCATACCCATAAAAGTCAAAGAGCTAACAACACATGGGCATCAGAATAGGACTGAGAAAAAAAAAACTCACAGTAAAGAGGCTGTTTTAAATTAGTCCAGTGCACATTGTGCACGTCTTGGAAAACCTTCTTGAAATGGACACTTCCTGGTCTGCCATTTTGCTGTTTGCTGTCTGATTCTCACCATACCCCCAATTCCATGTATAGCTCATAAACTCTTTCTTGATTTTCCCATCTTGGCTTTCTACTTGGAGCTGGCTTCTGTGCTACATTCTTCTGTGTATCTGCCCATAAAGGGGGAAAATGTGTACCCCTAAGCCAGAGAACTAAATTCTCTTTTCAGGAAAATCCAAAGACCCCCAATAGCAATGTAGTAAGTCTTCTGTTGATGCGCTTTTGTCTCCACACCTCTCTGAAGGCTCCTACACGTTGGTTAGCTTCATTCTCCAGGAAGTAGAGAGCCTTGTAAGACCTCCCCGGGGTCCTTCAGTAGATCCCCTCTCTCAGTACTCACAAGTATGAGAGATCACTAACTCTCATCATTTTAAGATAATAAAGTCAGGTGTTGTTCTTCATGGAAAACAGAAGTTGGGGCCAACTAGTGACTTTGTGCGACATCAGATCTGGACAACAGTTCTATAAAGGACCCGTACAAAGGTCAGCTCTCCCTGTATTCACTCCTGGTCTCCTGGTACTAAAAACAAGTTTGAGCAGGATCTATTTCACAGGACCTTGCTCACTCAGAGGCCACTGGGCAGATGACTTCATCATCTTCCATGTAGATATTAAATTTCAAAATCCCTAAGCAATCATATGGGAATACTTATTTTGAGTCTCATAATTCATTGCACATACATTCATAATCACAAAGAGAAATAAAAAAAAAACACTTTTTGGTGTGAACTGAGCTTGGTATGTTTTGAGCACTATCTGATTCACAAGAGTTGCTTAAAATAGATGAATGCAAAATGATGTACCCTCCAGAGGGATTTTCATACTGGCTGGCTGTATAGCTGTTTGATAAATGTGACTTGCTTTAGCATTTTTGGGGTCAGATTGAGAGGGCTCAACATATACCTATCCTCATGACATGGGCCCTCCTCTTGACCAGGAGTGTGAAAAAATGTGCCCACAGCCTCCATCTTAATGTTTAACTTGCCTTGGGATCCTTCCCTCAATACTGGGGATAGTCTAACGTGACATATCTGCAATTAAAGGGTGATGTCAGTTGACACCATGCCACAGAGACCAGTTAAACATTGTTCCTTAGAAAATAAGAGCAGGATTCAATCCTAAAAAACTTTGGTAGTAGTCCAGAGACTGAGTCATTTGGCGCACTCGGAGCGTCTCAGCTAGCTGGAACATGTCAAGAAGCACAAGCTCCCTTTACACCATGGAAGCAGGAAAGCAAGAAGTAGGAAAATGTAATTTCAAAATAACATACTGTTCTAGGTATCTACTATTTCCCTCACAATTCAGGTCTAATCTTATTCATGGCTATCAACCCCCGGTACTGCAATTCACCACCTCTGCTGGGTGGAAAAAGTGAAGAGCTGCACGTCTATATTCTTTCCATGTTCAACACAATGTTAGGTGCTTGCATTTTTTTTTCTCGTCTTTGCTTCTTGCAAAAGAGCTGGGAATTGAAAGATTAAATCGACTTTAATTTATGGGCACCTCCCATTTTGATGGGAATACTTGGAATGTACTATATACTTGTAAAATAAATGACTTAATGGAAACTTAAAAGTGTACCCAAGTGACTCTGTGCTCATGTTTGCTGGATTGAAATTTCATGCAAAAATAAAGATATCTAGTGTGGAAGAGAGATACTACGGCTACCCCTCTAGGGGGAGAATGCAGTTAACTTTCAACGGGAGTTTTTTTTATGGCTGATGTAGCAAATTACCAAAAACTTGGTGTCTTCAAACAACAGATTTATCATCTTACAGTTCTGGAGGTCAGAAGTTTGATGTGGGTCTCACTAAAATCAAAGTGTCAGCAGGACTGCTTTCCTTTGAAGGCTCTCGGGAGAACCCATTTCTTGCCTTTTTCAGCTTCTAGAGGCTACCTGGATTCCTGGGCTCATGGCCCCTTCCTCCATCTTCAAACCAGCAATGGTGGGTTGAGTCTTTCTCACATCACATCTCTCTGTGGTTCCTCTTCTGCCCTCTCCTCCACTTTGAAAAACCTTTGTCATTAGATTGGACCTGCCTGGATAATCCAGGGTAATCTTCCTATTTTAAATTGAGTTGATTAACAACCTTAATTTCATCTGCCTTAATTCTTTGCCAAGGAAAGTCACAGGTTCTGAAGATTAGGGCATGGACGTCTTGGGAAAAGGGCACCATTCTGCCTACGTGATTTCTAACTTATCCTATGATGTAAATCATACCAAGTAAATTCCAAATGCAAAGGAGTTCTTTTCCATCTGTTTTTCTACAAAGGAAAAACAACTGAAATTGGCTTCACATGACAATTACATGAGTAAACTTCCAGTTATAAATTTATAGTAGAAAGAGAAAGGTGTTTTCTGATAATGCATTTCGGTTAAGAGCCAAAGAGTCTTAACTAAAAATTTGCTGAAAATACTGCTATAAACAATGACTATTAAAGTTAAATAGTCATCAAGTTAAGTAAAATTCAATTTAACTTAAATATTTATTAGGAGTGAAAGCCAACATAAATGTTGAAAACTCAAATCCTTATTTCTCAACTGTCTGCTCATTTTCCCACAACGTATTTCTGGCTGTTCGGAGGTAATTTCCTAGGTTTTATTAACCTGTAACAGAAGGAGTTTACAGCTGAATCCATGCCAGAGAAAAACTCATTTGCAACCCAGTGTCACAGCATCCAGGGCCAAAGGGATTGAAAGAAAAAAAAAAAAAAAGCATGAACTCAGAAAACCTTGTTGCCTGGAAGCTGCAACAGGGTTAGAAAAAGAGGGTCACCCCAAGAAATGTAGGTAACCTGATCCATTAGCAACATGTCAGCTTTTCTTTGCTAAAAATTTCCAAATAAATACATTAGACATTTTTAAAAATTATTAAGTGACTAATCTATGCCTAGCGTGGTTTCAGCTACTGAGAATACAGTCATGCTGTGAACAAGGAATACCACGTGTCTCCCTTTGTGGGGTTTATATTCTTGTAGAAGGTGTTAGACAACAGAAATGTAAATGCTGAAAATAATAAAACAATTTAATTGTGAGTTTTAACAGCTAGGTCTGTCTCTGTCTCTGTCTCACACACACACACACACACACACACACACACGCTACTAAACCCATGGCACAAATCGAATCATTAAGGAGAATTTCATACAGGACTATTTATAAAGGTGTGAGTAGGTTCACAGTGAACAAAGGAAGGATGGTGCAGTACCCCAGAGCTAGCAATTGCAGGGAGCTGTTACCAGACCCAGACTTAAAGGAAAGGACCACCTGATTCAAACCCAACCTTCAGAAGCAGCATGTCCTTAATCCATGGCAGCCCAGCAGGAAGGGGACTGGGGACATCATTATTCTGATTCGTACTCCTGTTGCCTGACTGCCCTCCCTCAGCTAAATCCAGCTGGAAGCCTGAGATTCAGGGAACCCACTACTGCAGTCCATAAGGATCAGCCTCCCTGGGCACAGAAGAGGGTGGGGAAAGGTGGAGACTGTATAGCCAGATGAGCAAACCAAAAACTTCCAGCACGTACTGCTATGTGGAGATGCACTGGAGTAACAAATGAGATCTGGTTGGGTATGGAATGGTGCGCTGAGATTATTTAGGCAGAGTTCAAGAAAGATTTCTTTTAGAGGGTGACATTTGAGCTGTGGCCACAAAACAAGAAGAGGCCACCAAGGTACAACAGTATGGGCAAAAAGGACCAAGTGCAAGTGGAAAGGACCTAAGGGAGGAATGAACTTGGTGTGTTGGGAAGGGAAAAAAGTTCAGTATGGGTGTAACCTAGCCAGGTAGGAAGCAAATTGTAGATAAAGTCAAACAGATAGGTGGCAGCTATGTCCAAAAAAAAAAAAAAAAAAAAAAAAAAAAAAGCCTTGTCTTAGGTTGGGTCTTGCTGGAAGAAAACCACAAGATGAAGTTTTGAATACAAACAGCTATTTGGGAGGGCACAATAAGGAGAGTGAGAAGTGAGAGAGGGAGGGGAAAGATTCCAATTAAGGGTGTGTTATTGACCGGGCTACCATGTGGGGCTCAATCCCATGGGGGCTGTCTGTGGGGCTTTCCACAGCACATCTCACCTTGCTTCCTCTGGAGAGGAGAAGTGGGTTTCTTACTCCTCCACCCATCTCAGGCTCCTTAGGGAGCCTGAGATTACATTTATTTATACTTCCTGGCTCTTCTGAAGAAGGCACAATCCCCAGGTGAGGAGTGGCAGGTGTTTACAGTGGGATGCTGCTGGGCAGGTGTGATCAGGAAGGGTAAGTGCTGGATGACAAGGGTCAGGCACCTTCAGAGTCTGCTAAATGTCTGAAAGTCATTTAGACTTTTTCTAAGTGTGATGGAAAGCCATCAGAGGTGATGAATTATTCACATTCGCACTCTAACTTGGCTGAGTCATTAGAGTATAGGGGTATGAATGGGTTACTTTTATTATTA
This sequence comes from Papio anubis, assembly GCF_008728515.1. NCBI lineage: Eukaryota > Metazoa > Chordata > Mammalia > Primates > Cercopithecidae > Papio > Papio anubis. The sequence goes on from NC_044993.1 coordinate 10,263,957, forward strand.
TTGAGATATAAGTCACATACCATAAAATGTATATTTAAAGTGCACAATTCAATCCTTTTTGGTATATTCAGAGAATTATGTAACCATCATCACTATTTAATTGCAGTATGTTTTCATCACCCCCAAAAGGAACCCCATACCATTAAGTCATTCTTAAATGGTCATATGGGGAAGATGGTTAATGATGGTCTTAGTGTCCATAAAGGAAATATTGGGAGAGAGAAAAGAGTATTGGCTCCTGAGTCAAACACCTCCGGCTTTGATTACTGTACCTCTTTCTGGCCCTGTATGGCATGTTGCTTCCTTCCCTGACCTCAGTGTTCATATCTATAAAATGGAGGTAGTACTGTCTCAGTGTTACGATTTTTCTGACAATTGCAAGCACTCTTGTGAATAAGAGTGCCTGCCCCATAGTCAGCTCTGATGCATTTTAGATACTATAATCATCACATGTTATATACAAATGTGGGTTGGGGATGTTTGCTTCAGATAGGAAGGACAGTCCTTTACGAGAGTGTAAAGTCCTATGCTTGGGAAGAATGCAAGAGTTAGAAACAAAAGAGTAATAACGAATTAGGAGGGAAGTTTTGGTGAGTTGAAGGGCTGGTTTGGGATGCTGTTTGGAGTGTTGTCTTCCAGTCAAGCAGCCGAAAGACAGACAGAGAGAGATGGAGAGAAATCCGGAGATAGAGTGACAGAGAGCAGCAACCCCAGGCAATGTGGAACTTGCACACTGGAGACCAGAAATTGCTGGTGACCCATGGAAGATGACCTAGCTCTGTTACAGACAAGGCGAGCTCAGACAAAGTGCTCTGGCCAGGGTGATGCGGATATGGACTGATGTTAGGAAGAGGTATGTGGTCATTCAGGGAGCCAGGCTGGGGCAGGGCATGACCCAGGAGAGATCTAAACTCAGTACCTAGGCTGTGTACCTATCATTTATGGGCCCGCATGTATCCCCTTCCATGAGTCTAAATAACGTGGCTTGACCAAGGGTGATGTTGCAAATGAACTGACACTGAAGAGGGGGAAGGATACAGAACAGTGTGACAAAAGGGGTGACATCTTCTCCCCAGCGCTTTAAAAGCAAACACAAAACTCTACCCCCAAGTCAAGGAGCAAATACTATCAGTTTTTCTCACGTGCTCTGAGAGTGTTGTAATTATATCAAGCTCCCATACCTCTGACTACCACAAATAATCAATGACACTTATTTATAGTCTGTACCAACTTTATCATGGCCTGCCCATGATTCTGGGAACTTGTACAATAAATGATCCATAGTTATGAAGGGTAGCCCCATTTAGCACATGGGAATACTAAGGACAGATGTCTAATAAGTTGTCCAAATTCTAAATAGAAATGGGATTTGAACCCTGGAAGTGTAACTCCACAGCCTGAAATCTTTGACACTAATGAAATATCAAGATGGGAGTATTTATCTAAGGAGTCACAACATAACAAGGTGGACAGTGCCAAATTACCCATTTTTATGGAGACTCCAAGATGTTAGACTCTCATTTTCCTCCCTCCTCCTCCTCACCCTCCTCCTCTCCTCCTCCTCCTCCTCCTCCTCCTCTTCTTCTTCTTCTTCTTCTTCTTCTTCTTCTTCTTCTTCTTCTTCTTCTTCTTTCTTCTTCTTCTTCTTCTTCTTCTTCTTTTCTTCTTCTTCTTCTTCTTCTCTTCTTCTTCTTCTTCTTCTTCTTCTTCTTCTTCTTCTTCTTCTTCTTCTTCTTCTTCTCCTTCTCCTTCTCCTTCTCCTTCTCCTTCTCCTTCTCCTTCTCCTTCTCCTTCTCTCCTTCTCCTTCTCCTTCTCCTTCTCCTTCTCCTTCTTCTCTTCTTCTTCTCCTTCTTCTTCTTCTTCCTCCTCCTCCTCCTCCTCCTCCTTTTGGGTTGAATTCCTTCCCGGTATCCTAGGGTATAGCCATAATTAATGGAACCTAGACCATTGGATGTGGGGAGTAATAAAGATACTGAAAACAACCATCCACCCCTCCATCGGGGCCTCACAGGCTCCTCCTGGTGCATTCTGGAGCCTACAAACCGAAGTAGGAAACCGTTCACTTCTCAAAGCCAAAGCTCACCCTTTAAGAAAGACCTCAAAGATGAGACACAAGAGTAGAGATGTTGAGCAAACGTTCAACAGTCCTGCTTTGAATGTTCCGTATACCCTAGCTGGAAGCTTTACAACACTATACCAATTTTGAGGCAAGCGGAGACAGTGAACATGTACCCCTGAGGATCTGGGGACAACACCAACTGCCATAATTTTGGCAGTTTCATCACATAATCTGACAGTACCTGTTTCAGCTTCCAAATCTTGCAGGTTTTGCATTCATCTTCATAATGTGGCTATAAAGTTATTGTTTAACAGTGATGGTGTGGCTGGGCATGGTGGCTCACACCTGTAATCCAAGCACTTTGGGAGGCCGGGGCAGGTGGGACACCTGAGGTTGGAAGTTCGAGACCAGCCTAACCAACATGGAGAAACCCTGTCTCTACTAAAAATACAAAATTAGGCAGGCATGGTGGCACATGCCTGTAATCCCAACTACTCGGGAGGCTGAAGCAGGAGAATTGCTTGAACCCGGGAGGTGGAGGTTGCAGTGAGCCAAGATCACACCACTGCACTCCAACCTGGGTGACAGAGCAAGATTCCATCTCAAAACAAAACAAAACAAACAAACAAACAAACAAAAAAACCAGTGAAGGTGCTTTTTTTCAAATGGCCTGGGATTGGGTGATGGCTCCAATAATTTCAGGTTGAATAGATCTGAAATTTAATTTATCTATGCCTCAGTTATTCCCTCTCTATTAAATCATAGAGATGGTAAAAGAATACCTTCCTTATAATGTTGTTGTGAGAAAATAGTTAATAAATACCTGAACCCCACTAAGATCAAGGTCTGATGTATAGTAAGCATTCAGTACATGTTGTCCTTTATATATTTACCCAAGAAATAGTAAATAAATGTTCATAAAGACTTGATACTGTCCTGGGTTTTGGAGAGACAGCAATTTAAAAAAAAAAATTGAAACAGTTAAAGAAAAAGAGTCCCTGTCTTTCTGGAGCTTGCAGTCTAGTGGTAAGAGATTATAATAATCTCAGATCTCATGATCAATTTAACAGAATGCTGGTGTTTTATATATTTACTAATAAAGCAGCCAGCCTCTACCCTCTAACTTCTTGATCTTCTTTGAATATTGATAATTTAGGATGCACACGTTTTATTTCCTGCAGTCCCATACTTGCTTGCTGTCTGCCTCTGTTTAAGGAGCCAGGGGTGCTAGGGGACTTCAGTGAAGAACAGAATATCTACTAAGTGCCTCAAGAGCAGGATCACGGGGCCTAGAATCAGACCGCGGTCTTCAAATCCTCACTCTGCACTTACTAGCTATGGGACCTCAAGCAAGAATCTTGACCTCTCAGTTACCTCATTTGTAAAATGGAAACAAGAGTAATGCTAATAATAATACCTATTATATACCCCAACTTTGCTTTGATTACCAATATTAATTCATTTTGCAATCACCAACATAATTGCAAAATGAACCAATATGTGTAAAGTACTTAGAAAAGGTTTTGGCATAAAACCAGCTCTCAATGTGTATTAGCATCTACCATTTTTATTATTATTGTTGTTTTTATTATGCATCATTATAATTACCTTTTTATATTCAATGCTAACCATGAAGTGTGTACTTAATAAATTTTTATTGAACTAAATAGAAAATGGTGCCTGGAATGGAGATACTCGTGGTCTAGTGAGAAGAAAGACATGAGGATAACATACAAACATGCGAAGCAAGCTGATGAGTGCTAAGGGCGGCCTAAGAGCCAGCCAAGGCCAAGAGCACTGGTGGCACCATTTCCCTTTCCTCCCCCACCATTCCTGCTTTGTTTTTTGTGCTTTTGGTGTCATATTTAAGAAACCATAACATAATCCAGGTCATAAAGATTTATATCTATGTCTCCTTCTAAGAATACTATGACTTCAGTTCTTATATTTAAGTCTTTGATCCATTTTCAGGTTTTTTGTATATGGTGTGAGGTAGAAGGTTCATATTTATTCTTTTGTCTGTGGATGGCAAATTGTTCCAGTACCATTTGTTGAAAAGACTATTCTTTCTCCATTGAATGATCTCAGTTACTTTGTTGAAAATCAATTGACCATGTATATTTAGGTTTGTTTCTGTATTCTCAATTCTATTCTGTTGATCTATATGTCTATCTCTGTGCTAGTACCACTAAGTTTGATTGATGTAGCTTTGTATTACATGTTAATATTAAAAGTGTGAGTCCTTCAACTTTGTTATTCATCTGGCCTTTGGCTATTCAGGGTTCCTTGCATTCCCATATGAATTTTAGGATCAACTTGCCCATTTGCGCAAAAAAAAAAAAAAAAAAAAAAAGGCAGTTAGTTTTGATAGTAGTTATATGAGGTCTGTAGATTAATTGGGAACTAATTATCCCCAATAACTAATTATTGTCATTTTAACAATATTTTCTAGTTTTCTAGTTCACTAATATAATATGTGTTTCTATTTATTTAGGTCATCTTTGATTACTTTCAAAAGTGTGTGTGGTTTTCAGTGCATAAGTCTTGTACTTTCTTGGTTAAATTTATTCCCAAGCGTTTTATTCTTTCTGATGCTATTGTGAATGTCATTGTTTTTGAAATGTTATTTTTGTATTGTTCATTGCTGGTGTGTAGAAGTAGAACTGATTTTTGTATATTAATCTTGTATCCTACAACTTTCCTAAACTTGTTTATTAGCTCTAATAGTGTTTTTTATAGATTCTTCAGGATTTTCTCTACATAAAATCATGTCTTCTGCTAATAGACATAGTTTTGCTTCTCATTTCAATCTGGGTGCTTGTTCCTTTTTCTGACCTAACTGCTTTGACTAGAACTTCCAGTATAATATTTAACAGAAGTAGAGAGGACATCAGTATACTGTTTCTAATAAATAAAATGTCCAGTCTTTCACTGTTAAGTATGACATTAGTTGTTTTTTTTTGTTGTTGTTGTTTTTGGTTTTTTTTGAAATAGAAGCTCTTTATCAGATTGAGGAATTTTCCTTCTATTCCTAGTTTATTGTGTGCTTTCAACATGAAAGGTGACGGATCGTGTCCGATTCTTTTTCTGCATCTATTAATATGATCCTGTGGCTTTCTCTCCCTTTATTCTATAAATATAATGTATTACATCAATTGATTTTTAACAAACCTTGCATTCCTTGGATAAATTCCACTTGGTAATGATGTATAATTCTTTCTATAGGCTGGTGGAGTTGGTTTGCTAGGATTTTGTTGGGGATTTTTGCACTAGTGTTCACAAGGGATATTGATCTATAATTTTCTTTTATTGTGATTGTTTGTCTGACTTTGGCATCAAGGTAATACTGGCCTCAGAATAAGTTGAGAAGTGATCCCTCTTTTTCCATTTTTTGTAAGGTGTGAGAAGAACTGATTTTTTTTTTAAATGTTTGGTAAAATTTACCATAAAGCCATGTGATCCTCAGCTTTGGATTGCTGGTTGGTTTTAATTATCGACTCAATATATTTACTTGTTATAGGTCTATCCCGATTTTACATTTCTTCTTTCGTCAGTTTTGATAGTTTACATGCTTCTAGAAATTTGTTATATCCAAGTTATCTAATTTGTTGGTATACAACTGTTCATAGTATTCTCTTTCAATTTTTTTTATTTCTGTAAGGTTGGTAATGATGTCCCCACTTTCATTTATTATTTTAGTCATTTGAGTTTTCCCTTTCTTCTTGACTAGTCTAGCTAAAAGTATGCCAATTTTGTTGATCTTTACAAAGAACCACCTTTTCGTGTCATTGATCAGGGTTTATTTTCGAAGGGTGGTTTTCACTTTATAATATCTGCTTGCAATTTGAGGGAGATTATACTGGTTTCTGCAATCACAAATGTACTGTTTCTTAAGGTTCAGTGTTTAAAAAGTGATCTCTATATTTGATGAATGGAGTAATACATGTATTGACTTACATAGAAAATTTCCCCCTTTTGGTTAAATGATGTTGGCTACATTCTGACAGATGAAGCCTTGAGGAGGTAATAAGGAGAAAATATTGCTAAGGACACTGAGCTGTGTTACAGTCATTTTAGTGCTTATATTTTCTGCCAAAAATAAGTTAAACCAAACATAAATATGCAAACGTAAACAATTCCTTTATGTTGTCATCTTATTCTCAAATTCTTCTTCAAGTTTTTATTTTTATTTTGTTACTTTTTTTTTTTTTTTTTTTTTTTTTTTGAGATAGAGTCTTGTTCTGTCACCCAGACTGGAGTACAGTGGTGTAATCTCAGCTCACTTCAATCTCCACCTCCCGGGTTCAAGCAATTCTCCTGCCTCAGCCTCCTGAGTAGCTGGGATTACAGGTGCCTGCCACCACGCCTGGCTAATTTTTGTACTTTTAGTAGAGATGGGGTTTCACCATGTTGATCAGACTGGTCTTGAACTCCTGACCTCGTGATCTGCCCTCCGTGGACTCCCAAAGTGCTGGAATTACAGGTGTGAGCCACCGCGCCTGGCCAATATTTTATTCTCTATGTACAGCACCCCCCTTTTTTTTTTTTTTCTTTTCCTTTTTTTTTAACAGAAGGCCCATTTCATCTTATCCCACAAACCCATAGAAATCTCCCTTTGGGAAGTAAAGCCAGAAAAGAAATTCTGACAAATAGCTACATGGCCTTCTCTTTTCCAGATCTGAAACTTTACACAGCCTCTCTCCTCTGCCTCAATGACCTGATCTATATGTAGCAAATTCCTATCCGTTTTCTTACATCTTTCAGAATAGAGAAGGGTCAAGAATGCTGGACTTGTTTTTGCCAGAAGAATCGTTATGAAGAGCATAAAGCAGGTGAACCTTGATCTGCTAATTGCAGAAAAGCAAATACATGGTTTTGTGCACGAGGCAGGTCAGTCATGCGTGAGGGATGGTCTGGGCAAAGGGCTAGTGACAGGAAAAGCTGAATTGAGAACAAGACATCACAGGATAGCTCAAGATCTGGATATAAATTCTGAAATGACCTTCATCTCCCTGCCACATACACATGCATGGGTGCACGAACACGTGCCATGCGCAAGTACACATGCAGACACTCAAAGGCCTTCCTTTGAGTCACACAAAAATATATGAGTACTTGTGATCTGAAACCACTTTCTTTTGTGTTTATCTCCAAAGGAAATGGAAATGAAAGCAAAATGGAAGGACGTGAGGTCTTTATCCTTGGAGATCCTATGGAGTCTCCACAGACATTCCTTGAAGAAATCAGGTGTGACGGATGCTAATGCAGAGCCTGGTGTTTAGCAAAAGTGAGTCCTACATTTCATGATTTGGATTATATGTGTGTGTGTGTTAGATTGTCTACCTAGACAACTACCAACAATTCCTCCCATTCCTGGACACTCATGCCACTACTTCTATCAAGAAAAGGAGTCTTCTTCCCTTGAATCAAAGCTGTTCTTGTTATTGTTTTGACCAACACGATGCAACAGAAGTGATACTGTTTCTTGGGAACCCTGGAAGTTTTCACATTTGCCTTTTGGAATCCAGCTCTCATTGAAAGAAGCTGGATAGACTACTAAAAAAATGAGAAACAATGTGGAGAGAAAAAGTTCATTTGCTTTCTTTTAGAAGGTCTTAGGTGGTTTGACTTCTTAAAAACATGGCTTTCAATTTGAAATAAAAGTAAAATAGCTGTGTCTGTTAAGTGCTAGATAGGGATGCATCTGCACACTGGCCTGTGAAGTCATGTCTGCATAGCCTACACACAACTTCTAGAAATAGGCTTTCAAGACTTGGTTCAAGATGCCCTTAAATGTGTCTTTGTTTTCAGGATGATGAACATAATGTTTCTTAGAGAAGCAAAAAGTCAGGGCTTGGGTCACGTGTTCATCTCTTTTAGTCTTGAATACTTCTTTGTATGGGGAGCTCATCAGCTTCCAAGGCAGTTTTATGTAGAGACTATTCAAATGGAGAGTGAAGTTCTAATAGAATTCCAGCAGAGCCACAAAATCAATCCATGTCTCATGCACATTCCATTCTCTGTTCACACTAATCACTCCAAAGGAGAATTAAGGGACTAGGCAAAACTCATTAACTTTCTCAGGTCTCCTGGGTAAATGTCAAATGACTGTGAAAATGGGACTCTAGTGAAGGAGAGAATGGGGCTGTCCAGAGTCTGACTCGTTCCAGCTAGGAAGGTTGGGACTTTTAAGGAGGATCCAGGTTCCTTGACTTATTTACCCAGATTTATTCCATTCTTACTCATCCACTTGCTCATTGCATAAACATATATCTATTATCATGTGCAGGCATTGGGAAGTGTCTTTAAATATATTAATGCTCATCTTCAAAACACTCTATTGAGTAAGTATTTTTGTCCCTTTTACAGTAGATTCAGAGAAGAACTTTGCAATAGTCACACATTTAGCCATGGCCAGAGTAAACAATCTTACAGGGTCTTTATGTTTCAAAGGTCATGTTGACTATGTCGCCCTTGTGTTACACAAACTGACGTGAGATTGAAACACCTAGTTTCACCTGTATTATAATTTGCTTATTTTTAAAAATTTACTCACTCTTTATAAATAAATTTATTTTAAGAAACTCTGCATGGTTAGCAAGAGAAAAATTATACATTGTTTTAAATATCGTAGCAGTATTACTGACCACAAATGGAAAGGAGCAATGAAAGTAAAGCTGAATTGTTGGGTTTTGGTTATATCGATAAGAGGCATTTTCAAGGGCTTGAGCCTAAAGGTTGCTCTCCCTATTATAAAGGGAAACTAGCAAGTGGTACCCAGAGATATTAGAAACATATTGACACACAGCTGAGACTTTTAGCCCCCATTATTTAAATGAGGAAGAATAAAAGAGAATTCAAAGGGCAATGAGTTCTCAGCAGGCATTAGCCACCTTCCTTTTGTGTACCATCTAAAACCATCCCCATATCACCTTCGAGGACCTGCAGCTGTGTGGCTGTGTATGCTGTTTCTTCTCGCAAGAGTTCCTTGAAAGATCTTGAAGAGACAGACAAAATCCAGACAAATGCCATGCAGTATGAAAAGTATAACGTCATCATGCTCTCCAAACCTTTTTGATCACGAACCCTTGTAATACATTTTTGAACCTATACTCTCTACATACCTTTATAATCCCACTTTTAAAATGAATACATGTGCAATGGCATGCTAGTATTTTATGCAACTTGTAAAGTGAACAAAAGTATAAATTTTAAAAAATAAATATATTAATTTTTTTCCAAATTACTCAAAAGAAGTTCGAGTTGTCCTATTTGGGAGACTATGGGTTAAGGGGGAAAGTGCAGGGAGCACAAAAAGAGGGTACCCAGCTCACCCAAAAGGATGAAATGGAGGCTCAGACAAGGCTCTCTGGAGGGGGGTTCACATGAAATGATCCTGGTGTCAGCAAGGTAGAGAATTCAGAACAGAAGGGGCCAGCCCAAGTGGGCATCCATATACCTATACACAGGCCACAAATGAAGGAGTAGAAAAATGAAATGGGAGAAAAGGGGGAGGAAAGAAGGCAGAATCAGTTCCTGGACAGCTTTGCAAACTGAGCTGAGCCAAGGGGCAACGGGGAGCCATTGAAGGGTTTTAGCAGGGAACAATCCAAGCTGTGGAATATCCTTCCTCCATTCTCAAAAATGCACACATGGGTGTACAAAGCCACCCTCACCCTTACACAAACAGGGAAAAGAACGGCCTGCCTACCAAATGACTTCACAGCAGTCATTTGTACAGTCATTCAACACACGTTTATTAAGTGCCTACTATGTGCCGTCTGTAATGGGTAGTCAGAAGCGAACAAAACATCACAGAGATTTCAGTGATGTGGGGAAGATAGACTAAAATCTAGCAAATAATCAGATTCACTCATAATCACATTGCAGATAGAAATAATGTGACTCTGAGAGAATTGGAATAGCAATTGGCAATTGAAAAAGCAGTATCCTCAGGTAGCCTTCTCAAGGAAGGCCTCTGGGTAGGAGACAGGTAAGCCAAGATATGTGTGAATTAAAATAACCAGCCCATGAAGGGGTTGGGGAGGAGCTGTCCAGGCTCCAGGAATGTTTTAGATGAAGAGACCATGAGTATACAAAATATTTGCATATATGGGGAAATAAAGAAGCCTGGAAAGCTGAATTGGAATGAGGGAGGATGAGAACATAGATGGTTTTATAAGATGGGCAGAGACCTGATGCCTGGGAAGCAATGGGAAGACAATGAAGGTGATTGACAGGGAGGAGTGAGTTTCACATTACATTTTGACTTTTAAAAATGTTTTTAAAGAGATGGGGTCTTGCTGTGTTGCTCAGGCTGGCCTTGAACTTCTGGGCTCAAGGGATCATCCTGTCTTAACCTCCTTAGTAACTGGGATGACAGGTGTGCACCAACACTGTGCCCAGCTCACATTACATTTTGAATAGCTCCATCTGGCTGCTGGGAGGCCTGGTGATTGTTGTCATTGATCTCCTTCGGGGAGCTTGCTTGGCAAAGGGTGGTAGTCATAAATAAAGAGACAAGTAGACATTTGAGTAATAATATCGACAGAACTTGGTGATTGTAAGAGTGAAAAGAGTAGAATTTGGGAAAAGATGCAGAACTCAAGCACATGATGTCCAGAGAGCCCAACTGCATAAAACAGGGAGAGCCTCAGTCTCCAGAGAGCATGGGAGCAGGACTTTCTCATGTCACAGCAACAGTGCACCTCACTGCTTCTGGAAGGAGACAGATCTCTCAGAGGATCTGGGGTGTCCCCAAGTCCAAACTCAAAGGGTGGCTGCTTACATTTTTCTCTGTCTCCAAAAACTTATGCATGCTTGATGCTGCTCTTCAAAACAACATTGAAGAATTAAAAATTATAATGAAATCTGGAAATGTGGTACTGATCAGGGGTGTTTTCTTCCTTCATCACTGGGCTCTGGAGTGACTCAGAGAGAACTCAACGCAGGCATGAATTATCTTTTCCATCAACACCATCGCCCATAAAGGAAGCCACATCTGCAGCACCACTCACCAACCAGTTTGGGGGACCACCTGGGAAAGGGGTAGGGGAGACTCCAGTTGATTACTCAGGACAGATGACTCTTTGGTAGGAACTGCCCCCAGGAAGCTGATCTTCAGCGTGATGTAGCCCCCAGTGTTTGCTTTTTCCTTTGTTTTCTTCTTCTTGCTTGTTCCATTGATCCTAAGTGAATAGCAGTGCTTTGAGCTCTCTCAGAGAAAAGGGAACTGGCATGTATTAAGCAAGAAAGCACTTGCTACAGCCAAGTCCCTGAGTTAGTGGCTTTACATGGCTTATCTGATCAGAGGTCCCCAGCAAAGCTTTGATGTGGGAAGTATTACCCCTGTGTTACCAACAGGAAAAATGAAGTTCGGAGATGTCAAGAGAGGTATCCAAGGGTCTTACGGCTAACAAGTGGAAAGGCCAACAAGACTACAGATAATAAAATCAACATTGTCCATTTGGATAGCTTTACCATGGGCTAAACAAGGATTTATGTGATTTACACACACCTACCTAAATAATCCTCACCCTCAGTCCTCAGGAGGAGGCAGTAAGGAGGAAAGACCCCTATGAGGAAGGTGTTCCTGTTATCCCCATAACCCGAGGTCACCCAAATAATAAGAATTGGGATTTGATTTCAGCCATTCTGGGTCTACTCTCTGCCCTAGTTTTGCTCAAATTTGTACCCTTTTCATTGTACAGCTTTGCACACAGAATCACTTAGAAGACAGTAATTCTAAACCCATTATGAGGACCTCAGTGGGAGTCAGGAATGAGAGATGATTAAAGAAACACTTTCTATAATGAATGTCACATGGGCCCACTGCCTGGGTTTGCATGTGTTTGCATATGTCAGCCACATGTGTACATTTCAAGGGACAGATAGCATGAAGTCTTGGAGGCTTTTCATGTTCTTCTGTGTGAGCTAGAACACATGGTTGAAGCTTTCTCTCCTCAGTTCCCTCGCTGTTAAAATGAGGCTAATTTCTTCTACATGAGATAGATCCATGGAAGTGTTTTATAACATCTGGCACATAGAGGCATTCAACAGATGTCAGTCCCTTTCCCACTTCTAATTAGCGTGTCAAGAAAAGAAAAGTGGAGGAGAAAGAAATGGACACACAGAGGTTTTCTTTATGTTCAAAATGCAAACACTTACTGAAGACACAGTGCCTACAAGAGAATTCAAAATGGAGATATAAGAGAACCCAGAGGAATCAGGCAATGAGTGTGGTAAGAACAATTAGAATAGCAGAAGAAATATTATAGTGAAAGAATCTCTTATTAGTCAGATAGTAGGAAAAAAAGGGGTCTGGCCTGCCAATTTTTTTTTCTTTTTTACAGTCTGCATATGCCTCACCAGACACACCGTAGGCCACCCACAACAAGTATAATAGGCTGTTAGGCTAAAGAGAATCCCTTCTGGGAGGGATGAGTTGGACACCCAGACTTTTGCATATTGACTTATTCAGAGTAGAGATAGACAGGGATGTAGAAAGAGAATGTCCCCAGCCTCCACTGGGGAAAACTGGCCACTGAGCAACATAGACAAGAGGAAGGGGTAAAATCCAAGTATAACATGGGAAAGAAGATACTGCAGAACACGAAACCAGGAGGGGAGAGTGTGGAGGGAAAAGGCTCAGGAGCGTGAGGAAAATGAGTGAGGTGTGCAGGATTCAGGGTGGGTTTTGGAGGGTATGAGTTTTGCGGATAAAAGATGTTAAGGAGTTACTGAAAAAAAATATCAGATAGAATTGTAAATTCTCAAGAGTTTTCCCTTTGAGTCAAAATGAAGTGGTAGAGAGCAGGGCATTTTGTGATGTCCGAGATTACTGCTCAGTGTAGTATGGCCTCAGGGTAAGGACTTTGTTTCATTTGCCTCGTGTCGCCTACTGTCCAGCAAGATGTGGACACACAGCTGGGGCTCAGTTAGTGCTGAATGAATCAGTACATATGGCAGGAGGGGAGTCATCTTGATCCATGGCCCCTGCTATCCTGCACCATGAATGCAGGGAGCCCAGAATTCCAGCAGCAAGGTGAGGGTGGAGGTGGTTGGGTGGGGGAGACAGAAACCCCCCAGTAGCCAGTGCTGTGTGCTGGAAGGAGAAGCCCTACATCTCTTTGCACTGCCCACAGGCACCCAATCAGCTGAGGGGCGAAGCTGTGTGCTCTGCACTAGAGCAGGAGAAAGGAGGAGAGGTAGCAGTGGTGGGATGTTCTCTCTCCAGGGGGGCTGAAACTGCCCAGACCCCGCTCAGTCTCGTGCTGAACCAGACTATGTGGCTTTCTATCCCCTCTCCCTCCCACAAATAGATCCTTTTGTTTGCCTTTCTTTTGGTTTTCTCAGAGTCAACTTGGACTCCCAGTGGTCAGCATGGGCTCACCAAGAAGTTAGTCTAACACTGTCACAGACTAGAGTTAGGGCAAAGACTAAGGACCCATACTGAGTCCTCATTATGTAGGAGACACTGTGCTAAGGGATGTACGTGTCTTCTGCAGTCTTCATAATAACCAGAAAAGATGTTGTCCAAGTCCATGATGAATTGCAAGAAGATCAGACAAGATTCACAGCTTGCTCAAGACAACCTCGCTAATAAATTTGGTCTCTCTGGCTCTTAAATCTCCTCCTATAAAGCCGCGTGGGCATTCAGCCATTTTGACATTAGTTTTTGGGGCAGTGATGGGGTGATAATGATAGGGATGAGGAAGGTGACAATAATCATTTCTATTATTTTATCTTGATAATCTTGACATAATTATAGATGAGAAAACTGAGAGTCAGAGAGGTAAAGCATTTGCCCAAGATCACAGAGTTAGTAGATGAATCCTTAAAATGCACCAGAAAACTACTTAGAATTCGCCACACTGCTGATACACAGACATAAGTACAGATTGAAGAGTGGGGGGTGATGGGTTGAGGTTTAAGGCATACATTTTTCCTCCTACACCCAACATGTTGCATTCAGACAAATTACTTGTTTTTATGCTAACCAGTAGATATGTTAGGTATGCTGTATGGCCTTACTGCAGCCATTTTTGGGGACTGTTTCCGTGTCTATTTATCTTACTCCACCACCCTGGGATCTCATCATAGGGGATTGGAAGGGAATGAACAAGTCTGACCAGAGACCCAGCTTGGAGAAGATCCCTTGGTAGCAGAAAGTAAATCACAGTCATCTAATATCAGTTTTCATTTCTTATTGATCCTTTTTATTTTCCTTTTATAGAAGAGGAGCACCCTGCAGTCTAGCTCATCAGTGGACCTTTAAAGGTTTCCAATTGATCTGTGAAACTATTGTCTCAGTCTGCATTATCCCTTTCAGAGACGCCCTTTGCTTTTGGGTCATGTTCTGTATTTAGCTTGCCTTCCCAACATGGCTTCTTTTCTGGGAGCAAAGAGTAAACATCTCGTGCCCAAGCTTACAGATTGATCTGATGTGGTGATGCTGCTGACACCTGTTTGGGGGCTCCAGGACGTCTTCAATCCTGAAAAGAATGGGGAATGTTGGTAGAGGGGTGAGGGTGTAGTGAGGACCCAATGGCCTCATTCCAAAGGAATAAAGTAAGATTAAAAACAAGAACTGTCCTTTAGTGAGCACTTTCTTCTTGCTTCAAGCTCACAACCACCAAGGGAGGAAAAGTTATACAGATGTAGAAACTGAGGCTGAGACATATGTAGTTGTTTGTGCAGACATACTCAGCTTTGAATCATTTTACCAGTAATTACCTGCATGTTGAAATAATTTGGCAAAGATTTCACAGAGCTTATCTATGAAATCCTTGTCTCTAAGATGAGAACCATGATAGAACATTCTAGGGGTGCTCTAAGGTTCCCATTAGGTGATATATCTGAGGCCCTTTATACAGTGTCCAGCATGGAGGGCATCCCCAGTAGATACTTGATGAATGAAAAGATACCTCTTTCAACGCATCTGCTTATAAAATTCATTTGTCTCCTCTACTCCCATCATTAGAGAGAAATCCATTATTCTTTCTAAAACTAACACTTCCCATGAAGTGTAGCTTCCAGATTATTTAAACAGAAAGATATTTGAAAATAGCTAGTTTAGTGCCTGGCATGTAGTAGGTGCTCAATACATGTTGGTTATTTCATTTATTCTTCCACCCCTGGCTCCTGAGAAACTGTGTGACTCCTGTCTCCAGCATCCTCAAATTTCCTTATCCTTTATCTTCAGACACAGTCTTCCTCTCTAACACTCTTTTTTTCCTTTCCAACTTTTATTTTAGGTTTGGGGGATACAAGTACAGGTTTGTTACATGGGTAAATTGCATGTTGCAGGGGTTTGGCATATAAATTATTTTGTCATCCATGTAATGAGCATGGTACTCAATGGTTAGTTTCTTGATCCTCGTCCTTCTCCTGCTCTCCACCCTCAAGTGGGCCCTGGTATCCATTGTTCCCTTCTTCGTGTTCATGTGTACTCAATGTTTAGCTCCCACTTACGAATGAGAACATGTGGTATTTAATTTCTGTTCCGGCGTTAATTCACAAACACTCTTTATTAACCTCTCTCCCGTATTTTTTTTTCAGCCGTACTCCTTGAGCCTTCATCAGCACAAGTTTTCTTCCTCGTGGCTCACTCCTTTCTTCTCAGCTGCTAAGAATTGCCTCTGACTTCTCCTAAGCTCCTATTTCTTCAATGTTCTATTGACCTATTCGTTTCTTGACATTCATACTTGTCTTTCTCAGCCTCTCTCTGGCTTTTTACAATGTTCATTATCCCCTCTTCCTTAAGAAAGTGCTCTCCTCTCTTGGCTTCTGGGTCATTTCATTAGTTCATTCGTTTATTCACTCACTCCACCATTTCTGTGTGCCTTTTTGTGCTATACAAGGCACCAGATTAGACATAGTGACTATTCAAGGAGTGTTGAGATACGATAGTATGCTCTGGGCTTTCTTCTCTCTTCTGCCCTTCTGCCTTCTGTCCGACCCTAAAGGATCCTTTCATCCTCCCTACAGATGTCACCTTCTCTGCAAAGACATCCTAATCATCCTTAGACTGGGACATTTGTTTCTTTTTGTCTTCACTGTTTCTATTCATTCAGCTTACTTCAATCCTTGCCTATATCCCTTGGATTGAAATTCTCTAGTTTTACCCCCAACTCGCACTGTGCGTTCCTTAGAGGTATGAAATAGGCAAGGCTTGATAAATATCTACTGAGTCCAATGGAATATTGTCAGTAACTCATTCGCTTTCTCCCTTTTTTGTTCTGTTCCATAAACGGAGACATGGCTTGAGAAGTTTAATCTTTGTCTCTTCAGGCTCTTTAGGTGGTTTGTTTATTATAAAACAAGCTGTAAAAGACATATTCTGTTTATTTCATTAGGGCCTTCAGCTATTATCTTGTACACAACCATACAAATAGAAACCTGCCGTTCTTTCTCACCTTGGCGTTCATTTTTCACGGTAGCGCTCACATATGCTTTAACCAGGAATCTTCTTCACTCCAGTCAGTTGTGTCCTACATTCATTTCTCAAGGCTGCTATAACAAATTATTACAAATTGGGTGGTTTAGAACAACAGAAGTTTATTGTCCTGTAGCTCTAGAGGCTGAAAGTCTGATATCAAGGTGTTGGCAGGGCCGTGATCCATCCAAAGTTTCTAGGAAACAATACATTCCATGCAACTCTCCAAGCAGCTGCTGGTGGCCAGAAATTCTTGGCATTCCTTGGCTTGTAGCCATATCACTCTGATATCTACCCTTCTTACCTCTGTCTGTGTCTGTGTCTTTACAAGGACACTAGTCATTGGATATATGGATTTATTACCCACCCTAAATCAATATGACTTCATCTTAATTTCATTAAATCTGCAAAGACCCTATTTACACTTAATCTCACATTCTGAGGTTCTGGGAGGACGTGAATTTTGGAAGGATGCTACTCACTCTCCAGTCTTCAATCTATCTTGCTCCCAAAATCACATTACCCGGTCACTGTGTGGTTGTATCCTTCCAGGCCTCAAAAAGCTAAAACAGCTTTATATGTCCCCACTTTCTTGACCACCGTAAGCTGCCTAAGCAGTCTGTTTTCCAGTCGTAGTGCACATTAACTTTAAGTGCTTAAAAGAATTATTACCCTGATAAACTATAAACTCCATGGGATAGCAGTCTATCTGCCCTTTTTATTCCCATTTCCAAGCATGCTGTGCAGCTTGTGTGTAGGTGTTCAACTGCTGTCTCTTGAATGAAGACACGGTGAGTTGAGCCTCAGTTTCAAGTCCTCTACCTGACTTTGAAGAGTCCTCTGTTACCTGTCACTGCACCATCTGCTCCTGTCAGCATTTGCTGAGCAAGAATTAGGTGCTCTCAATAAATACTTGTTGGTTGATTGATCAATCCATCAACCAGGTTTCCTGCTCTGAAGTATTTTTAATCTAGGTCTCCAGGGGGGTGAGGTAAGGGGCATGAGAGGGGTAAAAGATGGACAGTAGAGACACTTTATCAGCATTCTTACCTTAGAACTTCTGGGAATTGCCCAAGGTTTCAATTTGCCTGATAATCCACTTCTAGTCCTTCAAGGAGAAAGAAAAACAATGACCTTTGGAACCATGGAATGTGAGGACCAGGACATGGACATGGAGATTCATATGAAGAATATAGTATGAATTTAGATTCACGTTTCTTTGCAGAGAATGTTGGAGAAAGGCAGAGTGCTGACTTATGTTGGAGAGATGCCAGTAACCTGTATTCTTACCTGGATCACCAATGGGTCTGTGTCAGTGAAGAAGGTTTGTGAAAGTTACACTGGATGGCCTCACATCTTCTAATACACCCCACCTTGGCATGACTTGCACTTGGGTCTTTAAAAAATGGTGTTCTAAGACTCTGGATGAAGTTGCCCCTAGAATGAAGGTGACACTACTGGAAGCAGCTGTTTCTGATGTAGCTGATCTTTCTGTCAGTTGGCTTCTGCAGAAAATGTTAATGTCTATCTAGGATGATTACAAAAAACAGAAAGAGCAGAGGAGAGATTGGGGTACCAATCACTTTACTGTGGAATTCGGTCATAGGCCATCACAATTGTTACCCACACCTGAGTCAACTCCCCTCCCCACCTCTACCCCAAGCTGATGTGCCCTGAAGCAATGAAGTTCAGACATCTAGTAAGGCAAAAGACATGTGCATCTACTGTTTTATTTTTCCATGATGGTTTTTCTTGTCTAAGTGTCCTAAGTCACCCATCCTCTTAGCACGTATTTTTCTCGGGGATTACAGAACTAAAGCTGGCTTTATTTTGTTTCAGTTCCCTTGCATCCATTTCAATAGAATCACTAATACCACTCATTTTCAGATTTTGTGTGCTTAATAGATTCAGAATATGAGGTCATGTGTCCAAAAAGATAATTATCATTCTGGGCAATGATTGAATGGTTTCATTGTCCTGAAAATATACTGCAGGCAAAAAGGACTTTTGTTATGGCATTACCTGATGTGTGTGTGATTCCCGAAACTTCACTGACTCAATTTGCCATTCTAGAATAACAAAAAGTTAACTTTGCTACAAGGAAAGTGGAATTTTAATAGCAGATCCATCTGTATTATCAGGAAATGCAAGCTATGCAAAAATTGTATTAACTACTAGTCTATCAGATCCTGGTGAGAGAGAGTTTATCACATGTGCCTATAAGTTACCAAATTTATTTATTTCCTAAATTCTCATCACTTGGAACTGGAAGGATGAACAGCACCTCCCCTGGCTTTCTGTAGTAAGAACATTGGTTGACAACATTTCTTTCACAGCGTCTTTTACTTCCTGGGGGCAGAGAGGGCCCCAGCTTTGTGCTCTCCCCGTAGAATGTGGATGTGAACTAAGGTTACCATTCCCACAACTCTTTGAATCCCAAAAGGATTGACTGACACAAAGGATTCTGGGAAAGAATGTCCAGCTTCAGCCCAAAGCAGGAAATAGGAAATGCCAAGGACTAGGTGCATAGATTAAATGATGACGAGCAACCTAGAACTTTCCTTTTCAGTATTTCAACTCATCAAGGTCTGATTGCTGCTGAGCTCAACATGGACGTGCCAAGAGTGGTCCCACTTAGAAGTCTGCCTCATCTGTGTGGCTGTGTGGCTTCCATATGGCTCCAGACTTCCCACTGCTCCTGACCTAAACACAGCAGCACCCAAGACAACAAGGCACCAGGGACAGGGTTTATGTTACCATCTCTGGTCAAGCATGTTTCATTCTCTATTTGCTTTCTATCTCTTCAACATCCCCTTCATCTCTCATCATCAATCTGTGTCAATGTAGCATTAATCTTCAATAATAATCAAAGATGAGACCAATCAGTCAAAAGACTGGATGTAGAAACTCAAACTTTTGGGTGAGTGAACCTGGGTAAGTGACTGAACACCCCGCCGCACCCCCAAGCCTAAATGTCCTCCAATAGAAAACAGATAACAATACCCACCTGAAACAAGCTGTGATTCAAAATGCCTGTACCACATGCCATATTCCAGGGGCAGGGTGGGAAAACCGCCTCTGCTGCTGGAACTTTTGAACCATGTGCTCTCATTGCAATGATAATCCAAAGTAAAATTGACGAAGCATTTTCTGCAATATCCGGAAGACCCGTTAAAGAACTGCCATTGCATTTTAATGCCGGTTGCAAACAAAGTTTGCAAGATCTAATACTAATTTGATTGGCTATACTAGTGAAAAAAGAATAAAAGGGAAATAAAGTTAAAATGATGCACTTCTGTCAAATCAATGCCAAATAACATCATGGTGCCCAGTGTAAATGGGGAGCAATGACGGGACACGTGAGTCATCAAACCACGTGTAGGCATGGTGAATGGAAATGTACCTGTACAGCAGCATTCAATACCGCTTTGGTGTAGTAAGTTTTGAATCAGTTTCATCAAAACTATATCATCTGTTGCATTTAAGTAAAATGTATATAGCTTTGTTTGCATTAAATGTATTAATTTATTTTGTTTTATAGTTTCTTAGCAGCAATAAGCATTGGGAGGTAAAACAGAATTTTATTTTCCAAATATTTTTTAGAAACATCGTACTAAAAATAATATATCAGATTTTTTTCTGTACTTTCAGTGGATTCTGTGCATAACTAAATTGGAGAAGCATTCTAATAACGTACTTGAACTTCTCCATAGTAAATGACCCATAGAAGATACATAAGAAATGATGAGTTTTCTTTTTGAAGGTGTGCGTAATAGTGGTGTATCTTCAGCATGGTGAAGGATAGGAAGAATAAAAAAATAACGAATAGTCATAAATCTGTCTATTCATCACTTTTTATGTGCACCTGGTAATATGCTAAGGATATTGCTTAGATTGCCTTTCTAATCTTCATAACTATTTGAAGACACAGGATATTCTCCACTGTATTACACTGCCTTCCTGCCTTCAAGGATCTGACAGTCTACTCAGGAAATGACTCACGTGTAGAAATCATTCATTTGAGGTTACAAATATTAAATGCTAAAAGAAAGGTGTGTGAGAGCTTTAAGAAGAGAGGGATATGTCAGGGTGGGTTGTCTGGAAGGTTTCATGAATTGAGGGTCAGATATGGATTGACAGCATTGCAGGAATGTTCCATCTGTCCCTCCAGACTCACTGTTCCCCTTCTGCACCCTCCTCTGGAACCCCGGGAAGCACCTTTCATAGATGATAGCAACAGTTTCTCTTGCCAACTACATGGCTTCCCTTTGGGCTCCACCAAAGGGACGGCATCTTCTTGTTCCATGGAAGCGTGGAAAAAAGTTTTCTCCTTCTAGAGGTCGTCTTCTTCTGGAAGTCTCTTAGTGGGTTTCATAGTCAGATCACTAGTGGGACTGGACGTCTAGAACGGAGGGCCCCGTGAGGGTTCCAGAGCAGTTTCAAAATGACTTGCATGGTCTTGCTTTTCATACATTTAACCTCTCAGCTGCATGGCAGGCAGAGGGGTATCCATTGGTGTCCCCTCAGGAAATGCAGCTTTATCATGAGAGTGTAACATGGGCACATAAGATAGCTGCCTGCCAATATCAGAAAGTTGGGTGAAATCAATCAGAGGAGAAGCCAAGCCAAGATCTTGGCAAAAGCATGAGGAGGACACAGGAGGGTGGGAAGACAGAGGTCGGGCTATTTATTCCTTGGTATCCCCCTTCTTGACAAGTTGGCTGTTCTCTCTACTGAAAGCCAGAAGCTGGGTGGGAATGTACCTCCTCAACCCCTATCCATGCTACTGTTTGTTATTTATTCCTCAAGTCCTGCCCTCACCTCAGTTACATACCCCTTTAGTAAACTCTCCTCCCACCACCCAGGTTTTGTAGGTATCTGTTTTCCTCTAGCCACTGCCTGATACACAGAGGGATGGATTCTGTGCATAACTAAATTGGAGAAGCATTCTAATAACGTACTTGAACTTATGTTCAAGTAAGTTGAAGTTACTTACCTGGTATGGGACTCCATACCAGGGATCTCAGGTGGGCAGTGGGTGGGGGCTTATCTAGGCAGCTACAAGGTATATGTTAAGGTGCAAAGGATGGTGAACACCGAATAAAAATAATAATTACTAGTATTGGCGTTTGCAAGCCCACTTTTACCTAACTAGAAACTGGGATCTTTAACTCCATAATTTTGAATCCTGGAGAGACCAGAGCATTGCCACTTCCACTTTCCACAAGAGGAAACAGAGTCACTGTTTAGGCCTAAGGCAGTTTAGCTATTAAATGGCAAGGTCAAAATTCAACTGAGGTTCTATCTAATTCTGTCTCTGGATGCTCATTCAGACTTCTGTCAACCTCTCAGTGACAGAAATAGTCTGATGAGAATAAGATCAATACTGGGCTCAAGTACCCAAGTAAGTATCCCAGTCTCTGTTGAGGGGACTCAAATGGAAGAAAAGACCTTATGCCCGCCTACCCTTAGATCACAAGTGTCTGCTCTCAGGCCACCCCTTAGAGGAAGGGCTAGTGGAGCCATCTCTTTTGTACAAGGGACTTCCTTGAGCTCCTTTAAAGTGTAGAAAGCACCCCACCATGTTAACTGGAACGCCCTTTCCAAGTGCAGCCAGAATCAGACTTTAGAAATTCTCTGGGCTTCTCTGAGTTAATAACTGTCCATCTTGCACCTGGCTGGCCTGCACGGCTCTGGGCCCTGAACTCTGGCCAGCAGCTATATCTGAGCTGAGGCCCACCTGCTCCTTGGAGAGCTGAAGCCTCCAGAATGAGCACGCATTAATGTGATTTCCTTGTGGTTAGGATGCTGAAAAGGCCTAGTGTGGCTCTAGGAGAAAATCATGGCATCAGGCATGCAGACCTGGCAAAGGATCTGCTGGAAAACCTGGCAGTGTGACAAACTTTAAGAGAAGGGAAGAACTTGCATCAATAAAGTTTATTGCATTTTTAAATGTTTTCTTTAGATGTTTGTTATTAAATTTCTGGGAAAGATAGTACAGTTTAGTGAAGGGGGTGAAAAACACAGTCCCCCATCTTGAGTGTAGCCTAGGAATTTTTTTCTATATTTCTGTATAAATGTGTATACACATTTTTTATTGTAAAAGTGTACATCCTGTTTATTTAAAGTGGGGTCCATGGACTGGTAGCCCTGGAATCACTTGAGAGTGCACTGGAAATGTGTAATCTTGTGCTGACCCCGGATTTGTCAAATGATAATTTTAGCAAGATCTTTAGGTGGTGGAAGGGCACATAGACTATAAAGCTGAACAGTGTCCAATGGTGTGAATGTGCCATGAATAATTTCATTAATCTCCTTTTAGCTTAAAAAAAAAATGCTTTGTCTAAATTTTCATGATCACATGCTACAATATAGTGAAAAATGCTACAAAATAGTTTTTTGCATTCAACTTAGTACAAACAATGATGACGGTGATCACCATTATTACTATGATTTATTGAGTGCTAATTACATGCTAGGTCCTGTGATGAAAGCTTTACAAGAATTATCTCATCTCCTCCTTATCAGGGCCTCCTACAAAGGGGCTATCTCTCATTTAGAAGTGATGTTACACAGGCATATTTTAAATAAAGTATTTCAAATAATTATAATATTTTAAATATTGATATTGCTATGACTGATGATAATGGTGATAGCCCATATTGGTCACACGCTACAGAGACTGTATTAACTGCTTTATGTTCATTTTCTAAATCTGAACTTCAAAGGCCGAAGAGGCAAGTGTTATTATTAACCCTCTTAAAATCGAGGTAAACAAGCTCAGAGGTTAAAAATCTTGTCTGAGGTCACATCTCAAGATCACAGTAGAATCCCAATCTGGACGTGGACTTGCTGGGCTCCTCCACTCTCAGTCATCATGGTTCAGGAAGAGGAATGTGCTAATTTGCTTTCAGTTCTTCAGTGCATTATTGGGACCTCACCTCTCTGTCACTGTTGAGCTCCTAAGCAGGCCATTCTTCTCCCAAATCCTTTGTGTGTGAATAGAGAAGGGGATTCACCCACCGCACTGCCTCTTTCGGGGGATGGGCTGAGAGAACAGAGGATTTGTTCCTAATCACAGATCTACACAGCAGAGCTGCAGGCATCGGAATCCTCAGACATTCAGACTGGCCAGCCCGTGTGGCAAATATCCCAGGACTTTGCAGGGAACAATGGGCAATGAACTGCAGGTGACCCGACCTGCTAATCGCTCCCTGATTACCAGCTAATCAGTGCCTTGTTTGGGACGCTGAATCCCAATTCCCTTTGGACTGGGCTGGGCCTTGGCAGACAGTCACCTGGTTAATGTGGCAGGGGCAAGGCAGAGGGTCATGTGCTCCAGTGCACGGAGTGGCCAAAGGCCGCCTTTGGGGAAGTGGTCACAGGGTCTGTCTCTCCCTCTGATCCTGGGCAACTACAACATTTGTCAACAACATGGAAGTGAAGCGAGGTGGAGAAGTAAAGGCCAGTGCCTCTTTCCTGAAGCCTATGGAAAAAAACAAATGAATTGACTTTTAAAGGCACAGAGAAAACAGAAGTGTTCTTTTTTCAGAATTTCTCAAAAGAAGATATTATATGGAAGGTTGAATTCACCACCACCAAGACCCCCACAGCTACCACCTCCATAATCAATATCATCACCACCTCATCACTGTTATCACTTCTACTGTCATGGGAACCACCACCCCACCCCCACCCTCACCACCACCACCACTACCACCACCACTACCATCATCATTACCATCACCACCACCAGCAACAACCCTGCTATTTCCACCAGCACTCCACCACCACCACACCACTACCACCACAGTTGCCATCCCCTTTCTTACCATCGCCTCCACCACCACCACCACCACCATTACCACCACCACCATCACCATCATGATCATCATCCCTCTCCCACCACCACCACCATCACCATCACCATCACCACTGCTGCCACCATCACCACTCTCCCCACTATCATGATGGACATTTATTATTTTATCTTGATTTTCGACGATATTTATTTATGATGACGATGAGAAGTGCCGGAGATTTTCGACGATGATTTTCGACATTTATTTATTTATGACGATGACGATGATGATATTTATTACGATTACGATGATGAGCATGACATTTTGATTTTTCTTCTGACATTTATTTTCGACGATGAGATTAATTTGATTCCCGAGCCGACGATATTTACGCATTTATTATTACGATGTTTGTCTGGAGATTTCTGATGACATGATTCGGATATTTATTTATTTACGATGACATGACGACGACATGACATTAATGATGATTACTCATTCCATCCTCCCCGACCATCACCTCCATCCATCACTCCCCCAATCTCCACCATCACCACCACCAACACCATCATCACCATGCCCGTCCCACACCTCCCATCAACACCATCTCCATCACCACCACTACCACCACAACCACCATCATTACTTCTGGCCCTGCTGCCACACCACCACCACCACCATAGCTGTCACTACCACTACCAACACTGCCATCACTGCTACAACCATTGCTACCACCATTATCACTATTATCACCACCCACACCACCACCACCAGCTCCACTGCTACCACCACCAACACCATCACATCACTACGAGGACCACCACCTTCACCAATTACTTATCATCATTAGTATCACCACCACCAAGAACAATGAAAAAAACACCATCACTGCTGTTCCCACCACCATAACACCACCACGATAGCTGCCACGCCTAACTCACATGGCCATATTCCAAGAAAGCAGTTTACAGTAGTATTTTTAAAACACTGATTTGAGAGTCAGACCAATTTAAGATCTATTCCAAGAAGTACTAGTTGTTTGAGTTTAAATAATTAATTAACCTTTGAAACTTAATTCCCCCAAATAAAAAAATAGAAACAGTAATAGAGCCAGCTCATAGGAATGTGGTTCAGACCAAACAGTTATCACAATGTTTGACCGGTAACTCAACAAAAGTTCACTATCTTTATTATCAGTATTTCCGCCCCAACTCCTTTTTAGTACACAGCTGCTCCCCTAGCATTTTTGCTTGAGAATGGGTGAGGAAAGGACAATTTATCCCTTTATTTCTAAGTCTCATGGGACCCCCTAGGCTGCCTGACATCCCTTAGAAGGGGTCTGGTCATAGCAGTATAGGTTGAAGAAAGTTTCAGATTTGGAACTCAGCTGTCTGGATTTGAATCCAGATCTGCTTTTTAAAATCTATCTGGCCTTCAAAATGTGTCTGTCCTCTCTGAGACTTCCTCTTCTAAAAAAAATGGGGAGTCATATCTTTTCCTTGAAGCATCTGGGGAGGATTCCATGAGATAAGATAGAGAAAAGCCCCAGGAGATGATGGGCAGAGAGTAGGTACTCAATGCATGGAGTTGACTTTGATGTGCTGATATTTCAGTTTTGAATAAATAATTATAAGGAAGTGAAAAACGTGTGCACTGCTCTAGAGAACCTTCTACTGGGGAATAAAATCCAGTCTTTCTCTCTTCCAGATGGAGCTCAGCCTGGCACTCTAACCGGTTCTCTGGGTGTACTGCAAAGGTCTAATAAAAGGCACCTTTGCCCAGTTGCTTCAATTCTAGGAAGCTGTTCAATGTTTGACTATATTTCTCCATACTCATTTGAAAACGGTTCATCAGGTTAGTTCAGTTGAATTATTGCTCCTTGGGAGTTTTCCAAACCCTGGATTTCCTTCGGAGAGAGCTAGATTCAATTCCATTCTTAGAATCCAGCTCCTTGCCCCTCTCTGTGACCCCTGATCGCAAATGCAGTAAAATACCCTGCAGCCTTCTGCACTGAGACAGGACTCCCTGGCCTCCTGCTTAGAGATGGAATCTCATCTCTTGGGATTTTCAGAGCAAGAACGTTAGACAAGCTGTCTGTTTTCCTTCTTCATTTCTACAGTTTGGTCACCGACATTTTGGTAGCAGATAGTAGCAATAATGGGTACTCCTAAAAGTATATATATGGTAAGAAGAAGAAAGGGAAAAAATATCATTCTATCCAATCACATTTGTCTCCTCCATACCCCGTATGAAGTGTTACTCAGTAGATTTTGTTAAACCAACCACGGTGAAAGAACTTTCAGTACAATTCCATCCATGGTCACTTAGCACAGACTACATATCAGGGAGTCAAGGGAGACAGGGAAGAATTCTGAACCCACATAAACAAACTCCTTAGAATCAACTTTAGCAAATGCAGCACCTGGCTAGGGCAATTCTCGAATCTCCTAAGGAACACCAGGACAGGTAGACTGTTAGCCAGAATGTTAGACTGTTAGCATGAAACACATGCAGTGTTTCATGTTCTGAGTTTTCTTTCTTGTGAAAGTCTAGATTCCACTACCCAGTGAGAAAGAAAGGATGCAGGAAAGAAAATTTATTAGCAGATTGTCCACAAAGTCTCTTTCAAATAGTTTCAAATTTCACTCCCATCTCTACGGTCTTGAGTCTTTTGTCAGGGTGGACTGACCCTTTTAATTCTCCACCTACCTGTGGATAGAATCTAAACTCTTCTTTGTGCCAGTTGCTACATCAAAGGTTTTATTGCCATTTAATTCTCCAAGCAACCCTGATTGCTTGCCTTTTCTTATTTTTTCACCCAGTACTGCATTTTCAAAAAACTTCACATACTGCTAATTAGTGATTCCAGATCATTGTTTCTAACTGCTGCATGGTAATCCATAAAGGGGCACCTCTTCAATTTACTTTCCTATTTCTGCAGCTAAGGACCCCCTGGTTGCCTCTCTGGCCCAGCAATCACAGGTCTTGGCTGCATGAAATCCTCTTAGATTCCCTCTTCTGGACCCAAGTGAGGATTCTTTGGGATATTCTGAAAGGGAACTACTGATTCTAATGTACATAGATGCTCAATTTTTGTGAGTTTATTCTTTAGATCGGTTTCACTTCTATAATCCTAAGAACTGGACATGAAGAGTCATGTGTTCTCACATCTTAGACCTGGCATTATCCAGCTTTCCCATTTTTACCAATCTGATGAGTAGAAACTTATAACTCATTGAATTTGGTTTGCTTTTCCCTGATTTTGAGCTTTGTATTATTATGTGAACCATTTGGATTTTTACCTCTGTGATTTACCTGTCATATTCTTTGCCTCTGTTTATTTTTGCTTGTTTGTTTCTTTTTTTACTTTTATTTTTATTTTTGAGATGGATTCTCGCTCTGACGCCCAGGCTGGAGTGCAGTGGTGTGATCCTGGCTCACTGCAACCTCCGCCTCCCGGGTTCAGGCAGTTGTCCTGCCTCAGCCTCCTGAGTAGCTGGGACTACAGGCACCCACCACCACACCCAGATAATTTTTGTATTTTTAGTAGAAATGGGATTTCACCATGTTGGCCAGGCTGATCTCAAACTCCTGACCTCAGGTGATCCGCCCACCTCGGCCTGGGAGTACAGGTGTGAGCCACCAAGCCCAGCCCTTTTTTTGTTTTGTTTTGTTTTGTTTTGTTTTGTTTTAAAGAGACAGGGTTTTACTCTGCTGCCCTGGCTGGAGTGTATGGTGTGATGCTAGTTCACTGTAGCCTTGAACTCCTGGGCTCAAGCGATCCTCCAACCTCAGCCTCCTCAAGTAGCTACGACTACAGGTGCACACCACTACATCTGGCTAATCTTTTTATTTTTATTTTTGTAGAGACTAGATCTCACTATGCAGCTCAGGCTGATTCTGACCTCCTGGTCTCAAGTAATCCTCCCACCTTGGCCTCCTGAAGTGCTAGGATTGCAGGTATGAACTGCCATACCCAGCCCTTTGCCCCGTTTCTGATGGATTTTATGATCCTTTTCTTGTTAACTTACAGGTTACCCTCATATATCCTATATTGGTTGTTAGTCAGTTGTAAATGTTGCACATATTGTGTTTCAATTTTTTAATTTTTAACTTCATCTTTATAATTTTTCATTAAAAAGAAATCCTCAACTTTGGTGTCATCAAACACTTCTTTTTTTTTTTTTTTTTTTTTTTTTTTGCTTTATATTTGGTAATTTTAGGTCTTCTTTAGAAAGTTTGTCCCCACCTCTACATTGTAAAAACACTCTTCTAAATTTTCTTTTGTTAACCATTTAAGCTTTCCTCTCATACTGGATATCATATGCATCTGGAGTCCACCTTTGTGTACTATAGAAATATAGATGTTATTGGGCCAGGCGCGGTGGCTCACGCCTGTAATCCCAGCACTTTGGGAGGCCGAGGTGGGCAGATCACAGTTCAGGAGATCGAGACCATCCTGGCTAACACGGTGAAACCCCATCTCTACTAAAAATACAAAAAAATTAGCCGGGTGCGGTGGCGGCGCCTGTAGTCCCAGCTACTCGGGAGACTGAGGCAGGAGAATGGCATGAACCCGGGAGGCGGAGCTTGCAGTGAGTCGATATCGCGCCAGTGCACCCCAGCCTGGGCGACAGAGCGAGACTCCGTCTCAAAAAAAAAAAAAAGAAAGAAAAAAATATAGATGTTATTCTTCTCCATATGGTGAACCAGTTTCTCAATACCATCTACTAAATAATCTAACCATTCCCTATGATTTTTAAACCATGTTAAACATGTTTCAAGTCCTCATTTATAAAGAGGCCTGTCTTCTAGGCCTCCATTCTGTTCACTGGTCTCTGTTCTCAAGCCAGAAGCAGACCAATTTTACGATGATGGTTTTGTAGGAGGTCAGCATTTTGTAGGATAAGCCCCTCCTCCATATTCCTCTTCTTCACAGTTGGCCTAGCTCTCTTGGGGGACTTTACTCTTCTGTATCCATTTTAGCATTAATTTTTCTGTGTTCCACAACAATAAATTTTTTAAAACACGTCCAGCTGGAGGTTTTTTTTTTTTTTTGCAATTGCATTGCATTGCATTTTCTTTTCATCCTTTAAATAAAACAAGACGTTTTTCTTCAGGTGTTTTTCAGGTGTAAGCTGAGTCTTTGAGACATGCTCTCATTTCACATTGTAAGGGTGTAACTCCAGTGAGGAACACTGGCGCTCTTCTCCAGACCAGCACTGTCCCAGGGCACCCAGAGAAGCGTTAGCTTTGGTGCTGGGTTGGGATGGTTCTGTTAATGCCTGATCCCTTCTTGAGTAATGACTCTGCTCAGGAAACTGTGCCTCAGGGCTCAGATTTCCCCCCATTTAAACTTGTGGCTTCTTGGCCTGGAGCTTGTTCCCTTCCCAAAATGTTTGTTAGTGCAGTGGCTTTTTATGGCACTTTATGGAAAAATTAAGGGGTGGGGGTGATGACCGTATTCTGCAAATCAGCCCGTCTTTAACCTTCGTTTACTGGAATTTGAGTCCTCTGCATACCTTGTTAGCAGAAAAAACTTCAAATATATTTTTTTCCATCCAAGCTCACAATTGGAATGTTCTTTACCTCTTAACTCAGGCCAGGACAAATGTGGCCCAGGTTCTGAAAAACAGCCTCTTATTTAAAAGGGTTGTACAGCAGCCTTTGCACAACATTTACGACTGCAGTTATCTACACGTGGATCTGGAGGGGGCCTGGCCTGTGAGAATCAGAAGACAGAGGCCACTTCATCCTGCAAATTGCTCAGGCGAGCAGTGTTGGTGAACTCACCCGTCACTCCCCTGAGCCCCTTTCCAGCTTTAAAATCTTTCCTGGGAAACTATTGGATTAGAAAGGAGCCCTTCAGATGGTGGCAGTTTCTCTGCTTCTGGAAAAGGGGCTTAGGAGACTTAAGATACAACCTAGTCTCAGATAAAGGGCGGGAAGTCAGAGCTATTGGCTGTGGTACTAGCAGAGGAACAAAGGCCAAAACAAGGTCTTCCAGACATGTCATGTTTTTCTTAGAACTAGGGCCTATATTACACACAAATTTGAGATTATCTCCGACATTTATCTAAAATTAACTGTGGTTTTCAAATGAAAAACATTTAGGGGAGGATCAGATAAGAAGGAGGCCTATTTATAATACTTGCCACGGGGAGGGAAAGGGAAGAGAAAAAGCAAGAGCGAGAACAAGAGTGAGAGCAAGAAAGAGAGAGAACGAGAGAGATCCTTAAAATGATACTAAACATTCTTGTGACACCATAAGCCATAACTCTGACTCTCCTTCCCTGCCTTTTATGAATAACGGAAAAGAGAACTTTTATCCTGATCCACCGTAGTTTCTTAGAGAAAATCCCGCTCCCAGCTAGAATGCTGGATTTCCATCTCATTCTGGATGTAGCCGGAATTGGGTTACAATCATTCTGAACCACTGAGTGTGACACAAGTCAAAATCTTTGTTCCTAGAGATTGAGATATTAGTCAGTGATGTCTGGCTCTGAAATGGTTATTTATAGATTGGAACGACCTGGAGCAGCCAGCAGAGTGACAAATGAGGAAGAGGACAGAATCCAGCTGAAGAAGCTCCGGAAGATACCATTTGAAGTCTGAGTGCTTGAACTCGCAAAGAAAGCACGTGAGTACACACTAGCACTTGAGCTCTTCATTTTAAACAGAATAAAGAATATACTGCTAGTACTGTCATTTTACAGATAGGGAAATTGAGACTCAACAGGGCTACCTGGATAGAAAGAAAATGAGCCAGAATTTCAAGCAAGCCTGAACTTAGAATCTACACCTTTTTTTTTTTTTTTTTTTTTTTTTGAAACAGGGTCTTACTTCGTCACCCAGGCTGGAGTTCAGTGGTATTAGGTTGGTACAAAAGTAATTGCGGTCTTTGCCGTTTAAAACTAGAGCCTGAAACTGCAATTAATTTTGCACCAACCTAATGCACTTACCAGAGCTCACTTAAGCCTTGACCTCCTGGGCTCAAGTGATTCTCCCACTTCAGCCTCCCAAGTGGCTGGGACTATAAGCAGGCATCACCCTGCCCACCTGCCCAGCTAGCTTTGTGTGTGTGTGTGTGGAGACAGGGTTTTGCCATGTTGTCCAGGCTGGTCTTTAACTCCTGAGCTCAAACTATCCTTCTGCCCTGGCCTCCCAAAGTTCTGGGATTACAGGCATGAGCCACTGTACCCGGCTCAGAACCTATGCTCCTAACTTCCACACCAATTGACCTTGATTCAGTCATTTTCATTTCTATAGCACTTGGCATAATTTCACTTTGCACACAGTATCTATAGATAATCATTCCAGGGCAAAGACAGAAAGATCTAGGCCTGTGTGTGTTGAGGGAGGAATGTATTCAAAAGAGAAACTCCTTGAGGACAGCAGCAACAACCGTTCAAATAAGACACCATCTATGGAGCACACAGTGTGTGACTGCCGCTGCATGCTACTGCATATAATCGTCATAAGATAATTTATGTTATTACATGTGTATTACTGCATGTAATCTTCACGTGTTATTGCCTCTAACAAGTTATGTATTTACATATAGTCTCATAACTGTGTATAGAAGGCCATTTTAGAGATGGAAAACTGAGACTCAGAAGCAGTAATTGTCTTGTTAGTCAGATTTAGCCAGGGTTTGGACTGTGAAATGCAGAGGACCACTTACTTTTCACTACACCATAAATGTTCCTCACCACTGAGGCATGTCAAATACCAGATATCTCCAGGAACCTTAGGCTACGTCTCCATTGTTTTTGCCTTTTTCCCCCCTAGGCACAGGTTGGCAAAGAACAAATGATCCCAAACACCAAACAGCCCAGTTGGAAACATTTAACCCACATACTTTCAGACTTTCTGGCATGGACCAACCTCTTGTCTTACCTTTGTTCCTGGCCAGAAAGAAATGGCATAAAAAGATGGACAGTTTTTGTAACCCCTTTGAGCTCCAAACCATGTTTCCTGTGCACATAGCAGATCTTACAGAAACCAAGCACTTCTTTTAGGCATCTATATTCTTAATGCCCTAAGTCAAGTGCCCAGATGGTTAAGACAACTGTACCAACAGAAACATTTTTTTAAAAATATCCTAACACAACATGAAGTGACCATCGCGAATTCAAAGAAGCAGGCATATTTCTTAAAGGTTGAAAAGAGGTGAGTCTTTCACAAGATGCTAGCTCAAGGCCATATTTGCACAAGTATAGTCATTCCTCTAGCAAGGTTTTGTTTATCTGGCCATTAAAAAAAAATTAAAACAACTTTTACTTTCGGCTGTTTGAACAAGGACTGTTTTTCCAGCTGTGGAGTCTAAGGAGGATACAAGCGGCCTGGTTTGGTTATATTTTTTCCAGAATAGGAGGAAAGTTTCCTACACAATTCTGCTCGGGCTAAACTGCATACAGAGCTGTTTATTTATACTGTTTTCTCGCACACCTGTTTGGATATGGGCTATTTTCTGGTATTTAAACATACCATTTCTTGCCAATTGCTTTATCTTCAGAGTCCTATGGTTTGGCTGCAAACCAAATTATTAACTCAGAAAGAAACACCAATTCCTCCACGAACATTATTAGTGAGGACTAAGATAACTTAATTGTTACTTACTTCAAACGTGTTATCACTGAAGAACTTTATCCCAGAAATCCTTTCGAAATAAGGTAGAGGCCATTTCACTATGCTTAAAGGGAAGAAAAGGAGTAACGAAGCCTTTTTGGAAGACAATCCTTTAATAAAACATTGCTTTTCTTTAAAAAGAAAAAAAAAAGCCACCTGCTTATTTTGAGCTAGTATGTTGTGATGGAAGGAAAACATTGCCATTCTAGTCTGTAATAGGCTATTTTACCCACTAAGGAAGCTCTGGAATACACAGATGGCAGCCTGAGAATTTGGGTGAAAGCCCTGACACCATTCACATGACCTTTATTTTATCAGTAAAACGTGGGTCATAATAGCTATCTGGTAACTAGGTCATTTAAATCGACCCGTAGATATTAAATAGCTATGATAGGATAAAGCTTGGTCTAGGCCCTGGGGTACGGAGATGAATGAGACAAAGTCTTTATATCTAGAAATTCACAGTCCATAATCCTGTACATAGTAGGCCTCTCTTCTATGTTAGGGGAACCTGACATTTATGTGTAGATTCGTTAGTAGCTAACTTTAAAGTCAAAACTGAACCTGTAGAGTTGAAATCTAACTGTTTATGTGAAGGGGTTAGTTTTATCTTGCAGCTAAAAAAGCAGACTAAAATACTAACGTAACAAACTCTATTAGTTATCAATAGCTGTGTTACAATCCATCCCCAAAGTGTAGTGGTTTAAAAAAATAGGCACTTACTGCTCACAGTTTCTGTAAGTCAGAGCCCTTGGGTGGTTCAGTTGGGTGCCTCTGCCTTAAGGTCTTTCCATAGGCTGCAATTTGTTTGCTGGCCAGGGCTGCAGTCTCATCTGAAGGTTCAACTAAATGGAGATTTTCTTCCAAGCACAATCAAATAGCTGTTGGCATTATTCAGTCTTGTGGAGGCTGCTGTACTGAGCACCTTAGTTCCTGGCTGGCTGTTGGCTGGAAGGCATTCCCTCAGTTTCTTGACATGTGTGCCTCTCCATAGGGCAGTACATAAAAAGGCAGCTAGTTTCCCTGAGTAAGAGGGAGTGAGCAAAAACGAAACCACATTCTCTCTGTAACCTAATTTTAGAAGTGACATTTCATCACTTTTTCAATCATCTGTTTACCTGAAGAGAGCCAGAATATCCAGCCCACACTCACGGGGAGTAGATTACACAAAGACAGGACTATTGCAAGGCAGTGATATCTGGGGCCATCTTAGCAGCTGCTTACCATACAAATGGAAGCTACAGTGGGTAAAGATCCAACAGCAGCCTCAACCTTATCTCATTATAATGGGTTTGGTTCCATAGAGTATCCACTTTCTGACACAGCAGGGCAGCCCCCTCCACATCTCCACGAGAAACTTCTGTTTCACTTGCAGGGCAAATCTTCTGGGACATAACCACGATGACTTTCCCTGAAACCATTTCATGGAGGTTTCTCCAAAGAGGAGCTATCTCTACACCTAGCAGCTCCCATCATATCCTGAGATGATGGCATTGGGATAACACAGCCCCAGGCCTACGGTCCTAGGAGTCTTCTTCTTTTCCTCTCCCTTCAACATGGATCTCTTTTATTTTTGAAGCCTCAGTTGTGAAATAGAAAGACTGGACAACTCTTACCACATGGAGTTGTGAGGATTAAATAAGAGAAGCAGTTAACAGAAGTGCATATTGTGTATTTCAGATTGTAGGTCCACTGTACTCTAAAACTCACCCCTGCTTTCTGGATTTTAGAATGTTTCCAGAAAGACAAATAATCACTGCTCGATAACATGATTATGAGACAAATAATCCTAAGGCAGAAATATGAGCAGGGATTATATGGGCCAATCCAAATGAATGTTGGCTGTAACCTCACATCAGGAGTCTGAAAGTCCGCTATGGTGCCAGACAACCTTTAGTTGCTTGATTTTGGAGTAATGGGGAGTGGGCAAAAGGTAATGTTCCAAAGAAGGCCAGTGTGGCCAGGGCTTGGCACTGGGGGCTCAGAGCAGTAATAAATCATCAACAATTACAAAAGTATTGTCTTCAGTGTTTTAACTGGTAAGCATACAGTGAGGTGTAGAGTTTTACTGATTGCCATCAGCTCTGAGAATGGGCATGGTAGAAATACAGGGTGAAATGACCTGACTTGTCTAGAGGATTTGAGAAAATCTTCTCTGACAGAGACTATAGCATAAAACAGGAAGATAAGTAGAGGTTATAAAGGTGAAAAGAAGGGGGAAAAGCATTTTATCACATGGGAACTTCCTGTGCAAAGACCCTGAGACTAGAGAAGGCATGACATATTCTGAGATCCGTGGACAATATGGGGACACTAGAGTAGGGAGGACAAGAGACAGACTGTGACCAATCTAAGTCATGGGAACGATTTGGACTTTGATTTTACAGGCTCCAAGGAAAACAAGCCACTGAAGGGATGTAAGCAAAGGCATGATAGTATCAGCTTTTCATTCCAAGGGATCATTCCGGCTAAAGATCGCAGCACATAATCATTGTAAGAATTATTATGAATTTTCCCTGTTTCCCATTGCCATTGCAAACAGAAATACCCAGTTAGTTAAAGAACACATGGGCTCTGCTGCCTGCCCTCTTGGGGAACACAAACAAAGCCTCTGGACCTTTGGATTCAACCCACCAAAGTCTGGGTCCAAGTCTCCAGAATTAGTCAGGCAGCACAAATAATAGATACCCTACCCCCAGTCCCTGCTGCCATGGTCTGAGTAATGTTTTAAAGATACTAGCACAAATCCTAATGTTATTTAGAGGATTAAACACTTGATTGGGCCAGGCATGGTGGCTCACGCCTGTGATCCCAGCACTTTGGGAGGCCAAGGCAAGCAAATCATGAGGTCAGGAGATCAAGACTGTCCTGGCCAACATGGTGAAACTCCGTCTCTACTAAAAATACAAAAATTAGCTGGGCGTGCTGGCACGCACCTGTTGTTCCAGCTACTCAGGAGGCTGAGGCAGGAGAATCACTTGAACCTGGCGAGAGGCAGAGGTTGCAGTGGGCTGGGATCGCACCACTGCACTCAGGCCTGGCAACAGAGCGAGACTCTGAAAAAAAACTTGATTGTGTGTAATAAATCTTGACATAGCATCAATGAGGACAGGAGACAGACCTAGCATTCTTGAAGACCAGTATGCCAGTCGCGTTACCTAACAATATTTTCTTTAATCTCTACAACATCTTCTTGAGGGTAGAGTTATCATACACACTTCTCAAATGATTAAAAAAAAATAAGGTTCAGAAAGATTGTAAAATCCAGGACACTAAACTAGTGAATGGATGTTTATTTCAAAGCTCATTTTCACACTTGGAGTAGAGTTTTTCTCAGATGACATTGGTGTATAGCCCAGTTTCTCAGCCTCGGTACCATTCACATTGAGGGCTGGATACTTCCTTTTTGTGGGGAGCTATTTTACATATTGTAGGATGTTTAGCAGCATCCCTGGCCTCTACTCACTAATGTCAGCAGCATTACCCCCAGACATGACAACCAAAAAGATCTCCAGATATTGCCAATTGTCCCATGGGAAGAAAAATCAAGCCCTAGTTGAGAACCACTGGTACAGAATTTACTCCTCCAGTAAGGTGTTTAACTAGAGATGGCTAAAAATGGTGCATTTCACTGTGTTTGTTCATTGGCTAAATAAGGTCCCATGGCCAGAAGCAACATAAATGGAGTGGGGAAATACACTCTTCCCATAGAAAAGAACTGTAGGTCATATGATAACAGGCAAGGATATATAATCCTCTTACAATACAAATAGTTGGAGAAGATAGTAAAATTACTAATTTCAAGTGTGATTCATACTATGAGAGAGTATAGTGTGCTATGCAAATGATATCAGAGAGAACTAGATTAATCTGGATGGTCAGAGACATCTCTGAAGAAGGGAGTTTTAAACTTAGACCCAGTGGATAAGCCATTGTTAACCACGCAAAGGACAATTGTGTATAAAGGGAGTATTTCTGGCAGAGGGACAAGCATGTGTCCCTCTATAGGAAAATGTAAGTACCTTTGATGATTTCTCCAAAAAACTTAGTGGTCTCAACCAAAAGCCCTGATTTCCATCGATAAAATATGAAAACAAATATTAGTGGTGTTATTTGTTTAATATTAATTATGTGCCAGGGAGTGTGATATGAATACTATGAAGTCTTGTTCACAAGATGCTCAGTCTAGTTAGTTGGGCAGTAAACACACCATTAAATTGGCAGCTAGTAAGACATATCAGAGGAATGCACCAGGAAGTAGGCGTGTTGGGAATTTGGAGACTGGCTAGATACTTGTAGCCTGGGGAAGTAGAGGAGACAGAGCTTTAGTTTAACTTGAAGGTTGGTGTATTAGTTCGTTTTCATACTGCTAATAAGGACATACCAGAGACTGGGTAATTTATAAAGGAAAGAGGTTTAATTGACTCACAGTTCAGCATGGCTAGGAAGGCCTCAGGAAACACAATCATGGTAAAAAAAGGAAGCAAGTAAATTCTCCTTCATGTGGTGGCAGGAAGAAGTGCAAAGCGAACGGGAAAAAAGCCCCTTATAAAACCATCAGATCTCATGAGAACTCACTCACTATCATGAGAACTGCATAAGACTAGCCGCCTACATGATTAAATTACCTCCCACGACACCTGAGGATTATGAGAACTACAATTCAAGATGAGATTTGGGTGGGGACACAGCCAAACCATATCAGTTAGGTAAAGATTAAAAGAATCAAGGGAAAGATGACAACATTTCTGATGTGAAAGGTAGCAAAAGCAAAGATGGGGGAATTGGGCTGGAAGGAGACCTGTGAAGCAAAGAAAGGAATCTAAGAAGGAGGAGAAAAAAATTCAATGAGAAGACCCCTGCCAGGTTTAAGCTTTAAATGCCACTCTAAATTTCAGGGTTGAAGCTGATGGGTGACAGCCAAAGGAGAAAAAGGAAGGAGACTTACAAAGTAAAAACAGTGTATTCTAGGACCTGCCTCTCAAAGCGACCGCCACGAACCACCCGCCTCAGCATGTGAGATTGCCCAACCTCAAGTGACCCTGCAGAGCAATGAACAGGGAATCTCATTTTCACAGGACTTTCAGATAATTCTAGTGCTTGTCATAGTTTCAGAAACACAGCACTTGAAGATCAATTTGAATAAATTAAAATAAGAAAAGACAGCAGACAGGGAAGCAAATGAAGTGTCTTCTGCAGGCTTTTAGCATGAACTTCTAAGGATCTTGTTTGTGATTAACCAGAGATATGAGAAGAGACAAGTGATGTGAATGAAGAATCAAAAAGGCATGATACCTGCACGATTAGAGTAGATAATGCACAGACAACACAGAGAGTGGGCAACTGGAAGAAGGAGGAAGAAGAATGCCAGAACCATGATGGACGCAGGAAAGTCAAGGACAGGGTAGAGTGGAGGGCAGCTGATATGTCGGGAGAGAATAAGAAATGGCCTTTTGAACACATTGAGTAGGAATTTCCAGGACAGCCTAACCACGGAGATCTTCAAATGATGTCGTGGAAGATCCAATGGAGGGAAGGGCAGCATGCATTCTCCATGAAGGGAGGACCATTCTTTGGGTCCCCACTCTATTTTCAGTTCCTACAGCAGTAATGGGCATAGAACTGGCACTGAAAAAAAAAAAAGAAAAATGTTAATCAACCAGGAAGGGACACGTAGAGTGATGCACAGACCACCTGCCTGCAGGTACCCTTGGGAACTTGTTATAAATGCATCTCCAGGACCCACCCAAGCCCTACTACTTCCCACTTTCTCAGCGTAGACCTTGAAATATGAACTTTTACCAAGCTAAGAGATTCTGAGACTTTCTCAAATTTGAGGCTTTCAATTATAAAGACAAAGAAATCAAAGCAAGGGAAGACTCAAGATAAAGAATTTTGATGATGTCCACCACTAGGAGAAAGAAGCATGTAATGAAGAAAGAGAAGTAAAGTGAACGCAAAAGTGGCTAAAACTGATCACAATCCATTCGGATCTTCTCGGCATTCAGTATCTCACTTTTTCTGTAATGCATTAATAGTTGTATTGGTCCACTTCTTGGGGGTAATAAGCTCCATAAGTTTGCTACCTGGTAGAGAAAGCCTTATTTAATTTTCTTTTGAGCACCAAATGAAATCTACCTTTATGAAATAAGTTTGACATGCATTGATTAAGCTCTTAGTGTGTGAAAGTTGCGCTGAGGTTAAGGGATATAAAAATTAGTAAGATTCAGTCCCTGCCATGGAAGCACCCATTGCCTATGTGAGAGACTCACAATAGCAGTAGCAACAACACCACCATCAACAGTCCATGTGCTGAGAAGTGGTCAAAGGGTAGATTGTGTGAGGGTAACCAAAGCATCGCAGAGGAGTGGAGTAAGCCTCTTCAGCAACCCAGGAAGGTTTCTTGGAAGTGGCAGCACATGAAAAATAAGCAGGAATTTTCTATACAGGGAAGATAGGTACAGAGAGAAGGGTTTGGGAGAGAAAGCTGAGATCTGATCCCTGTGGTCCATATGGGTATTTACCCATGGTTACTGGGCATGATGAACACGGACAGGCAGATGAGAATAGAGAAGAGGACTTAGGATTATGGGTGGAGCCCAGCAGACTCCGCCTGTTGAGAGCCATGGCATATGGGTGGAGCTGGGAAGAGGGCTGCCCCTTCCTCCTACACTGCCAGGGCCTCCAGCCCAGTGCCTTGGAAGGCAGAGCCTGCAGAGAGGGAGGGAGCAAAGCAAGTCCTGGCACCCCCTCCCTGTGACTCACTCTTGGCCTTTTGAGCTCTAGCCTTTGCCGAGAAGCCAGGAGGTGCTCAGGGAAGCTGCTGGGAAGTGAGGCCTGGGTTGGCCAAAGCCACCTCTGCCCTCCTTTTCTGTCCAACACACAGGGACAGGCAGTAGACAAATGCTCCTGAGGTTCTAAGATGCCATCAATTGCAGGAGAGAGTCAAGGGACATGCATACCAGAGAGGCTGACCGAGGGCTGAGAGGTCAACTGTTATAAGATAGGGAAACTGAGTCTTAGTGATGGAATGGAGTTGCCAAGTCCATACAGTTAGATCTGAGCCAATTCTGGAATCATTCCCAGACCTCCCAATGTGTAGCCAGTGTCTCAAAGCGCATCACCTTCTGTCAAATGAGAATAAATGAGGCTGACATAAGAATTCAGGCTTCAAGCTATTTTGGTTACCAGAGGCTGGTAAACTATGTCTCACAGGCCAGATCTAGACATGACCATCTATGTATTGCCCGTAGCTGCTTTCAAGTTGCAATGTCCAGTTGAGTCTTTACAACAGAGAGTATACAGGCAACAAAGCCTGAAGTATTTACTATCTGGCCCTTTGGAGAAAAAAAAAAAAATGTGTCAACCCCTTTTGTAACCCAATACTTCTCAGATTTTAGTGTGCCTGAGAATCTACTAGGGAACTGATATAAAATAGTTGGTGCATTTAGAGTAGGACTTAGGAATCTAAAGGTAATAAGAGTCTTAGGGATTTTGATGTAGATAACTCAAGACCACACTTTGAGAAATGAAACTTTGGCCTATCCTTGGCTCAGGGGAGGCAGGGCTGACTCTAGGAGAATCCTGGGCTTTGGGGACCAGGTCTGCAGTTCAGGCTACACCAGGTGGGATATAAAGGCCTCTATACAGACGTCCAGAGCTCCTCCAGCTTCCACAGAGAAAAGCCCCAGGAGGCCTCTGCAGGGTTACTCACTTGGAAGGCATAGAGTCCTGGCCTCAGAGGAACGACTCTCTCTTATCAGCTCTGTGGCTCTCCTGGAGGCATTTTCTCCCTGGCCCTTACCATTCTCATCTGTAAAATAAACCACTCAAATCCTATTTATCCAGATGTCTTTGTGTCCTACGGTTGCTGATCTTTTTTGTTTCATTCTTTCATTCTTTCTTTCTTTTACTTCTTTCTTTTCTTTCTTTCTCTCTTCTTTTTCTTTCTTTTTCTTTCTTCTTTCTTTCTTCTTTCCTTCTTTCTTTCCTTATTTTCTTTTTTTTTTTTCAGAGTCTCACTCTGTCATCTAGGCTGGAGTGCAGGGGCATGATCTCAGCGCACTGCAACCTCTGCCTCCCAGGTTCAAGTGATTCTCCTGCCTCAGCCTTCCAAGTAGCTGGGCGTACAGGTGTGTGCCACCATGCCTGGCTAATTTTTGTATTTTTAGTAGAGGTGGGGTTGTCACCATGTTGACCAGGCTGGTCTCGAACTCCTTGATCTCAAGTGACCTGCTCGCTTCAGCCTCTCAAAGTGCTGGGATTACAGACGTGAGCCACCACACCCAGTCCGGTTGTTGATCTATTATAATGAATGATACACTAATGCCAATGTCACTGACATCCCCATAACGTTGGCAGAGTACCAGGGAGTGACGATGTGACTCGGCATCTGCTTTCTAATTCCTGGTCTCAGGGGCCAACAGAGCTCATGAAAAGAGACTAAAGGGAAAGTTGTGGAAAAGGGAAAGTTGTTGAGAAAAAATGAATAACCTTCACTGCCAACAAGCGTTTATTCACATAACTAACCATTAGACAATCATCTTTTGTTGAGAACACATAATAAACCTTATGAGTATAAAGAATTACTACTGGCTCTGCATTGAGAGGCTTATCCTACTGAAAAGCCATGATCATTTTGGCATTTACAATACCCATGGCTTTCATTTGGCTCAGTGGTTACAGAAAAAGAGAGGAATATTGATGTTTTGTGTTAATTTGAAACACTTAAATGTGTTCAATGTTATTTGTATTAGCTACAAAAATTTGTAATAACTTACACACCCAACAATAGAGGACTGGTGTTTAACTGAATGAAAAACTTTCAAACCATAGAACAGTATGC
This sequence comes from Papio anubis, assembly GCF_008728515.1. Taxonomy (NCBI): domain Eukaryota; kingdom Metazoa; phylum Chordata; class Mammalia; order Primates; family Cercopithecidae; genus Papio; species Papio anubis. Next base: position 10,305,732 of record NC_044993.1, read on the forward strand.
AGCCATCAAAAATTACATGTACTGTGAGGTCTCCAACACTGATGTTTTACCGACCCTGGGAACTGGATCATTCTTTGTGGCGGGGGATGTCTTGTGTATCATAGGTTGTTCAGCAGTATCCCTGGTCTTGAACCACTAGATGTTAAAAGCAAAACCCCTACTCACTCCCCCCAATTAGTTGTCACTAACTGTGACAATTTAAAATGTCTACACATATTGTCAAATGTCCCCTGGGGGATAAAATTGCCCCCTTGTAGAGACTTATTGGTCCACAGAAAATTTTGGATCATCCTAGAAATTACATACACTAGCATAGGCAAGAAAAAAAAATGAAAACTAGGCATAGAGTATGATCTTCTCTATGGAAAATAATAGTAGAAGGAGGATGAGGAAAAGAGAAAAGAAAGGGGAAAAAGGATAGAAAAAAATGAAAAACTTAGTGACACAGAAAGGACTGGAAGGAAATGGCCCAAAAGCTTAAAAATAGCTGCTTCCAAGTAGTGAGATGATAATCACTTGTGTTTCTATAAATGTTCTGAATATTTTGTAATGTTCTGAAGGTTCTACAATAACTGCATATGATTTCAATAAACAGGAAGAACATGGAAAGGAAACAAGTTAAAATACTGAAAACTTGCACAAAGATAGATATTATTTCTGATTTATTTAGGTGTTATTTATATTAGCTACAAAAATTTGTAATAACTTATACACATCTAACAATAGAGGGCTGGTGTTTAACTAAATAAAATACTTTTGGCCGAAGTGGGTGGATCATGAGGTCAGGAGTTCGAGACCAGCCTGGCCAATATGGTGAAATCCCATCTCTACTAAAAATACAAAAAGTAGCCAGGCATGGTGGTGCACGCCTGTAGTCCCAGCTACTTGGGAGGCTGAGACAGGATAATTGCTTGAACACAGAAGGCGGAGGTTGTGGTGAACTGAGATCCTACCACTGCACTCCAGCCTGGGGGACAGAGTGAAATTCTGTCTCAAAAACAAACAAACAAGCAAAAACCTTTCAAACCATAGAATTATATGCAGCCATCAAAAATTACATCTACAGTGATGTCTCTCAACATTACCATTTTATTGACATTGGGAACTAGATAATGCTTTGTGGTCAGGGTAGCCATGTGTACCTAAGTTAAAATACTGACAACATGCACAAAGACAGATATTATTTCTGATTTATTTATTTGTTATTTATATTAGCTACAAAAATTTGTAATAACTTACACATCCAAAAATAAATGTAGACCGAACCACTAAAATCCTATTTATTCGGATATCTTTGGACTTCACGTTTCTGAAAATTGCATCTTCATTAGGATCTATCTGGGGCATGCTCTTACGGGCCTGTGTCTGTACTGTGGAGTCTCACCAGCCAGCAGGACATCTTATGGTTCTACTCACAGGGAAGTTTTAAACTGAGACCCACAGGATAAGCTACTGTTAACCAGGCAAAGCACAACTGTGCATAAAGGGAGTATTTCTGGCAGAGGGACAAGCATGTGTGTGGGAAGATGTAAGAACCTTTGATGATGTCTCCAAAAAACCTAGTGGTCTCAACCAAAAGGCCCTATTTCCATCAATAAAATATGAAAACCACTATTATTAGTGGTGTTATTTGTTTAATATTAATTGTGTGCCAGGTAGTGTGATATAAATAATAAGCAGTCTTGGCCACAAGATACAGTCTAGTTAGTTGGGCAGTAAACACACCATTAAATTGGCAGCTAGTAAGACATATCAGAAAGTTGGTGTATTAGTTCTAGTCACAGGGGAGTTTTCCCTATCCTCAACTTACAGTGGGTTTGAATAAAGTCACATTGATCTTGATATAAACTTTTGCTCTTTCATCTCTATTGACATATCATAGAGACCCTAAACCTTTCTAGAATTTGCCCCGGTAATTTCTGAGAGGCTTCAGGGGATGTCCTATGGGATCATCAAGTTGTCCTTGGGACTCTGCCTAAATGCTGTTGATGATCTTTGTCCAGAAAGACATTGGAAGATGGCATCTAACCCACAATGTTCTTGCCTATTCATGCTCATGTCTGCACCAATGCTGCCTCCTCCAGCTGCTCCTGGGGCAGGTAGGCCCTGAGATGCCACATTACTTTATGTCCCAAAGCTCTCATGCTTCACTGCCTGGGCCAGCTGGTAGAAAAACAAAACAAAACAAAACAAAAACTCTGATTCTGACTCTACTATCTTCATCCATAATTCTTGAGCTCTGTATCAGAAACTGACAAGTATTTTTTACTCTAAAGGGCCAGATACTTCTGTCTGTGTGCACTACATGGTTTCTGTTTCAGTTATTTAACTCTGCCATTGTAGCAAGAAAGTTAGCACAGGCAATACATACAAAAATGCTCATGAGTGTGTTCCAATAAAACTTGATTTATAAGCTGGGCACAGTGGTGGATGCCTGTATTCCTAGCTACTCAGGAGATTGAAGAGGGAGGATTGCTTGAGCCCAGAAGTTCAAGAACAGCTTGGGCGACATAGTGAGACCCTGTCTCAAAAGATTAAGAAACAAAACAACTTTATTCCCAGACTTTGAAACTTGAATTTCATAGAATATTTTCCTGTCATGAAATTGTATTATTTTTAAAAATGTCTAATCATTTAAAAATGCAAAAGCAATGATTCACTCATAGGTCAAAGTTTTTAAGTGTTAGGTGTCAGGCTAGATTTGGCCTGAGGACCGTAGCATAGTAGCCCCTGCTCTAATGCAAGGGAAGATGCCAGAAGGAAGACCAAAAGGGAAACTTGGATAGGACTTGGTGGTAAGAGTGAAGCAGAAAGATAGCATGGTTCATTGGTTCATGTGTTCATTCATGCAATGACAATTATTGAGAACCTACTGTATAGGTGTCAGGTGCTCAATGAAGTGCTAGGGTCAGAGTAGTGAAAAAGACAGCAAAGGACCCAGTGCTCACCAAGCTTACTATCTATCAGGAAAAACAGACTTTGAATCAACATTTATAACTGCGCTGGCCAGATGCAGTGGCTCACGCCTGTAACCCCAGTACTTTGGGAGGCCGAGGTGGGCAGAGCACAAGGTCAGGAGATCGAGACCATCCTGGCTAACATGGTGAAACCCTATCTCTACTAAAAATACAAAAAATTAACCAGGCGTGGTTGTAGTTGGCTGTAGTCCCAGCTACTTGGGAGGCTAAGGCAGGAGAATGGTGTGAACCCAGGAGGTGGGCTTGCAGTGAGCAAGATTGCTCCACTGCACTCCAGCCTGGGTGACAGAGTGAGACTCCATCTCAAAAACAAACAAACAAACAAACACCAAAAAACTGTGCTAAGTGCTGTGAACAATTCCAGGAGTCCAAGAAAACATACGTGAGGGAGAATAAAGGAGAGGTATTAGTTGTCTATCACAGCATAATAAATTACCATGAAGTTAATGTCTTAAAATAACACACATTTATTATCTCCCAGTGTCTGTAGGTTGAGAGTCCAAGTACAGCTTAACTGGGTCCTCTGCTCAGGGTTTCACAAGGCAGCAAACAAGGTGTCCACTGAGCTACATTCTCATCTGAAGACTTAAATGGGGGAAATTTTCACTTCCAAGCTCTTTTGAGTTGTTGGCAGAATCGATTTTCTTGTGGTGGTAAAATTGGAGGTATTGGCCTTTTTTGGCCACTGACTGGAGGAAACCCATAGGCCCCCAGGGCAGCCCACAGTTCTTTGCCCCCAGGGACTTCTCCATCATGACTATGGCCACTTACATCATCAAGACCACAAGGAAAGTCTCTCTTTAGGGAGACCCAGTGTCTCTCTCAAAGACTTTTACCTGACTTAGTCAGGTCCAGGATGGCAGGATAGTCTTTTAATTAACTAAAAATTGACTTATTTTGGAGCTTAATTATATCTGCAAAACCTTTCCCCTTTGCTGTATTCTATTGGTCAGTGGCAAAGTACAGGTCTCACCCAACTCAAGAAGAGGGGATTACGCAGACTCTGAATATGAGGGCTGGAATATGAGACCACCCTAAGGTCTGCTCACCACAGGAAGGGAAGATTTTTCATTGAAAGCAGTATTTCTTTGGGACTGATAGATGAATATGATCTAGCTAGGTGAAGCCTAGAGGGAACAGAGTTCTGGGAAGAGCAAACAGTGTGCACAAAGACCCTGAGGAAAAATGGCAATTTTGCAGAGCTGTAAAAAAACCAGTTTAGTAGAATGGCTCTCATTTCTGGCTGTATATATCACCTGAAGAACCACAAAAATAGTTGTTTTTAATAACTATTTTAAACCAATAAAATTGTAAAGTTCTTGGCCTAGGGTTTGGCAACCATCTTTTAAAATTTTTCTCCCTAATTGTCTCTGGGTTGGACAGGGGTTAGGGGCTGCCCAGATGTTGGGAACAGAGAGATAAGCAACATTTCTGTTGGCTCAGATCAAAAATTGCTCAGTGAGATTTCTCAAAGAATGTAAAACAGAACTACAACTCAACCCAGCAATCTCATTACTGAGTAGATAGCCAAAAGAAAATAAATTATTCTACCCAAAATACACATGCACGTGTATGTTCATCACAACACTATTGAAAATAGCAAAGATGTGGATTCAACCTAGTTGCCCCTCAATGGTGTACTGGAAAAGGAAAATATGGTATGTAACATATGGAATACTATGTAACCATAAGAAAGAATGAAATCATGTCCTTTACAGCAATACGGTTGTAGTCAGAGGCCATTATCCCAAGCAAATTAATGCAGGAACAGAAAAATAAATGTCACATGTTGCCACTTTTAGGTGGGGACTAAACACTGGGTACTCATAGACATAAAGATAAGAACGATGGACACTGGGGACCACTAGAGGAGGAAGGAAGGGAGGGGGCAAGGGTTGAAAAACTCACTATCGAGTATTATCCTCACTATCTGGGTGATGAGATCAACTGTATCCTAAACCTTGGCATCACGCAATATAACCAGAAAACAAACCTGCACATGGACCCTCTGAATCTCAAGGAAAGTTGAAATTGGTTTTTTTTCTTTTTTTTTTCTTTCTTTTTTTTTTTTTGAGATGGAGTCTCGCACTATCGCCCAGGCTGGACTGCAGTGGCCGGATCTCGGCTCACTGTAAGCTCCGCCTCCCGGGTTCACGCCATTCTCCTGCCTCAGCCTCCCGAGTAGCTGGGACCACAGGCTCCTGCCACGGCGCCCGGCTAGTTTTTGTATTTTTTAGTAGAGACGGGGTGTCACCGTGTTAGCCAGGATGGTCTCGATCTCCTGACCTCGTGATCCACCCGTCTCGGCCTCCCAAAGTGCTGGATTACAGGCTTGAGCCACCGCGCCCGGCCGTTTTTTTTTTCTTTTAAAGAAAAAGAAAAAAAAAAAAACATTGCTCAGTTAGAAGATGCAAAGAACAGCTCCTTGCTGTTTTCAAAATGCAGACATCATTTAAATGTTCATTTAAGGAAATCAAATTCATGTTATTTAGAAAGCAATATTTTCTTTGGACCAACAAAGCTAGACTTTAATTGGAGACATGCAGCACAAGTTTTGGCAGTGTTGCCCAAGGTGCTCTCCATTATGGCGGTCTCTGTTTTAAAAATATACAGTCAAGCCAGGCACAGTGGCTCACACTTGTAATCCCAGCACTTTGGAGGCCAAGGCATCAGGATTGCCTGAGCTCAGGAGTTCGAGACCGGCCTGGGCAACATGGTAAAACTCTGTCTCTACTAAAATACAAAAAATTAGCCAGGCATGGTGGCGTGCACCTGTAGACCCAGCTACTTGGGAGGCTGAGGCAGGAGAACTGATTGAACCCAGGAGGCGGAGGTTGCAGTGAGCTGAGGTCTCACCACTGCACTCCAGCCTGGACAACAGAGTGAGGCTCCATTTCATATATATATATATATATCCAATCAAAATGTACTCAGGTTTTAGTTAAGTCTGCATTTGATTCAAGAAGGCTTGTTGGAGACAAAAGATTCAAAAGCAACTTGCAAATGAAACTTTGATTTCAAAGCAATTAGTATGTATCACTCACTGGCTGTGTGTCAAGTACTTCACTGAGAATCTTTGTGTAGAATACTGTATTTAACACACATAATAGCACAACAACAGGACAAAGGAGATATTGCCATTCCTACTTCACAGGCAAAGAGGACGAGGCTCAAAAAGTAATTTGTGCCAGGCAAGGTATCAGATGGGAGGGTTCAGAAGTTTTGGAAATGGACAATGTTGATGTTCTTCAAATCCTGGGCCCCTTTTTCATGGCCTTTGTAACCTAGAGAAGCTATTCAGTCCCTTTAGTTAAAAATCTTCATTTGTTAAATAGACAGCAATAATACCAACCTCCTAGCATTGCTGGGAGGACGAACAAGACAATCTTTACAGTCCTGGGAAGAAGAGGTGAGTTCTGTTTCTTAATATTCTTCTGACCTACACCTACACCAGGTCATAATAAACAAATTCAGGATGCCTACCCCACCTTCTCAATTCCAAGTCCAGTGGACTTTGCGTTGAGTAAAAGGAGAAGTACATACTCTTTAGCAGTTTTCTAGGACAGAATTTTCTCACCCAGGTAAAAAGGAAGATGATTATTTAAGTACCCCCTGAAGTGGAAATACGTTTACTTTTTCTGATCCCTAAACATTTTATTTAGAAATCGAGCAATCTCACAGATTTAAGGTAAACAATCAACTAGATGTTTCTTTCTCTGTCTTTTATGAATTCTTCTGTGAGACTCAGATTTTTCACAATGAGTTAAGATAATGACAACTAGTGGGTTTTTTGCTTATTAGTTTGAGACAGGGCCTCACTCTGTGACCCAGGCTGGAGTTTAGTGGTGCAATCATGGCTCACTACAGCCTCAACCTCCCAGGATCAAGTGATCCTCCTGCCTCAGCCTCCCTAGTAGGTGGGACTACAGGTGGTTGCAATCACACCTGGCCATTTTTTTTTTTTTTTTTTTTTTTTTTTTGTAGAGACAATGTCTCACTATGTTGCCCAGGTTGTCTCAAACTCCTGGGCTCAAGTGATCATGATCCATACACCCTGGGCTTCCTAAAGTGCTGGGATTACAGACATGAACCACTGCACCCAGTGATGCCTACTTGTAAATATTTTTGCAGCTCTCTAAAGTCCAATGCTCATGCAGCTCTGACTTAGCATGCTGTCTGGATCTTTGTAGTTGCTCAGTAAAGAGTCTCTGTTAATACAAGGACCAAAGAATAAAGAGGGCATCAGGGAAAGTGGTGAAGGAGATTGTCACCAAATTATTTACTGAACCATTCCACTCATTAGTCCTCAAAAAGATGACTATTTTGATTCTCCTTATCTAGCACCCCCCTGCATGATATGAAAAGATGTTAAACATAGTGAGACACTGCATTATATAAATAACACACACTCTAAGGTTTCAGCTCACAGTTTATTTTAGGTCTCATTCTGCAGGTGCTTGGCATCCAGGGTCAGGTATACTGAAAACCACTGTCCTTTCTTTATGAGGCTGGAAAGTGTCATAGACGAAGGCCTGTCACAATCAATATTAAATTGTCTGTTCACTCAAGCCTGGAGTACATTCTGAGGTTATGTTGCATATCACCAGCCCATGACCAAGGACAGCCAAGCTCAACCCTCCCTGGCCCCCTACCAGACCCAGAAGATTCACAGTTTTGCAATTTGAATGGCCCAAGGCCTTCGGGCCATTGTATAGACTGAGTTTCCAACCCTGAATTCCTCCTTTTGACTCTGGTGCTATATTGGGAAAGTTATCTTCTAGACAAGCAAATAAAAAGAAGGCCCCTTGACTCCTAAGGGTCATTTCCAAATGCATGTGCAGTGCTCCAAGAGCAAAGGAAAACAGCTGTGGAATCCAGCTGCTGCTCTGAGTAGTAAGAGGGAAACCGCCAGGCTTGTGTGGGCTCCCTTTGGTAGCCACGTATCTCAAGTGGCTTTTGTTTTTTGAATGATAAGATAGTGTATGTGCTTCTCATTTTTTAAAATTCCATGTCATCCGCTGCACCAGCAGAAGCCCTGGCAGTCTAAACTCTAAAGGACAGCTCAGTGCGCCCAGAAGTTGAGCCAGTGTTAGGAACATTGCCATAGGATCTTTGTGGGTTTCTCATAAATATTGGAGTGCACAGATGATGCTGAAAAAAAGAAAAACAGATAATCCAAACTACCCACGATAGAACAACAACAAAAAGTCTTTTAAGATTCCAGAAAAAAACCTTCATAGTTAGATTTTATTTTTTCAAAGAAATATGAAAGAAAATGTCTTCTTCATTTCTTAGAACAGAAATGATTGCATGCAAGGTATAGAAGAAACTGAAAACATGTTTTGCTTAGTGAGTATGCCAACTGTTGACAAGAAAGGAAGGAAGGAAAGGAAAGGAAAGGAAAGGAAAGGAAAGGAAAGGAAAGGAAAGGAGAAGGAAGTGAGAGCAAGCAAGAAAGAGAGAAAGAAAGAAGAGAGAAAGAAGAAGAAAGAAGAAAAGAAAGAAAGAAGAAGGAAAGACAGGAATGAAGGAAGGAAGGAAGGAAAGAAAGAAAGAAAGAAAGAAAGAAAGAAAGAAAGAAAGAAAGAAAGAAAGAAAGAAAGAAAGAAAAGAAAGAGGAAGGAAGGAAGGAGAAAGAGGAAGGAAGGAAGGAGAAAGAAGGAAAGAAAGAAAGAGAGAAAAGAAGGAGAGAAAGGGAGGGAGAGAGGGAGGGAGGAAGGAAGGAAGGAAGGAAGGCAGGGAGAGAGGAAGGAAGGAGAAAGAAAGAAAGAAAGGAAAGAGAAAGAAAGGAAGAAAGAAAAAGAAGAAAGAGGAAGGAAGGAAGAAGAAAGAAGGAAAGAAAGAAAGAGAAAAAGAAAGGAAAGAGAGAAAGAGGGAGGGAGAGAGGAAGGGAGGGAGGAAGGAAGGAAGGAAGAAGGAAGAAAGGAAAGAAAAGGGAAGGAGGGAAAAGGAAAAAAGGTAGGGAGGCAGGGAAGAAAGAAGAAAAGGAGAGAAAAAATTAGGCAGGAAGAAAGGGAGGAGGAAAGGAGGGAGAGAGGGAAGAAGTGGAGCTACCTTCTCCATTAGGTAGAAGAGGCACAATATTTAGGAACTGTGATACTTTTAGGGGTCCACATCAATGTCATAACTTTATTTTTATTTAAAATCAGAAGAAAAAAGTGAATATAACAACAAATATATACTATTGAATTCTGCGTGTATCATATTTATTCATATACCAATGCAGTCATAAAATGTAGTTTTTAAATTTATTTAATGGAGAAAGTGGCCCATAAAAGTGTCCAGGGCCTACAAAAGTAGTAACAGTCTCAGGAAGGAGGAAAGGGGAGGGGAGAAGATAGGAGGGAAGTGAGGGCAACAAAAGAAGAAAAGCTGGAAGGGAAATATGGTAAGATTGTGAGATTTTGTGCTTGGTAATAATGGTTGCTGAGGATTCTTCCAGTGGTAGCTTCTAGATGATTATCTGGTTAAAGAACCTGGTTTGGAGACTTGGATACCATTACTGAAAGTTGTATTTTAACTTTCTGGTGATCATTAATGCACTGGGGAAATAGTAACAAAAGCAATAAGTTACTTTAATTCGTCCCATGTTTCCTAGTCTGTATTGTAGCGCAGTTGTGGCCTTAGATTACCTGAACCCTTTAAGTCATATTTATGATCTTTAAACTTTAGTGAAGCTGAGGACAAAGGAAAATCTTCACCCTCAGAGGAATAGACTTCATTTTTTCTAATATTGTAAATTACTGGGTCAATGCTTATTTTCCTGAGTAAGGGACGGTTGTAAGTTAAGGAACTTATAAAAGCTCTGGCCTTCCTGGGCATCTCTCATCCTTTGACACTTTTTAAATTTTCATTTTCAAAATCCTTAGTCCAAGTAGTCACCGCCAAGCCTGGCCTCCCCTCTTCCACTTGCAGAGGAGGCCCCATGAATTCTGTGGAAAACTGTTTCTCTGGGGACCATCTAGACCTTTACAGACTGAATGCAGCAAAGAAGAATTTACTATAAGAATGTGTCCTTGTGAGTTGGACCAGAGTACAAAATATTACCATGAAACTCAGCTGAACTATTTGATTCACTGGGCAATATTTAGGTAAGTTGCTCTGTGCCTCAGCTTCCCCATTTGAAAATGTGCCAAACAACACCTTCTATGCAAAATTATTATCAGGATTAAAATTAAATTATGTGTATGAAGCATTTAGCACATGCTTGACAAGTTTTGGGTGCCAATTAAGTGGTGACTATTATCTTTACTATCATTGATTTTCATTTTTTCTCAATTATTAAAGAGATGATACCTATTGTACATAAATTAAAGGTATTGAAAAGTGTAAAGAATCAAATAGAAAATCACCCATAATCACTTCACCTAGAAGCAACTAATTTGACATTTTGGGATATCCCTATTCCACTCACATGTTTGACAGCATTTTAGATACAAACTATTGAAACTAATAGGAGGGTGCCATACAAAAATCAATTGTGTTCTTATTTATCTGACATCACATAATTACAAAGTGTATTTATTAAATGTGGTGTGATTTATAATGGCAACCCAAATAATAAATATGTAGAAAAAAAACTAAAAAAAATGTACACTTTTTGTGGAAAAAAAATAGGAAATGTTACCTTACGTCATAAAAAAAATTCAGTATCTGAAGATATAGATCATAGTTATGGGTGATCAGATTACAAACCGACAGTTCTTCCCAAATGAATCTATATTTAAATTCAAAGTAATTCCTATAAAATCCCAACAAGGAGCTTCAGAAGATAATACTAAAATTTCATATGAGAGATAAAAGAGGCAGTAATAAAGAAAATTTTGAGTAAGTAGAAAAAACCAAGGGACTTACCAGGTATCAAGGTTTATTAGAAATCCATAGCAATTGTGACATCATTATAAGGTGAAAATACAGACCAACGGGATTGAATAGGAAACTCCAAAACAGATCCAACCATTTACAGAAGTGTAATGTAGAATATAATGGCCATAGAAATCAGCAAAGGGAAAGTGAACTACATAATCAATAGTCCTGGCACAGCTGGTTTTCCAAAAGAAGATAAATAGAATCAATCACTTTCTCACTCCATGCACAAAGAATTATTCCAAATGGATTAAAACCTAAATGTGAAAAGCAGACCTAAAAATTTAGTGGAATATATAGAAGAGTATTATCTTTATGCCTTGTAATAGTAGATTTCTCAACCATTGCTCAAATGTATTATTATTTCTTTAAAGAAAATTAATGATAACTTTGCATTTGTTAAAACTTGAAAATTCTATACAACAAAATACTTTAAAACAAAGCCAAAAGGCCTCAGAGAAGATATTAGCAACACACTCTCTATGAAAGGGATGGTATGCAGAATATCTTACAATTAATTAAGAAACGCATAGAAGGCAATAATAAAATGAACAAAATTTATGAATGTACAAGTATTAGAACAGAAAACCCAAAAGACCAATGAGTGAGTGAAAAGATGACCAGTCTCACTAATGATAAAGAAAATAAACACTAAGATACCATTCCACACACATAAGATAGTTTAGAATTGAAAAGTCTAACAATACCAAGTGTTGACAAGAATGCAGAACAAAGCAAATTCTCATACTTTCTTGTTGGGTGTGTAAATTTTTATAATCATTTGGGAGAGTAGTTTTGCAAAATCTAGCAAAATTGAAGATAGGCATAACTGAGACCCAGCAATTTTACTCCTAGGAATATGCCCTGGAGAAGGCTTTGTACATGTGTATGATGTGCGGGTACTGGAATGTGTAGTGCTATAACCTAGGATGTTCATAATAGCCACAAGTGGAAAGCCCTGCAGATGTCCATCAATAGGAGAATAGATAAATGAATTGCATATTTATGCAGTGAAATACTCCTCAGCAAATAAAATAAATCAACTAGAAATACATACCTATCAAAATGAATTGATCTGCCAAACAAAATATTACACAGAAAAAGAAAACTGCAGTAAGTTGTTGGTTACATAAAATTTCAAATATAAAAACAATACTCTTATGCTGTTTATGGGTATTTCTATATTGAGTACAAGTATGAAATTATGACTTAGATTAATAATCAGCAAATTCAGGGTAGTTGCTTCTGAGAAGAGACTGAGAAAAATGGAATGAGGGAAATTCAGTGGATTTCAACTGTCTATAATAATGCATCATTTAGGAAAAAAATGAATGTGAATATGGCAGAGTAAAACATTTTAACAAAGTTGAGTGATGAATGCGCTGGCTAAGTTACATCATTCTCTGCATTTTCTCTATACTTTAAAGATTTCATAATATGACAAATATTTTTAAAGATTAGACAAATGCCTGTTGCAATTGCAGTTAAAGGAATAAAACCCAGTTGTTCACAAATATGCCAAATGAAAAGCACATTGGTAAAATAAATAAATAAATAAATAAATAAATAAATAAATAAATAAATGTCTGGGAGAGGAGTAACTTCCCAGGGAGGGAACTGCTAAATGGAACAGTTGAGTTTTTCTTCTTGACTGGCTGATATCCTCTGGAGTTTTCTCGTATTAAGTGTCAAGCCATTTGTACTAGGTACCATGATGTGGAGAAACCTGGAGCCACAGGCATCCATGCACTCTGAATTTCACCCAACACCACCACAACCAAACACAAAACAAAAACATTTGAACCATGACCAGCAAAACCAACGTGCACCAGGTAAGAGATAAAAATGCAAAATGTACCATGGTGTGACCCATGCTTGCTCAGTGAGATGTGGCTCTGAACTTCCCTGAAGTCAAAACAAAGAGGCAAGCATGGCCAATCCCAAGATTTGCAACATCCAACAGGCAAAATCAAAGGGCTTTTCAGGAGAAGTACAAACATTTCAGGAGATTAGAGCCCCAAAGAAAATTCTCCCTTGTTATGATAAGGATAAATACAAAATGAGAAACAAAGCCATCTACCCAACAAACAGCCTAGACACTGAGCACTGAATCTGCTCCAACCATCCACACAACTTACTGTCTACACTGCATTATCATGACCTTCCTATTCCGTTGTCTTCATTAATGACTTCACTACTCAGGGGGACTTTTGTCCAGGCATTGATTGTTCATTACAGGAACTTCCCCAAAGACCTAGCTACTCTTCCCTGGAAAGCATCAACAGACAACTGGGGCCCTAAGAGGCTTTGAATCTTTATTGTTTCCCCAATGCTTTTGGTAGAAAGGGGATACAGAATGGGTGCTGATATCTGTTACTAGGTAATAAGCATCTTCCACAATTTTAAATTGTATTACTAACATCAATAATTGGTATTCAGTGGGTCCTAAAGATTTTGCATTTATTATCTCATTTAATCATTAAAACATCTCTAAATGCATGGTACTGATATTTTTCCCATTTTACAGATAGGAAAACCAAAGCTCAGACACAGAGATTAAGCAACTGGTCCAGTGTCAGGCAGTAACTATCAGAATCAGGACTTGAATTGGATCTGTGTGCCTTCAGTGTCTGAGTCCTATAACCAGTATGCTTTACTGTTCCTATCGGAAAAATTCGAGTCTATACCACCAACAACTGGTTGATTTTAGACTCCATAAAAGGAAGAGGCATGGCCATTTCTCTATCTTGAAAATTAGTTCCATGAGATAGCTATTCTGAATCTGACCCTGTCATTCTCTGGGGTTTGTGACTAGCCAATACGTGACTAGCCAATACCCCTCTTTAACATAGCCCCTTCTCTCCCACTCCATCCCAAGAAGAAAGCATGGCCTTTGTGATCCAAGCTCCTGGAGACCCCTCTGTGAAAGCAGTGCGGGCTCCACAGACCCAGCCTAGGGACCATTTGGCAGGCTGAGCCATGTGGTCGTGGGCCAAGGTTCACACAGGAGTGCAGAGTGATTTGCAATCAGTTGGGAGTGATTACACATTGTTTCTCATCGATAGGCAGGAGGGAGCCCTGACGGGATAATGAGATGCAGCTGATGGAAAATCACAGCTGACTGTCGCCAGTGAGCGAGCTTGCACAGCCCTGCAGTGCTGCAATCGAGTCCTCCCCACTGCAAAGGCCAGGAGAAAAATCTGTGGAATTTTAATACTAAGCTACCCCACAGTGCCAAGGGAAATTGACTGGAGGGTCCATCAGTTGAGTAGCAGATAATTGGGTAAGAACAGGATACAGGCGATTCCTCTGGACAAACCACAAACCCCGCCAGGACGGGGCTCCAAATAGCTTTCCTAAAAAGAGAGAGCAGCCGTGCATAGGCAGCCCCTGGGAAACGGCTAAAATGCAGGGTACTAAAGCATGGGGCCCCTTTGTCTTGCCTGGCCCCAGCAAAACAAAGTGAATTTCTTTGCCTCCGTGCGTTACCTGCACAGGGTCAGAAACTGCCACGGAGTGTTTTTCTCACTGTGCTCAATGAGAGAATCTGTTTAAGCTATGTTTCCATGGATCAGTACGCTAAGGGCCAACTTGAGCCCTGTTTACCCTTCTGTAGTCAAGGAAAGACAGCTGTTTGCTTAAATTGAGGTCTCCTTCTTCCATGACAGTCATTACTGCCTCCCCAGTTAGAGGTAATAAGCTTGAATTTCCCAAGCAGATGTGAGTTGCTCAAGTCTTGACTATTCTTGTAAAGGCCATCCAGAACCCAGAGTGATGTTCCCGAAGAAGGTACTAAAGACTAAGTCTTCATACTTGATTACCATTCCCGATGGAGGTGCAAAGAGGTCCCTAATAAATAAACTTGCTGAGTGCGCAACTCTGGCCCAGACCTTTAACCCTGTTTCCTCACATAGCATTTCTATCTCCTACATTTAGGCTGTGTTGCCACTGAACAACTCACTGGACTCATTCATAAGAAAGGAGGTGGAATTTGGCCAATCAGTGCTTGGCTAGTGAGCACCTAAATAAACAAATAGTGCAGCAAGTTGACTGAGTCAAACCATTGGTTAACCGATTCAGTTTTGTTTTGTTAACAACTTACAATATTCCTTTTTTAAATTAAAGACTTTTTTATTTTGAGAAAACTGTAGATTCACAAACAGTTGTAAGAAATAATGCAAAGAGTTTCCTTTTAGAGTTTACCTCATTTTCCCCAATGGTAACATCTTGCAAAATTATAAGGTGAAATCACAACAGGATATAGACATTGATACAATTCATTGATTCCCAGGTATCCCTTGTTTTGCTCATTTGTTTTATGCAACCTATCTTACAGGTAGGTTCCAGCATCCAGCAGCATGGTCAAGGTAGAGGAGTTCCATCACCACAAGAATGCCTTGGGTGGCTTTTTGTAACCCTCCTCCCTGACCCATCCCTAACCCCTGCCAACCATTAATCTGTTTTCTATTTCTACAATTTTCTTACTTTAAGAAATCTACATCAATGGAATTGTAGAATATGTATTATTTCAGAATTGACTGCTTTTTCACTTAGCATCATTATCTGGATTCATCCAAGTCGTTGCGTGTATCCATAGCTCATACCTTTTTATTGCTGAGTAGTACTCCATACTATGGACGTACCACAGTTTGTTTAACCATTCACTTGCTGAATGACATCTGGGTTACTTCTGGTTTGGGGCTATTTTGAATAAAGTTGTTTTGAATATTCATGTGTTAGGTTTTTGTGTAAACATACATTTTCATTTTTCTGGTATAAATATCCCAGAGAATAATGGCAGGGTTATATGACAATTGCATAGTAAGTTGTATAAGAAATTCCCAAACTGCTTTTCAGAATGGCATGGTCATGTTACATTCCCACCAGAAATGTATCAGTGATCCAGTTTCTCTTCGTGCTCACTAGCTTTTGGTGTTGTCCCTATATTTTATCTTAGCCATTCTGATGGATGTGTAATGATATTTCACTGTGGTTTTAATTTGTACTTACCCAAGGGCTATTGATGATTAACATCTTTTCACATGTTTATTTGCCATCCATACACCCTCTTCAGTGAAATGTTTATTCATATATTTTGTGAATTTTCAAATTGGATAGCTTGGCTTTTTTTTTTTTTCTACTGCTGACCCATCCCACTTTTCCATTTATTGCTAGTGACAGAAACTAAAAAACTTGGCTTCAGCCTGCTAAAAGCTGAAAACGAAACAAAATAGAACAACAACAAAATAAGGCATGTTGGACAAGTTTCCATGAGTTTACATATGTCCTCTCACTTAATGATCACAATCCTATGAGTTAATTTCTGTTTTCTTTCTTATGTTACTGTAAGGAAAAAAGCTTGGAGAAACTGTGTGCCCAGGGCCACAGAACAAGAAAGTTGCAGAGATGGAAACCCAGGTATCCTGACACCATAATTTGTCCTCCAAATGCCTGTATTATACTGTCTACCTGTGTATTGTTTGATTTATTTGACAACATGAAGTCATGTCTTTTGTAATCACACACACAAAAATATTGCTGAAAGTAACTTAATTTTGATCTTTAAAGGAAGAGATATGTCCTCTCTTTGACCAGCTTAGCTGCAATGTCAGTTTACCAGTTGTGGAGTTGAGCCTGTGGTCCATATACAGCCTATGGGAACGCTCCCTTTAGGACCTTTTGCCCATAAACAAACTTCTAAAACTTCTTGAATATTCTAATGATTTACAGTGTCTAAAAACAAATCTTTTTTTTTAAGAATACAATTTTTTTTTCCTTAAAATGTGTTTGGCTGCTTTCGAATAGCTCCTGAGAATTAAGTGGTCTCTACAATGTCTCCTCTGTATTCCAAATAAACAAGTCAAAGCCCGAAAGCCCTGTGGTGGAACATGACCCAAACACACAAGTCGTTACGGCCTAAAGTCACCTCGCCAGAATATACCGAAAGACAAACAGAGAGCATTCTTTAAATATTTCCAGTTCGAAAAAAAAAACAAAAAACCTTATTTCTTTTTTTAAACTAACAAGCCACTAGAAAGAAAATAGTAAATAAATGAAAAAGTAAATAGTAAATAAAATGTACATTAATTAAAATAAGTAAGTATTTGCTTGACAAAAAAAACGTCTCCAGTAACCCCAAATCCTGCAAAGGAAAGAAGTGGGGAGTTGGGACTTGGCATAAATACTCCAGAGCTCTCCCTCAGTCTCTTTATTTCATACTTTTCTGATCCACTGACATCTCCC
This sequence comes from Papio anubis, assembly GCF_008728515.1. Lineage (NCBI taxonomy): Eukaryota > Metazoa > Chordata > Mammalia > Primates > Cercopithecidae > Papio > Papio anubis. Next base: position 10,322,819 of record NC_044993.1, read on the forward strand.
CACATACTCAAACCTCTACAAAAAAATAAACACTAAAAATTTTTTTTAAAAAAAAGTATGATTATTTTTCTAAGGGCTGTTCATTCTACCATGGAAATATTTCTTCCATTACTAACATCCTTTCTATTCTGATGACCACTAACTTAGTTGGGCTCATGTCACTTGTTTTCTTCTGGATTCTTGTAACAATCTTCTCCCAACTCCAGTTTCTTTCTTCTTCAACCCATCTTACCCAGACTGCCATATTAACTGTCACAAAACACAGCTCAAAGACCTTCAGTGGCTCCCCACCACCTGCTGATGCAAGTACAAACTCTGCAATTTGGAATTCAAGGCTATTGAAAGAATTATTTCAATCTAACTTTCCCTACTTTTTCTCCCACCTTCATTCTGTCCAACCTAGGGGAAGAACCAATTCCAAGCTGGCCTTGCCACCTCTGTGCGTTTCTTCAAGCTGAGCCTTTAGCCTGGGCTGTCCTCAGGGGACATGTGGCCATTCATTGCCTCCTTCAAAGCCGTCAGAGACCCTCCTCCATAGGATTTTCCTTTTCTCCTACAAGTCAAGACCTGGAACATCAGCTAATGGTAATCCTCAGTTTAGCATAGCTGCCCGCAAAGGTAAGCACTCTGAAGGCACTCTTAATCTAATCTTAACAATGATGTGAGTTAGGCAGTCATCTGCTGGTAAATGTTTAACAACTGGTTCTTGGGGGAAGGGAGGGAGATAGTACATGCATATATTTGCATACATACATTTATTGTAACTGTGGTTGATATAAAGGACACAAAGCCCACTTAAATATTCAATACTCCTTTTTGTAAATTCCATATAGCCCCTCGATTCTTAAAGAATATTTTGTTGTTTTTTGGTCAAATAATTATATCTATAGCCAAACTGTGGTTGTGAAGGACAGGTGAGGATAATTCCAACATAAATATTTGTTGATATTTTGCTTTCATTAGTGAGTAAGGTGAAAGTGAAAATGTGAAATGCTGGAACTTCACTTACTTATTAATGACATGAGTGAATTCTTTGCTAGCTTAGATAATAGCGATTAAATGCTAAAATAATATTTGCTCAAGTTGTTATTTGCAGACACTGCACAATTTTATGGTTAATATGCATCATTAACATCATTTCTAACACATGCTTAAGTCTAGAGAATTAAAATAACAATAAATTAAGCCCTGATTTGCCTATTTCCATGGTGTAAATATTTCCATCACCACTGATTTCAAGCTGCTGACTTGATGTCACTGAACATGGAGGCAAGAAAAGATGCACAGCTGCTCCCTGTTACACAATATTTCTACTATACAGATAAAATAGATGTAAATAAACCAAATAATATAGGTACATGTAAAATAATTAGAAAGTTTTGAGTCTTGAGGATTTATTACCTTTGTTTTAATGTGATTGATTTGATGATAAATTTGTATAATTTAGTCCTTAATTATGACTGTGCTTAATAATTGACCCGAACATTTTCTGAAAATTTAATAATCAGCTCTGACATTCCAGTACAAGCCAACCCCAGCATCTCGCTGGAATAAGAGATTATTAATGCCCTTTTTACTGATGAGGAAACAGTTCTCTAGTCCAAATGTAAATGTGTCGATTGAGTAAATAAATCTATATAAATGAAAATTATTTCACCAGTACTCCACCAACCTGAGATCCTGGTCATATTTATCTTCTTCATCTCTGTATCATTGGGCCCAGCACTGCAACTGGCTTGGGGCAGAGCTCAATCGATTCTTGTCAACTTTGCCCTTCCCTCCCTATTCAGCCGTTTATAAAGAAGGCTGACCTACAAACTTATTTTGGTGAGAGCATAGGAAAGATCTATTCTTGAGCAGTGAAACACAACTAGCTTCCTCCACTCCATACCGCAGATCTGACCTAGCTCTGTGACCTCAGCCTGCCACTGCACTCTAAGGCTCAAAATGGAAACCACGTGATACAAACAGAATAAGAAAATAATTACAAAAGGCCTTTTGTAAACTGTAGAGCGCTGCATTCTAGGGATTTGTTCTTTTAAAAGAAGAGAACCCATGGTAGAGGTGGGAAGAAATATTTTCTCACTTCTCTATAGGTATCCATATCTCTTACTAAAAAATATATTGACTCTGGAGAAGATGGGAGAAGCCCTCCCACTAGAAGCAACTATAATAGTAGACAAAAAATATATGAAATAATTATCCCCAAGCACTGTTACAAGAAGCAGTGCAGGATTCCATTGGCTTTCCACCTGGACACACTTTTTTATAATGTAAACTAGGGAGAAGGATCTAGAACAGCACAATCCAGCTCAGTTGGGGAGACTGAGATGACAGTTTGGGGTCATGATGTTGTTTTTGTAACATGACGTTACAAAATTATGTATAAATTAGATATATATTCTGGATTCAAGATAGACCAATGTATTTTAACGTGACATAGTATGAAAAGTTTATTGATATGGTTTCACATTCTGCATTGCAACTAATCTCACAAATTTTTTGATGATATAGTTGCTTTTCATAAAAACATATTTTTATGTGAAATGGGGTTTATCATTGCCATTTTAAATCACTTAATAAACATTTACAATTTTTACTTTTAATTTATAATATTTTAAATATAGATAAATATTATGCACTTGAAGGGCCACAAGACAAAAGTATTTGACAAGGGCTTCCCTAGAGTCAAGGTTATTCTAGACCCCTAACGGAGTTTAAAAGAAGGGTTGAAAGTATTGTACTGATCTGAAAGTAAGTTAACTGCCCAATAAGACAAAATTCAACACTTTATTAAGATTTTGTTAAGAATGACTAGGAAATTTAGACACTCAAAATTTAGTATCCATACAATCCAATATCCAACCAAAAATTACTAGACATTTGAAGAACCAGAAATATGTGGTCCATATCTAGGAGAATATTCAGTCCATGGAAACAGACTCCAACAAAATGACAGAGATAATAAAATTAGCAAAAGAAGAATTTAAGAGTCACTATAAATATGTTTGTATTCAGGATTCCCCAGAGAAACAGAACCAACAGCATAGAGATTTATCATGATGGATTGGCTCACATGATTAGGAAGGCTGAGAAGCCCCACAATCTGCCATCTGCAAGCTGCAGCCCCGTGAAAGCCTGATGGTCTAGTTTCAGTCCAAACTTGAAGGCCTGAGAACCAGGGGAACCAACAGTGTAAGTCCCAGCCAGAGTCCAAAGGCTGAAGAACCAGGCGCTTCAGTGTCTAAGGGCAGGAGAAGATGGATGTCCCAGCTCAGAAATAAAGAGCAAATTCACCCTTCCTCTGACTTTCTATTCAGGCTCTCAACAGACTGAGCGATGCCCAACTGTATTATGATGTCAATCTTCTTTATTCAGTTGACTGATTCAAATGCTAATATCTTTCAGAAATACACTGACAGACACGTACAAAAATGTTTTACCAGTCAACTGGGCATTCTTCGGCCGAGTCAAATTGACATGGCCATGCGTGGTGGCTCATGCCTGTAATCCCAGCACTTTGGGTGACTGAGGCAGGCAGATCACTTGAGGCCAGGAGTTCAAGACCAGCCTGGCCAGCATGGTGAAACCCCATCTCTAATGAAAATACAAAAAAATTAGCCAGGTGTGGTGGCATGTGCCTGTCATCCCAGCTACTCAGGAGTCTGAGGCAGGAGAATCGCTTGAACCTGGGAAAAGGAGGATGCAGTGAGCTGAGATCATACCTCTGCACTCTAGCCTGTGCAACAGAGACTCCATCTCAAAAAAAAAAAATTGACACATAGCGTTACCAATCACAATGTTCACGAGTATAAAGGGAAAGAATAATGTAGAGGAAACATAAAGAATCTCAAGAAAGAAATAGGCCGGGCGCCATGACTCACACCTGTAATCCTAGCACTTTGGGAGACTGAGGTGGGTGAATTGCTTGAGCCCAGGAGTTCAACACCAACCTGGGCAACAGATGAAACCTCATCTCTACAAAAAAATAAATTAGCCAGGCAAAGTGGTGTGCACCTGTGACCTGCAGTCCCAGCCACTTGGGAGGCTGAACCAGGATCATCTGAACCAGGAGGTTGAGTCTGTTGTGAGCCAAGATCATGACACTGCACTCCAGCCTGGGCAATAGAGTGAGATCTTGTCAAAAAGAAGAAGGAGAAGGAGAAAGAGAAGAAATAGAGGCTATAAGAAGAGAAACAAATAGAAATTCTAGAATTTGAAAATACAGTATCTAGAATTTGAAAGTACAGTATCTAAAAATCTAGAACGTGAAAATACAGTATCTAAATTTCCTAGTTATATTGCTAGATGGCTTAATAACAGACTAAACAGTGCAGGAAAAAATGATGAGAAACTTTAACACAGAACAATATAAACTGTCCAACACAAGGACAAGAGGAAACAAAGCTGAAAACAAAATGGAACAAATTTTCAGTGACTTGTGGCGTGGTATCATGCAGTCTAATATACATGTGACTAAAGCAGCAGCAGGAGAGAAGAGACAGGAACAGAAAATACATGGAGAAATAACGATGGAAGTTTTTCAAATTTTTTGAAGTTCACTAAACTGTAAGCAGGATAGCCAAAGACACACACACCGTAACCAAGACACGTCATAATCAAATTGCTAAAACCCATGATACAAAGAAAATTTTAAAAGCACCAGAAGAGGAAGAGTTAAACAACGAAAATACACATTATATAAGAAAAACAATAAGGATATCCAAAGTCTTTGTAAAGAAATGCAAACTAAAAGGTAAAATAATGATGTCATTAAAAGGCTGAAAGAAAAAAAAAAATTTCAACTTAGAATTCCATATTCAATTAAAATACTCATTAACAATTAAGGAAACGACAACAACACAAATTTCAGACAAATGCAAACTCAGATAATTTTTCATCAGGCCTGCACTCTGAGAATATTGATGAAAATGTTTCAGGCTGAAGGAAAGTGACATTAGATATAAACTCAGTTACGCATAAAGGAATGAAGAGTGTGATTCTATAGGTAGATATAAATAAAATACTTTTATTGTTTTTAATGTAATTTAAGGCTTAAAATTCATAACAGCATATTTCAGTATTATCATAGGTTTAGAAGTGAAACATGTGGCAATAATAACAAATAGCCGAAGGGGATAACGGAAATAAACCGTGCTAAAGTTCTTACATTTACATCAAGTTTTTTAATAGTATTTGAAGGTATACAATGATAAATTAGACATGTGTACTGTAAATGTAAGAACAGGAACCTCAATAAATAAATATATATATGCACACACACACATATATATATGTCTACATACATACACATGGAAATTAATAAATAAAACACTGAGATGTAGGTAATAAACCAATACAGAATAAAAGGTAGAATACTAAAAAAAAAAAAAATCTGAAAAAAGTACTCATTTTATCCAAAGAAGGACAAAAAAGAGAAGGAAAGAAACAAATAGAAACAAATATCAAGGTGGTAGGCTTAAACCGAAGCATACCAATTTTACATAGAATGTAAATGGGTTCAGCACTCCAAATGAAAAACAGAATTTAACAGACTAGATGGAAAAGAAAGACACAACTATATGTTTTTTCACTAAAGATACATTTTATATATAACAACATAAACAAGTTAAATATAAAATAATAAAAATAATACAGCTACAAATCGTAAGAAAGCTGTAGCGCCTATACTGATGTGAGACTAAGTAGATGTTAGGACAAGAAATTTTTCCAAACATGAAGAAAGATATTTTATGTTAATCAATAGGTCAGTTTACTAAGAAGACATAACAATCCTAAATCTGTGTGCTCCTAATGACAGAGTTTCAAAATACTTGAAGCAAAAATGACAGCACTTATTGTGAAATGGATAAATTCACGATTAGAGATGAAGACTAATAAAGGCACGTAGGCAGAAAAATCAGTCTAGCCTATCAGTGAAATCGACTTCACATTTATAGAACACTGTATCCAACAACTTCAAAATATGCATTATATTCAAGTAGGCATGAAATAGTTCTAATAGTAGGTATGTGTGTTGGGGCACAAAAAAAGTCTCAATGAATTTTTTTAAATTAAAATCTTACAGGGTATTTCTCTGGCCACAAAGAATTAAACTAGAAGTCAATTACCAAAAACTCTGGAAAATCCACAAATATTTTGAAATCAAACAACACTCTTCAAAATAATGCATAGGTCAAAAAGGAAACATAAGGGACATCAGAAAATAATTGGAACTGAACAAAAAGATAAACAAAGAGATCATAACCCATCAAAATTTGTGGGATGCAGCTAAAGCGGTTTTGTTTGTTTGTTTGTTTGTTTGTTTTTGAGATGGAGTCTCCCTCTGTCGTCCATGGTGCTGTGAAAAATAATATCTCATTTGGTTTTATGGCAGCATAGTATAGGAGGAAATTTATAGCTTTAAGTATTTATAATAATATAAAAGAAAGATTTCAAAGTGTGGACCTAAATTTCCACTATAAGAAACTAGAAAAATAATAGCAAATTATATCTAAAGTATTCAGAAAAAAGGCAATAATAGAAAGAGTGGAAATAAATGAAAAAGAAAATGGATAAACAATAGAGAAAAATCAAGGAAACAAAAGATTGGTTCCTTGAAAATATTAATATAATTCATAAACCCCTAATTACACTAGTCAAGAAAGAAAGAGGAATCACTTACTAGCAATATGAAGAATGAAAACACTATAAACACTACCAACATTAAAAAGATAACAAAGGTATATTGTAAAGAGTTTTTTACCAATATCAAGACCTATTTCTTAAAATACACAAATTATTAAAACTGATAGAAGAAACAGAAGTTTCAAATATTCCACATCTATTAAAGAGTTTTAATTCATAAACACCTATCACAAAAGAAAATTCAGTTTCAAAGCTTCTCTGTTAAATTTTATTAGACCTGCAAGGAAGAAATAATGCTGCTCCTACATAAATGCTTTCAGAAAACAGGAAGAAGAAACTATTTTTATGTCATTTTATGAGGACAACATAACCCTGATAGCAAAACCAGATGAAGACATTAACAAAAAAAAAAAAAAAAAAAAATCCTCATTAACACAGGTCGAAAAACCTTTAACAGCACACCAGGAAATAGAACTTGACAATATTTTGGCGACAAAGAGGATAATATATTATGATCAAGTTTGATTTGTTTTAAGAATGTAAGGTAGGTTTAATACTTGCAAATACAATACACCATACTAACAGAATATAAGAGAAAAAGTATATAGTTATCCCAGTGAATGAACACTTTGACAATGTGTGAAACCTGCTCATGATAGAAATTCTTAGCATAGTAGGAGTTGAAGGAAATGTTCTCGATCTAATAAAAGGAATCTATGGAAAACACTGTAGTTAACATTGTGCTTAAGATAAAAGACTAAGCACTTTTTCCCCAAGATCAGGAATAAGGTAAAGATGTCTTTCCTCATAAATTTTATTCAACATTTTACTGCAGGTCCTAGACAGTGCAATAAGACAAGAAAAATAAAAGCCAAATATATTAGGAAGGAAGAAGTAGAACTACCTTTATTAGCTGATGACATCATCATGTATGTAGAAAATTGTAAAGAATGTAACAAAGTGCTACCAGAGTGCATAAATAAATTTATTGAGGTCACAGGATACAGTCAATATATAAAAGTAAATTGTATTTCCATATGTTTACAGAAATCAAGCTTAATGTTTTTAAAATTTTTTCAATAACACACAAAAATATAAATAATACTACAAAATATAAAATACTTAGATATACATTTATTTAAATATGTACTAGGCTTCTATGCTAATAAACTACAAAACTTTTTGGAGAGAAGTAAAAATTTAAATAAATGAAGAGTAAATCATTTTTGGATTGTAAAAATATAGTTAGGATGCTAATGCTTTGAAAATTGTTTTCTAAATGCAGTTCAACATCAATCAAAATTCTAGCTGCCACTTTTGTAGAAATTGACAATTAGATTTTAAAATTTATGTGAAAATACAAAAGACTTTATTATTATTTATTTTTATTTTTTTGAGATGGAGTCTCACTCCATCACCCAGACTGGCTGGAGTGCAGTGGTGCCATCTTGGCTTACTGCAACCTCCGCCTCCTGGGTTCAAGCAATGCTCCTGCCTCAGCCTCTCGAATAGCTGGGATTACAGGCGCATACAAACATGTCTGGCTAATTTTTCTATTTTTAGTAGAGATGGGGTTTTACCATGTTAGCCAGGCTGGTCTCGAACTCCTGACCTCAAATAATCCACCCACCCCTACTCCCAAAATGCTGGGATTACAGGCATAAGCCACTGCGTCCAGTGGCAAAAGACTAAATAGCCAGAACAATTTTGAAAAGGAAGAGATTTAAAGTTAAAGAAATTCTATTACTCAATTTTATGACAGTAGAAAGCTGAACATAATCACAATAGTGTGTCATGTTAGTGTAACATTGGAAAAATATATCAATATAACAGAAAACAAAATTCAGAAATAGACCCAGACTTAAATGGTTAGTTGAGTTTTCAGGAAAGGACCAAAGCAATTTATTGGGGAAGGAATTTATCTATATACAAAATAGATGAAACGACTTATATCTCACATCATATACAAAAATTAATTTCAGATGGTCTATGGACCTCAATGTAAAAGATAAAACTAAAAATCTTCTATATTGAATCTCAGAGAATTTTTTCACAACATTAAAGTGATCAAAAATTTCTTAGGACACAAAAAGTACCAACCATAAAGGAAAAATAACATGGCAAAATGGACTTTTTAAAATTAAGCATATCTGCCTTTCAAAATACAACATTATAAAGTGCATATTAAGACATAAACATTGACAAAATAGTCAAAAGACTGAGGCAAGGCGTAGTAGCTCACGCCTGTAATCCTAGCACTTTGGGAGGCCTAGGCGGGTGGATCACCTGAGGTCAGGAGTTCGAGGCCAGCCTGGCCAACATGATGAAACTCCATCTCTACTAAAAATATGAAAATTAGCTGGGCATGATGGCAGGCCCCTGTAATCCCAGCTACTCGGGAGGCTGAGGTAGGAGAATTGCTTAACCCCAGGAAGTGGAGGTTGCAGTGAGCCGAGATTGTGCCACTGCACTCCAGCCTGGGCAACAGAATGAGACACTGTCTCAAAAAAAAAAAAGACTGATACTCAAAATATGAAAATGTATAAACAACCCTTAAACCTCAATATTTGAAAGATAAATGACTCAGTTTTTTTAATGAACAAGAAACTCAAACCGGAACTTAATTTTAAAAATACTCAAATGGTCAAAAGCACACGAAAAAGTGTTCAACATTAGTCATCAGGAAAATATAAATAAAACCATGAGATAATATCATGCACTGACTAGAATGGCTAAAACAAAAGAGACTGACAGCACCAGATGTTGCTGTGGACCTGAAAGGAGTGCAAAGTGGTAGGATCAGTGGGAAACCAGTCCAGCAATATCATAAAAGTAAACATACGCCTACACCAGGACCCAGCAATACCACTTTTAATGTGCACCCAAAAGAGATGAAAGCATATGTACATAAAAAGGCTTGTACAAGAATATTTATGGAAGCTTCACCAACAATAATAAATAACTATACAGAGTTCAGATGTCCATCAAAAGGAAATGAATAAACAATTAGTGACATATACATACAATGGAATACCATATAACAATAACATGTAACAAACTACGAAACGTGCCACAACATGAATCCACCTCAAAAACATAATACTGAATAGCAGAAGCCAGATATGAAGCAGTACTCTGTACGATCCCATTCAACTGAAGTTTTGAAATAGGCAAAACTAATCTCTGATGAAAAAAAATATATGACTTAAGTCTTTTTTCTTCTTACCACCAAGAATGCCAATGTAAAACCCTTAAATACGCATACGCACACACACACACATATACACGCCACAACCTTCTGATAGATGATACCAAATGTGACTTAGACTTCTCCTTCACTGAGATGCAGAAATTTGATTTTTCCCCTGCTAGTACAGAATCCTATGTACCCAAGAAAGCAAACTGTAAATCAATACTCACGAGTTAAAGGTGACATTTCAACAACTGTACATCCTGGAGCCTCTCAGGATCTCAGGATCATTTTGTTCCTGTCAAATATCTAACTTTTTAAATAATTTATGAGCATTGAACTCCACATCTTACAATTCCAGGATGAACTGTCTTCATTTTAGATGTGTATGTTGTCATTCAAAGAGCCAGTTATTTATTCATTAAATATTATTGGACATGTACTATGTGCCAGGCACTAACTATATTGAGCAGTGTGGATTTAATAGTGGAAAAGGTAGTCACAACCTAGACCTGAAGCTTATATGGGGAGGAAAAGAGAATAAACATCAACTTATGGGTTGTATCAATAGTTGTTCTTTTTTTTTTTTTTTTCCCCTGAGACAGGGTCTCACTTTGTCACCCAGGTTGGAGTACAGTGGCGTGATCTCTGCTCACCGCAACCTCTGCTTCCTGGGCTCGAGTGATTCTCCAGCCTCAGCCTCCCAAGTAGCTGAGACTACAGGTGCATGCCACCAACGCCCAGCTAAGTTTTGTAGAGACAGGGTTTTACCATGTTGCCCAGGCTGGTCTCGAACTCCTGAGCTCAAAGCCATTGGAACACCTCAGCCTTGCAAAGTGCTGGGATTACAGATGTGAGCCTGTGCCAGGCCTAATTTTTACATTTTAATTGTAATGATTGTTAAAAAAATAAAAATGAAAATAATTGGACAGCATAGGCTTCTTATGTGAACATTTACCAAGAAGACGTGATCTTGTCTTGGATGAATGGAGTCAGAATAGAGATCAAGGAGGGCTTCCAGGACGAAGAAGCTTTTGAGGTGGGCTTTGAATGGTGAATAAAGATATATCTGGAGGGTGCTAACATTTAAGATGCCGTGAGAAAACTCCTCATTGAGGAAAGCAAAGATACAGAGTGAGTCTGATGAAACTAGCAAGGTCTGTAATAAGCAGGGCTCTGTTAGGAATTTTGGCTTGATCAATAAATAAAATCAGTGGGGAAGCTATTAAGGAATTTGCACTATGAAGGGATATGACCGTCTGGTTACGGTGTGTAGAATAGACTGGAAAGTATGGCTAGAAGCAGTGGGGAGACAAGCTTGAAGACAATAATAATAAACAAGTGTCCCTACTAATTTCCAAGGAGAGATGTGCTCTGAACTTAGATAGCCCTACTTGGAAGAATTAGCAAATACATGGCGCTGCTTTGTGGACAAAAAAACAGAAATCTAAGCAGATGTCACCTTTTTAGCAGAGAAAGTGAAAGAAGAGTGAGAAGAAGAGAGGACATAAGAATAAACAGACCCCAGAAGATAAACATCTAGGATAAGCTATGCGCCAGTTTTTCTTTTAGATTTTTATTTAGATTTAGCAATTAATAAGAGCTCATTCTGCCTCAAAAGTGCACCAAGGGCTTTATATTTATCACAGAACTGGAGGTTTAGAGAGGTAGAGTAACTTACTCAGGGTTACAAAATCGGTAGGTGGCAGAGACAAAGCTTGAACCAAGGGCTCTCTAGTGTGAAATGATGCCTCCTCACACTACATGATGTTCCTCTTTAATGGTTACCTCCTGCCCTTGGAGTTCTCCATTACTCCAAGCCCATTATATTTGGAACAGTTCAGAGTTCTTCTATACTTCGCCATGGATACATGAACCTTAGCCCTAATGGAGCCTTAGAAATTAAGTAGGTCAATCCTCTGCTTTTTGAGACGGAGTCTCGCTCTGTAGCCCGGGCTGGAGTGCAGTGGCCGGATCTCAGCTCACTGCAAGCTCCGCCTCCCAGGTTTTACGCCATTCTCCTGCCTCAGCCTCCCGAGTAGCTGGGACTACAGGCGCCTGCCACCTCGCCCGGCTAGTTTTTTGTATTTTTTAGTAGAGACGGGGTTTCATGGTGTTCGCCAGGATGGTCTCGATCTCCTGACCTCGTGATCCGCCCGTCTCGGCCTCCCAAAGTGCTGGGATTACAGGCTTGAGCCACCGCGCCCGGCCGAATCCTCTACTTTTATAAAAGGATAATGTGAGATGTAGGGATATGCTGGGTTCCACCCAGGGCCGCTCAACAAATATTGGCAAGTGAGGTACAGAACC